>NC_044982.1:135342617-135715982 GCF_008728515.1 Papio anubis
TGCAGTAATTCAGTCACATTGTCAAGTTCCACTTGTAGTTCTCTTGCTCTTTTTGTCACATCCGCAGTTACTTCCTCCACTGAAGTCTTGAATACCTCAAAGTCATCCATGAGGGTTGGAATTAACTTCTTCCAACTTTCTGTTAATGTTGATACAATGACCTGCTCCCTTGAATCACAAATGTTCTTAATAGCATCTAGAATGGTGAATTCTTTCCAGAAGGTTTTCAGTTTAGTTTTCCCACATCTATAAGACGAATCACTGTATATGACAGCTATAGCTTTACCAAATGGATTTCCCATTAAGACTTGAAGCATTTTGGGAGGCCAAGGCAGGCGGATCACCTAAGGTCAAGAGTTCGAAACCAGTCTGGTCAACATGGCAAAACCCCGTCTCTACTAAAAATTTAAAAATTAGCCAGGCGTGGTGACAAGTGCCTGCAAATCCCAGCTACCCAGGAGGCTGAGGCAGGAGAATCGCTGGAACCCAAGAGGCAGAGGCTGCAGTAAGCTGAGACTGCACCCACTGCACTCCAGCCTGGGCAACAGAGCAAGACTGCATCTCAAAGAAAAAAAAATAGACTTGAAAGTTGAAATTATTCCTTGATCTTTGGGCCACAAGATGGATGTTGTGTTAGAACGCATGAAAACACATTAATCTCCTTGTACACCTCCTTTGGGGCTCTTAGAAAAGTGCATTGTTAATGAGCTATAATATTTTGAAAGGATTTTTTTTCTTTCTGAGCAGTAGGTCTCAATAGTGAGCTTAAAATAATAACTAAACCAAACTAAACCATGTTCTAAACAGGTGTGCTGTCATCCAGGCTTTGTGGTTCCATTTACAGAGCACAAGTAGAGCAGATTTAGAACCCTAGGATTTTCAGAATAGTAAATGAGCATTGGCTTCAGCTTAAAGTCACCAGCTGCAATAGCCCCTAAGGAGACAGTCAGCCTGTCTTTTGAAGCTTCGAAGTCAGGCATTGACTTCTCTCTAGTATGAAAGTCCTGGATAACATTTTCCAACAGAAGGTCATTTTGTCCACACTGAAAATCTGTTGCTCACTGTAGCCTCCTTCGTCAATTAGCTTAGCTAGATCTTCTGGATAACTTGCTGCAGCTTCTCCATCAGCACTTTCTACTTTACCTTATACTTTTATGTTATGAAGATGGCTTCTTTCTTTAAACTTCACGAACTCACCTCTGCTAGCTTCATTCTTTTCTTCTGCAGCTTCCTCACCTCTCTGAGACTTCACAGAATTGAAGACAGTTAAGCCCTTGCTCTGGATTAGGCTTTGGCTTAACGGAATGTTGTGGCTGGTTTGCTCTCTATACAGATCACTAAAACTTGGACTATATCAGCAATAAGGCTGTCTCGTTTTCATATCATTCATGTGTTCACAGGAGTAGCACTTTCAATTTCCTTCAATAACTTTTCCTTTGCATTCGTAACTTGGCTAACTCTTCGGCACAAAAGGCCTAGTTTTTGGCCGTCTCAGCTTTTGACATGCTTTCCTCACTAAGCTTAATCATTTCCAGCTTTTAAAAAATTTTTAATCTATTTATTTGTTTATTTAGAGATCAGGTTATGAGACTGGCTAATTTTTGTATTTTTGGTAGAGATGAAGTTTACCATATTGCCAAGGCTGGTTTCAAACTCCTGGACTCAAGCAATCCACCAGCCCCAGCCTCTCAAAATGCCGGGATTACAGGCATGAGCCACCGCACCTGGCCATTTCTAGCCTTTGATTTAAAGGAAGAGATATGCAACTCTTCCTTTCACTTGAACACTGAGAGGCCATTGTAGGGTTACTATTTGGCCTAATTTCAATATCGTTGTGTCTCAGGAGGGGATAGGGAGGCCCAAGGACAGACAGACAGGGGAATGCTGGTTGGTGGAGCAGTCAGAGCATACATATTTGTCGGTTAAGTTCACTGTCTTATTTGGGAGTGGTTTGTGGTACTCCCCCAAAATTACAATAGTAATATCAAAGATAACTGATCACAGATCACTATCATACATGTAATAATAATGAAAAAGTTTGAAATATTGCAAGAATTACCCAAATGTTACACACAGACACAAAGTGAGCCCATGGTGTTGAAGAAATGGTGCCTATAGAGGCTGGAGGCAGGGTTGCCAGAAACCTTCAATTTGTGAAAAACGCAGTATCTAGAAGTACAATAAAATGAAGCCACAAAAAAGAAGGTATCCCTAGATGGCAGTTGAAACTATGAATGTCCAGTGGGCCCAGTGGCTCAAGTCTGTAATCCCAGCACTTCGGGAGGCTGAGGCAGGCGGAGCACTTGAGGCCAGGAGTTTGAGACCAGCCTGGCCAAGAAAGCAACACCCCGTCTTTACAAATTATTATTAGTAGTATTATTTGAGACAGTTTCGCTCTTGTCGCCCAGGCTGGAGTGTAGTGATGTGATCTCAGCTCACTGCAACCTCCGCTTCCTAAGTTTGAGCAATTCTCCTGCCTCAGCCTCCCGAGTAGCTGGGATTACAGGTGCCCACCACCACAACCAGCTAATTTTTGTATTTTTAGTAGAGACAGGGTTTTACCATGTTGGCCAGGCTGGTCTCGAACCCCTGACCTCACGTGATCCACCCACCTCAGCCTCCCAAAGTGCTGGGATTACAGGTGTGAGCCACCACACCTGGCCTACAATTACTAAAAATACAAAAATTAGGCAGGCATGGTGGCATGTGCTTGTGGTCCCAGCTACTTGGGAAGCTGAGGCAGGAGAATCACTTGAACCTAGGAGGCAGATTACAGTGAGCTGAGATCGTGCCACTGCACCCCAGCCTGGGTGGCAGAGTGACACTTTGTCTCAAAAAAGAAAAAAAGCTATGAAGGTGGAAGTTATTTCCTGGAGGCTGTATAAACCTAGAAGAGAAGGGGATCCAAGTACAGAACTGTTAGAATCCTCCCATTAAGAGGCAGGTTAAGATGCAACAGGGAGGTCAAGTAGGAGGAAATCCATGAGACAATAGTATCCTGGAGATCAAGAGAAGAGAGTTTTGAGAAACAGGGTGCTGGGGACCAGTGTGCAGTTTTACACATTAAGGTTCATAATGATGCAGAGTGGTGTTAGTTGGGAAAGAATGACTTTCCAGGCAGTCCTCATAGTGGAGCGTTGCCCATGGTGAATTCTCCATTTGACCAAAGTCTGCCCTCCAGAAATTCAAACTTCCCCTCCTGCGAGTGTCACTATCAGAAACAGATTCTTTTTATCCAAGGTCACATAGCCAATTAAAAAAAAAGACCAGGTGTGGTGGCTCACACCTATAATCCCAGCACTTTGGGAGGCCAAGGCGGGTGGATCACTTGAGGCCAGGAGTTCGAGACCAGCCTGAACAACACGGCGAAACCCTGTCTCTACTAAAAATACAAAAAATTATCTGGGTGTGATAGTGGGCAACTGTAATCCCAGCTACTTGGGAGGCTGAGGCAGAATTGCTCGAACCCAGGAGGCAGAGGTTGCAGTGAGCCGAGATTGCACCATTGCACTCCAGCCTGGGTGATCTGTCTGAAAAAGAAAAAGAAAAAAAAAACCTTTTTTTTTTTCTTTTTGTAGAGACAGAGATTCGCCATGTTGGCCAGGCTGGTCTTGAACTCCTGAGCTCAAGTGATTTGCCCACCTTGGCCTCCCAAAGCGCTGGGATTATGAGTGAGCCACTGTGCCTGGCCACAACAATTTTCTTGAGGCTGCATTTCATCATAAGTGTATGTCTATCAGATTTTAACCTAAGTTCACAAATACATTGATATAGGACATATACTAGAATGCCAGTCAATTTATTAATAAAAATACAATTGTTAAATGCTCCAGTTGGCCTAACTAGTGCATTCTTCTTTCTCTCTGAAGTTCTGCTTAAGGGAAAGGCAAATTTTCAGTATATTACTTTGTGAGTATAGAATGAGAACAAATATGTCATTGATCTTATAGTTTCTCAGCTAGCCCAGCGTGAGACATTCTTAAGGGGTATCTTTGTCAAACAGTTGGCCTGTTGAACCATTTTACTTTCAATACTTCCTTGGCTGACAAACACCTTCCTTCGTTTCTCCAAAAGGAGTGCAATATTAACTCTTTTTGTTTTTCTAGTTGCAATTCTAGTGCAATTCTTCCTGTCTGAGATTCTACATCCTGGTTGAGTTTCGATGGTTTCCAAACTTCTTATCCAAATTGCATTCATTTTCTGTGCTTTTTTACTAGTGTAACTCTTTGAGGGCAATCTTATTTCCAAGTTTCTGAAGGACATTTTGTTGGAACCGACAAACATTGACAGTAAATTCAGATATCAAGTAGAATGAGGATTCAATATGAAGCCGCAGGACTTGGCAAATGAAAGTGTCATTGGGGGAGCTCAATGCTAGCAGTTTGGGTAAGCTTGTGGGAGTGGACCCCCTGGGAGTGGACAAATGAATCTGAATTCCTTCGTTAGGTATCTTGGAAGTGCTGGACCCTCAGAGTAAAATATAAATAATTACAGACGAGATCCCTGCCCTGGTGTGGCTTATCTGAGCAGGAAAGGTGACCTAAAGTCACGACAATTGTCTAATGATACAGTTCGTGTTGTTGAGGAACTGTACAGAGCTGTGACGGCCTTTAAGAGGTGGCCTAGTGTAGAGGTTTAGGAAGGAAAGGTTCTGAGGCGGAGACGTAGGACTGGAGATGTGAAGGCGTGGCAGAATGGAGGAAGGAGCTTTGGCGTGCCCAAAAGACAGCCTGTGTGGCTACAGAGCGGAGAGCGAGGAGAACGGAACTAGGCGAGGCTGGTTAAATAGAAAGAGTAAAATAAAAAGCTCCTAGAACGAGGGGGCCAGAGTGCGCAGGAAAGGGCGGGGAGAGGCGGTTCCATTTAGAAACTACAATTCCCAGGAAGCATTAGGCAGCCACAGACGGATGTGAGGTGAGGCGGGAGCGGCGACCTTTGAAGGAAAAAAGGAAGTGTTTGAACGACAGCGAGCGGGAGAAGCGGGGTCAAGTAGGTAGGGGCGCGGTGCTGGAGGGGCAGGCGGGCTCCGGCGTGCGAGGGCCTTGGCCAGCGGAGCGCTTCGCGGCTCCGTGTCGTCATAAGGCGGCGGCCATTTTTGCGGGCGGAGGCGGCCCGGCGGGCGCTGGGAGAGTTGGGCCGGGCGGCGGGCGGGCCTGAGGCGGCAGGCTGCCGGGTGGCCTCGGCCACCGGCTAATCGCATCTTTTCCCGGCGTCTCGTCTGCAGAGGGAGCACTATGTCTGCGGAAGTCCCCGAGGCAGCCTCCGCGGAGGAGCAGAAGGTGAGTGCGCGGGGCGTGGGGCGTGGGCCCTGGGCCCTGGGCCCTGGGCCCTGGCCGGGTCCGGGTCTGGCGGGCGGCCTGCTCCCGCCGGGCGGAGGGGCGCGCCCTGCATGCGGGGCGGAGGCGCAAGAGGCCGAGGCTCCTGCGCCCCACCTTTGGCTTCCCGCAGTCACTGGCTGGCTGGTGCGCCGACGAACTGGGAGTTCCAGCGTGCCCCGCGTTTACTCCGAATCGTGCCTTTTCTAACACCTCCGTGGGTCGCGGTGTTCCTCAGTCACTTACATTTACGCGAGCGCCCGGGACGCAGTCTGGGCGTAGAGCCTAAAGTTTTTTTGTGAGCGTCAGTTTGCTTAGGAAGTTTGATTTTTTTCTCTGAAGAACTCTCCAACTACTTGTATTGTAAGCGTGCGGTTTACGCTAAAGGCAGCCTCGTGTGCGGGCCGCGATGTGGGCCGGGCTTGGTATTTCAGGGCCAACCCTTGTAACCATGGTCAGTGGGTACAGTCCGCCTTCAGTGCCTTCACCTGTAAAGGCGGAATCCTGGTGCTTGCCTCCCACGGCGGGGCGAGGCCTAGAGGAGGTGAATCACCTGCAGTGTTCAGCGCAGTCTGTGCTGGAAAAGGTTGCAGTCAATGGGACTCAGATATGGTACTCGACTAAAAATCGAAAGGGTGGAATTTTAAAATTTTACTCACGAAATTAATCAGGGTTTTATTGGAAACATAGGAATATTTTTTAAACGCACTTGTGTCTTCCTGATGTAGGGGAATAGGCCAGGAGTGTCAGTGTGGTTCAAATTATGAATATCAAGACTTTCTATTTATCTAGGCTAGTGTTTGTCTCTCCCATTGTAATTATTTCCACCGCCCTGCTCTCCTAGGTAGGTGTGACTGGCCGACAAGTGAGAAGGGGCCGAGGTATCCTGTTTCCTAAATTGTTTATCAACAATTTTTCTTACAAATCAGGTTGTGTTGTCGTTAAACACGATTTTGGTCTACTGCTTGACCTTCGTGCGGGTTTCTGCTTAATGTTGCGCTTATGTCCTAATTAAGTTGGGAATTGGATTAGTGTTCTAAGGCCATTCCATATGTTCTTAAAATTGTGTTAACTTCTCTTGAGTTGGGGGCTTCTGTTAGGATGTTAAAGTAATTGAAAAGCGAGAAAATAACATATAGCATAGGTAAAAGTCCAAGTTACCACATGATTTGAGAATATCCAGTGAAAATAGATATTTTTACACATTACCAAAAAAATGAATTTGGGGGGCAAAAAATACAAATGTTAAAGATTGCAATCTTAAAAGGAGTATCAAGTATCACCTGCTTATTGTAAAAATACTTGTTGTGTTCATTATTGCTTGAAATTTAGGAACCCTAAAAAATAAATCCCTCTCTGTGGTGTTTTGCCTTAAACACTGACATCAAACTTAGCATTAACTTCTGGTGCACAGTAGTGTGCTGTGTAATTTTCTTTGATAAGTTCTGTTAGTGTGTTGCCAAGTATGCAGTGTTGATTTCTAGAGTGTAAATACTTCTACTTGGAAAAGCCTTATGTATCTTTTAACAATACTAAGGGTAGCTTGAACGTTTTCTCTTATTGATTGTCTACATTAAACATTTATTTAAGGTGCTTTGGTTTTAGCTGCTGTCATTAAAATCAACCAAAGTGTGTTAGGAATATAATGTTCCTTCTTAAATACAGGATTGACTGTAAATGCTAAGTGCCTGTGGCATGGATAGTGTCCCTAACCATGAAGAAAATGTGCACAGTCACTTCTGTGTTCCTGTGGGCCAAATCACCTGTTTCTTCTATTTGGAAGATCAGTTCGATGACCTAAAAAATTGAGTTATTGTCTGTGTACCCAATTGACCTTCCACTTAAAGCCAAAGTATTCAGCTAAAAATACCTTTATAGTTTACTGGTAGATTGCCTATTGCCTATTGCCTCTAAAGAATTAAGGTAGATAGCTGGGCCTTGCGTGGAGTAAAAGCTAAGTCACTTTCTCTATCTTGAGTGGGGTGTGCTCCCTTGGTAAGAGAAGAAAACCAGATAGATTCCTATCTTGTGTTAGGATACAATTAAATATGTACAAACATAAAAAATAAGTATAAACTCTTATCTCTTAACTTGTGTAGCACTCTAAAACTAAAACAGCCAGGCGTGGTGGCTCTTGCCTATAATTCTGGCACTTTCGGAGGCTGAGGCAGGAGGATTGCTTGATGCCAGGAGTTTGAGACCAGCCTGGTCAACAGAGTAAGATTCTGTCTCTATGAAAAATAAAAATAGGACCGGCCCGGTGGCTCACGCCTGTAATCCCAACACTTTGGGAGGCCGAGAGGGGCGGATTACAAGGTCAGGAGATTGAGACCATCCTGGCCAACACGGTGAAACCCCGTCTCTATTAAAAATACAAAAATTAGCTGGTCGTGGTGGCGGGCGCCTGTAATCCCAGCTACTCGGGAGGCTGAGGCAGGAGAATGGCGTGAACCTGGGTAGCGGAGTTTGCAGTGAGCCGAGATCGCGCCACTGCACTCCAGCCTGGGCGACAGAGCAAGACTCTGTCTCAAAAAAAAAAAAAAATTAATTAAATTAAATTAAAAATAAAAATAAAAATTAGCCAGGTGTGGTGGCATGCCTGTAGTCCCAGCTACTGGGGAGGCTGAGGTGCAAGGATCACTTGAGACCAGGAGTTCGAGGCTACAGTGAGCTGCTTTAAAAATATTTTTTAAAAATTTAAAAGGCCTGTGCTGTGGCCCACACCTGTAATCCCAGCTACTCAGAAGACTGAGGCACAAGAATTGCTTGAACCCAGGAGGCAGAGGTTGAAGTGAGTTGAGATCATACCACTGTACTCCAGCCTGTGCAACGGAACAAGATTCTGTGTCAATAAATAAATAAATAAAATAAAATTTGGCCGGGCACGGTGACTCACACCTGTAATCCCAGCACTTTGGGAGGCCGAGGCTGGCGGATCATGAGGTCAGGAGTTCAAGAACACCCTGGCCAATATGGTAAAACCCCATCTCTACTAAAAAATACAAAAATTATCCAGGTGTGGTGGCGCACACCTGTAGTTCCAGCTACTCTGGAGGCTAAGGCAGGAGAATGGCTTGAACCTGGAAGGTGGAGGTTGCAGTGAGTGGAGATTGTGCCACTGCACTCCAGCCTGGGCGACAGAGTGAGACTCTGTCTCAAAAAAATAAAATAAAATTTAAAACAGATTAAATACAAGCAAAGCCAGTCTAAATTTTTGATTGTGTGCTTGGTATTTTGCTGAAATTAAATTTCCAATGTATTTGGAATATGACAGCAATTGTTAAAAGTTAAGGGATTTTTTGAGTTTGTCAAGTAAACACTCCCCTAGGCCATGTGGTGGCTCAGTTCCCCCTTTAAGAGTAAGCTATGAGGTCACTGAGTTTCCAGAGTCATAGATACAATCACATTTTAAGTTCAGCTCTATTCTTGTCTCATTTTCTTGGACAGTTGGAGTAACCTACTGAGTCTTGGTGCAAGAAAGCTCAGATGCAGAACCCACATAGCACTATTTAGATGCAACATGGTGATTCAGATGCCGCAGAATATGCTTATATTTGTGTTTAAGATAACCACTGAAGTGAAAACAGACATTTAGAAGTTTTGAGCACAGAGCTCATGAATCTGTCAACAGTAAGCTAAGGCATGTGTACTAGTCCTGGAGGGGAGAAGAGGCAAGTGGGAACTTAAAACAGATAATTCTGGCCCTGCAAGGTGGCTCGTGCCTGTAGTCCCAGCACTTTGGGAGGCCAAGGTGGGAAGATCGCTTGAGGCCAGGAGTTTGAGACCAGCCTGGGCAACATAGAAAAACCCCATCTCTAAAATATAATAATAAATCTACACCTGTAGTCCCACCTACTCCAGAGGCTGAGGGGAGGATCATTTGACCTCCCGGAGGTCAAAACCACAGTGAGCTTTGATGGCGCCACTGGGTGACCAAGGGAGACCCTGTCTAAAAAAAAAAAAAGATGGTAATTTTAATTGCACTGTGAGCAGCTTTTGCTTAGGGACCCTGGTTTGTATATCTGCTCTCTCACAGCACTCAACATTGTGCTTGACATTATTTACAAAATGGTTGAATGGATTTTTCTCAGAACTTTTCTGTTGAAACCTTTGCCGACGTACTATTTCAAAACAAATGACAATGCTAGTACCACAGAGAAGAATAGACCATGGTAAGATGAAACCTTAGCTTAGACCCACTTAAGATCTCTTGAACGAAACTACAGGGATGTGTGTATATATTTTTTCGTTTGTGTTGTGGCCTTAATTTTTTTTTTTTTTAAGATCTCAATAGCAGGTTTTCTAGAGGTTGTAAGACTCACCAAACTAACATGTCTTGGAAAGGATACCTACAGTAAAGCTGTCAATGAAATTGTCAGGTAAAAGATACAGGTTGGTGCCTTTATGAGTGGTAGAAGAGGAATTTATCTAAATTATTTTAATATATCAACTATAAAGAGATATAAATTGTTTTCCGATGCTTCCAGTATTTTAAAAATAGGAGTTCATATTGGTATTTTCAGGGGCTCTTTTGACACTACTTTTGGTTACCTAAAGGCTCAAGAATATTTTTGTTATGTTTGAGACAGGGTCTTGCTCTGTCACCCAGGCTGGAGTGCAGTGGCACAATGATAGCATATTGCAGCCTTGAACTCCTGGGCTCACCTAGCCTCCTACCTCAGCCTCTGAGTAGCTGGGGCTGCAGGTGTGAGCCACCGCCACATCCATGTTTTCTGTTTCTATTCAGAGTGAACACAGCATGCACCCTTGGTCTTTCCAACTATCGATTCCTAACAATCTGGAGGTAAACGTCAGAAAAGTTTTTAAATGTTTCTCTTAGCTGTCTTAGCAGTTTGCTACACAGCAGTTTGTTAGGATTGCTTCTTTTGTTTGTGCAAGACTTTAATACTTAACAACTTCTAATCTTGAAGCTGTGTTTTACTATAACATAAAATATTAAAGATGAGCTGATGGTGAAATCCTCAAGTGTGGAGAAAGTTTCTTAGCTTTATAGCTTTATGGAAACAAGTACATTGTATTTTTTCATTCAGATGAATGAACTTTTATTGAACGTTCATTAAATGCTAGACACTGGGCAAGCAAGGACTTAATAGAATGACAACAGTAATTTTCCATAGAGCTTGATACGGTATTGGTACCTTCCTGGCAATATCCCAAAGGATTTGTTGGCTTTCATTAATCCTTTCAGTTATTCATCAATCAGTGCATCGGTGAACATACTGCTGAGCAGATAGAGGAGAATTTGCTTAGAGTGATCAGATTTTTATTGCTGGTGTTGCTGTATAACTCTCCTCTGCCGAAGGCTGAAAAGTAGTATCAGTCATTGAGACATAATTATGCTCAGTGTATAATGGACTACAAAATAATCCTTAGTTATTTGAATGTCCTTTTTACGTGTATGTATTTATAACTTATACCCCACCTATTCACAGAAAGAATTTCTGATGTATTTCAGTTGTACGTTTCAGAAAAACGCACATGCCAAGACAATAACTATTATTAAAAATACTGTCCTTAAGGTTTTAGTTTTTGTTTTGGATACATCGTATACATGTATCTGTGTGTAAACATATATCTGTGTTACCATATCCTGGGGTTCCTCTCCCAACTTGTAGACAATAGCCAGAAGTTCAGAATTCTGCCTTCTCCGGACCCCATTATCAATTTAGAAGCTACTTACCTAAGTAAATCCACTTACATTACAGCATCTATTTTTAAAATGTAGTAAAATTGCTGTGTAACACAAAGGCTTCTTGGAGACTAAAACTTCAAAACCAGATTTGAATTATAAAAAATACTTCTTCACGGTGGCTCACACCTGTAATCCCAGCACTTTGGGAGGCGGAGGCAGGTGGATCACGAGGTCAGGAGTTCAAGACCAGCCTGGGCGAGATGATGAAACCCCATCTGTACTAAAAATACAAAAATTAGCCAGGCGCGGTGGTGGGTACCTGTAATCCCAGCTACTTGGGAGGCTGAGGCAGGAGAATCGGCTGAGGCAGGAGAATCGCTTGAACTCGACACGGGGAGGGGTGGAGGTTGCAGTGAACCAAGATCATGCCACCACCGCACTCCAGCCTGGGCAACAGAGTGAGACTCTGTCTTTAAAAAAAAAAAAAAAAAAAACAACAAAAAGAAAACTTCTTAAACTTGTCATCCCCACCCCCTTTATTGGCCCTTTCTATTGTATCTTTTTCATTAATTTCTGCTTTTTATTTCTCCATTTTCTTTGGGCTCCTTTCTTTGTCTAACTTCTTAAATTGGATGCGTAGCTCATTGAGATTTAGCTTTCTTCTCTGATATAAGCCCTTGAGGGATACTTGCTATATCCCACAAGTTTTGGTATGTGTAGGGTTTTGTTTGTTTGTTTTTAAAGAAACAGGGTCTCGCTCTGTCTCCCAGGGTAGGTTTAAGTGACCCTCCCACCTCAGCCTCCCAAGCAGCCAGGACTATAGGCATATAAGCATCTACTACGACACCTGCCTAATTAAAAAAATTTTTTTGTAAAGGCCAAGGTCTTACTGTATTGCCAGGTAGGTCTAGAACTCCTATTTTTTAAAATACTCATGCTTTCTTTTTTAACCAGGAGTTATGTAGAAGTATGTTTTTAATTTCTAAATATTAAGAGATTTATAATTTTTTTATTTTTACTGACTTTAATGAATTGCAGTCATACATGGTGGTCTGGAAGAAAATAGTTAAGATTTGCTTTATGGCCTAGTATAAGTCAGTTTTTCCATTTGTGCTTGTGGAAGAATATGCATTCCCTAATTGTTAGGTGTAAAATTAAAATCAAGTATCTGAACTACTTTATCTTTTATAGCTATCAATAAGTAAGGAGGGTGTGTTGAATTCCATAGTGTCAGTTGCTCCCTATAGTTCTGTCAATTTTTGCTTTATATATTTTCAGGCCATTTTATTAGTGGCACAGTCCAGCACAGTGGCTCACGCCTGCAGTCCCAGCACTTTGGGAGGCCAAGGCAGGAGGATTGCTTGAGGCCAGGAGTTCTAGACTAGCCTGGGCAACATAGTAAGACCATGTATCTTAAAAAAAAAAAAAAAAAGAAAATGTAGGTGCACTGCGCTAGCTCTGTTTTGGTAAGGATTTGCCTGGTATGTCACCACCATCACCTACCCCTCAGTCTTTTTTACTTTCAACCTATGTCCTGGTTTAGATTTTTTTTAAATGTGTACTCCACAAGTGGTTAGATTTTTTTTTTTTCTTTAATTCAGCTACTGGATTTAAATGGACAGTTTATTGCTTCAGTATGGTTATCGTGGTTACTCACATATTGGGATTTGTTTCTCCTTACCTTTGGCTTCTTTTTGGTATTTAAATTTTTTTTAACTTTTCTTCCTTTCTTGCTCTCCCCAACACTCCTTTTTATTTCTGCTACTTAACTGGTTCTCGTTCAAGTTTTTCATGCATTCCTAACTAAACAAGATGTAAAAATTAAGATTATAAGCCCTATTCTAAATTATACAGGACCATAGAACACTTAAACTAAAAATATGGTACTGTTATAAAGTATTTTTTTTCCTTTTTTACCTCTACATGATAAAGACATTAAAATTACAATATTGACTTATCAGTATATGTATATATATACCAATTTCTTTCTTTAGTAATAGTCATTTCTGTCCTTTATCCCTTACATCCTAACCTGTTTAACCCAAAGTTTGACTAGTTTATGATTTAATCTTTTTGTGATTCTTTTTGGAAAAAATAAGCAAGTAACTATTTGCTTATCTCCCCTTTGTTTTCGTTCTAGCTTAAGTAAATGTTTAGGAATTCCCTTGAGGTCCAGAAACATGGAGTCCCATCAAATTATATTCTATTTTGCATTTTTGAACATGACTGGATGGATAAATCACTTATTTTACCTGCTTTTATCAGTGTCCTGTTGGGAGACAGGAGCAGAAACCACTTTGCATGTTTTAAAAAGGAAGGAATATGGTTTTTAGGGAATAAGGTTACGCATTAGAAGGAATAGAGGAACAAAAGAGAGGAAGATGATGTTTCCAGAGGTAAGGATTACAGAAAGCCTTTGACCCTGCAAGGATGAGTACTGTTCAGAGTCCATGATCGTCTGCTCCCATTGTCATGTAGCTGCTACTAGAGCCCCTGTTTATCTGCGATATGTCCCTCTGTAGGAGCTCACAGGGGCGACTGCTGTCTGCTATTGGTGGTGGCATCACCAGGAGCAGAATGGATTCTTTCTTCTCTCATGCCTTTTAATCTGGCATAGATGCCATTGACAGAACCTAATAGAAACTCAGTAACTGTCAGAATATTAATGCATGTCCAAGCACTTGAACTAACTTATCATTAAGGTCCTAGAACTACCTACCTCTGTAGAATGTTTCTGTAGGATTCATGAAAAGTATTGTGGATGTCTTAATGGTGTTTACCACATCAAAAAATCTAGACTAGGTCATCTTTTCCCCTTTTGGTGTTAAATCCAACTGAAATTCTGAATCCAGTTAGGAAGTTGCAGCTAGCAGGGGCTTTCAATTGTGCTATGTATTTGGCAAGAATGTTCAAGAAGACATACTATAAATTCATTCTAAATATAAATGATATTTGCAGCTCATAGATGCTGTTTTGCCCAAAACATTTTTTAATTTAATTGAGCATGCTTAATATGATATATCAATGTATTCCTTATTAAGAAAACAAGGGAATGCAGCTGGACCCAGTGGCTTGCGCCTGTGATCCAGCACTTTGGGAGGCCAAGGCGGGCAGATCAGCTGGGGTCAGGAGTTCAAGATCAGCCTGGCCAACATGGCAAAAAAAAAAAAAAAGAAGAAAGAGAAAATAAGGGAATGCCAGGATTGTGTAAAAGGTATTTTCCTTTATATGTCAAATGGAGGAAACCTGCAGAAACACTGGAAACTAGAGTAAGTTGCTACCTACATACAATTTTCCTTTGAAAAGTTTTTAGGAAATCAGGGAACTGTTAGACTTGGAGAACTATTTCAAATCAAAGGAAGAAGTGGAGAGGTCTCATTTCCTAGGCTCAAGAAAGCTGAATTTTTATTGGAAATGTAGGACTCCAGTAACACCCTTAATTTGAAGGTGCAGGGACTAAAAGGTGACAATTAGCTTGGGGTCCTTTTCAGCCAGTATTATTTGAAGCCAGCTGTGCAGGGAAACCCAAGAGTAGGCCTCTCCTCCCACATCACTTCTAAACCGCAGCGCGGAGAACACCCTTGGGCTGCAGTAGGTGTCTGCAGTGAGGGCTGAGCCACAGTGAAGCTGTGCAGCGACTCAGCCCGCCTTCCTACATTAAACTCGGTAATCTTACATTTATGTTTATTTCTCTGGCTTTTGTGATGAATATGGTGCGGTCATATCTTACATGGGGTTAGGTTCTAATGTTAGTAAGGGAAAAAAAATCACATATAACTAAAATCACCCTTGACAAAATTCTAGAGAAGGCATAATCATATTGGAGACTGCCCCATCAATTCTCAGTTGAGCAGGTAGTCACTTTTATGTACAGTGTTTGAACAGATGGCTAGATGGCTAGGGTGATTCTTACGTTGAGTGCTAGCTGAGGTAATGGGCTTGTGTTGTATGGGCTGAGATTTTAAACACTACAATGATGATGTACTTATGCTCTGCAAGATACCCAACGAGAGACTAACGTGGGAATGGCAGGTTGCATCACATACCTCACACTTTATGTCTCTAGGGCATACCCTTCTTGAATGGAATGACTGGTAGACTCACCACTACTATTTAAATTCTCTATTTCTGGCTGAGTGCACATAATTGAATGTCGTGCATGTCAAGTGAGTGAGTGATGTGGCCACTGTAAAGAGATAACATAAATGGATGAATCTGCAGCATAAAAAGAGGCTCCACAGAAAACAGTATTTGAGAGCAGCAGCTTTTTTCTCAAAATTCTCCAAGACTGAAAAAGAGAAGATCTAACAACAAATGAAGAAGCAGTTCAGGATGAAATACTGATAATACATAAAATGAATGAAGCTGATTATAAAACATGTATGAGAGCTGGACGTGGTGGTGCATGCCTATAATCCCAGCACATTGGGAGGCTAAGGTGAGAGGATAGCTTTGAGGCCAGGAGTTCAAAACCAGCCTGGACAATATAGCCTGACCTGTAATTTTTCCCCCTGTGGGTACAAAGGGAAGGGAAACAGGATCTTCATCTCTATTTTTTTAAATGTATGAATATAATAATATATGCCAAAATTTTATAAAGTATTTTTTTCCAATTCTTAGATAGGTAAATGGTTTGCTTTGACTATTCCTAAGTAACCTAGAAGGCTCAGGATAGGCAGATGTATGTGATTTGCTGATTTAATGTGCAGAAATGAGTCCATTACTTAGAAAATGTGCCTTGCCAGCTGCCCGGTTTGTCTATCTCAAGACAGCTCGCTCTTTCTCTCTCTCTCTCTCTCTCTCTCTCTCTCTCTCTCTCCCCCTCCCCCCCCTTTTCTCCCCCCCTTTTCTTTTCTTTTCTTTTCTTTTCTTTTCTTTTTTTACCTTTCCTGTTTTGTTTTGAGACAGGGTCTCACTGTCACCCAGGCTAGAGTGCAGTGGTGTGATCATGACTCACTGCAGCCTCAACCTCCCGGGCTTAAGCAGTCATTTTGCCTCAGCCTTTTGAGTAGCTGGGACCACAGACACATGCCAATGGCCTGGCTAATTTTTAAACTTTTCTACAAAGATTGGGTTTTGTCCATATTGCAGGCTGGTCTTGAACTACTGGCCTCAAGCGATCCGCCCACGGCTCCCCAAGTGTTGGGATCACAGGAGTGAGCCACCGTGCCCAGCCTGTTTTTCTTGATTCATTCTTCTGCAGTACTTGCCATGAAGTAATAAACACTCCTTCCCTATAAAATATAGCACTTTGAAAGAAAGCAGAATAAATCAAAACTGTTGTTCAAAGTGAATAGACTGAAGAATTGATAGTTCTGACAGGAAACAGGTTTTTGATATATTAAAGAATAGGATGTTTGACATGAACAGAGTTTGTCATTTTAAACATGGGGGAGAGTTAGGCAGTGATATACATAGATGTGAGGATTGACAAAAACTGATGTTTCTCTTCTTTAAAAATATCAGGATGGGCCAGGCATGGTGGGTCATGCCTATAATCCTATGACTTTGGGAGGTCGAGGCAGGATTGTTTGAGCCCAGGAGTTCAAGACCAGCCTAGGCAATATAGCAAGACCCCATCTCTATTATTTAAAATAATAAAAATATTAAAAATTTATTACAAAAAGAAACAAATCAGAATCATCTGTATTCAAGAAAAATGTACTGATGAGTAGGCTGCTGTTAATTTTTAGTAAAGAATCTCAGTAACTTCAAATCATATATAATTTTAGATAAATAGAAAAAAATCCTGTATATTTTAACAGCATTAGGATGATTCTCTAAATATAGGCAAAGAACTGAAGAGTTCCATAGAAGGTGACTAACTATAAATGTATTATACATGACTGGAAAAGTAATGGCAAGCAAGACTTCAGAGCTGAGCTATCTTGATATTTTTATCCAGTGTGTGGGGTGTTACACATGCATCACAGCTATAATAGAGCTATCACATGGATCTTCTGAAAAACAAGATAGAGATGTTTTAAAGGCTTCTGGGTTTGATTTCTTAGTCAGAAGCTGTGGTACTTGGCATTTAACAACTAGAATTCAGAATCCAGATTTTTAAAGGTGAATTATTTTAAATAACTGAGTTGTAATAGAGAAGTAATTTATTTGAAATTATTTTAGGAAATGGAAGATAAAGTGACTAGTCCAGAGAAAGCAGAAGAAGCAAAATTAAAAGCAAGATATCCTCATCTGGGACAAAAGCCTGGAGGTTCAGATTTCTTAAGGAAACGTTTGCAGAAAGGGGTAAGTTCTCATGGGTAATTTCCAAATACTTAAGCCCTACGAACTCAGTATGCTGACAGATTGTGAAATGAATATCTGTGCATATAGCGTTGTACTTTATCAGGTATGTACATGTATGTATATGTATCTGTAATGGGTTTTTCCAATATTTTGCAGTTTATAAATAAGCATTATGAGAATGTACCACTCTTTAGCATTTTTAATAATAAACTATTTAAAGCATGTAGAAATAGTGCAGATATAACAGAACCCATGTACCCCTTCCCAGATTTAATGTTTATATTTTGCCATGTTGGTTTCAGTTTTATCTTTCTTAAGAAAGAAAATGTTGTAGATATAGTTGAAACCTGCCCTATATGTAAATATAAGCCCTTTCCCTTATCTCTCCAAAAGCAACCACTATCCAGAAGCTGGTGTTTATCCTTCTGTCCATATTTTGAAATTTACATCTTTTTTGCAGATGATTCCCACACAACATTCAAAAGCTTAAAATACTTATTTGGATGAAATGATCACTTATAAAAGCACAGCTGTCTCCTTTATGTAATATGTTTCACAGTTAGATTTACTCTAATACAATTTAAACATTTTCGTTTTCATAGTTCAAATTACTGAAGATATTATTTTCAAATTCTTGCCATGTTTTTTGTGAGGTAGATACCATTTTTTCTCAATAACGAGATTGAGATAATGTTGACCTGTTTGTTCCCTAAGAGTATTGTCCTGTGACCCCTTCCTTTGCCATAAAAAATTAGTTCCATCTTCAGCTTAAGCATATTCAAATTATTTACTATACAGGGAAGGATGAAATATTACTTACGGAAGAGAATTGTTGAATGAGATGCTAAATCATGTTTCTCCTTAAATACATTCATATACTGGTATTGGCTGCTTGCTTAAAAAACATGTGTGTGTGTATTAGCTCTACTTACATATGGATTGTTTTAAAGTGGCAAAAAATAGAATGGTATTTTTAATCTTACATAAAAGAATAACATTCAGAGCTTTGAAATAGTAGGATGACAAGAAATAATTACACCAAATTTATAAAGATGTAAAACTCCTGTACCATGAAATATACAATCAAGTAGGGAAGTTATTACGAAAATGATAGTTAATATCTAAAATACATACAAAAACTTTTAAATATACAAAAGGGAACTTTTAAGTATACAAGAAAAACACTTAAGGTGCTCCTGGATAAAGGATTTTAACAGGAAATACAATAAACAGAAAAATGTTTATACATTATAGAAAATCAATGAAATGCAAATTACATCATAGTATTTATATAACTAAATTACAAAAATGTTTAAAATAATACCTGTTGCTAAGGTTGAAGTTGAATGAAACTAATACGCTCTTTGTTGTGTTTAAACATTAAAAATTATTACTCGTTTCAGAATGGGGTATGGATTAAGGTTTATAAAAATGTTCTTCAAATCAATAATGTCTTATTAAATCTAAGGGTATAATTCAGTACAAGGAAAAAGTCTTCCAACTTGGAAGATCCTCCTTATAGCTTATAACTATAATTAGTAGCAGCACCCCACTATTCAACAGCAGAGAAATGATTAAATAAGTTGAAGTCAGTAAAATAGAGTATTATGTGGTTATTTTAGAACATAAAGATCATAATGTATGGGATAAATAGAAAAAGTAGAATGACAGCTGTGTTTTTAGTTATGAGATAAATTAATCTTTGGCTATTAAATTATTTTGACTTGATTATTAATGTTTAGGAAGTGTTTTCTTTGCTCATCTCCAGCATAACCTTGACTAATAGGCTTTCTTCCAGTATTTGGGCAGTTGTCATTTTAATTTTTCTCTAGCTTCAATTATTTATTACTTTTTAAGTATCTTTAAGTCAGATTTCATATACATTGTATCTTGGAGTTGGTGTTGTAGATATAAATAGTTGAGAATGAAGAAAATGCCACTGAATCAAGAAATAAGTAGATAGAAATTGAGAAGTGAGCTCTTTAATGATTCTGTATTATAACAGAATGTCAGTGAATAAGTTCTTTATATGAAGTTTGGATTTTTTTAAAACTCTGGATCACAGGGTCTCGGTTTTAATTTTCCTCTGTCACTAGTTAGCAAACTTGACAAATTACCTTAGTATCTTTAAGTAGCTTCTTAATTTGAGAAGGTTTGATTAGATATGATGATGATTATAATAGGTCTCTTCCTGTGTTGTACTCATTAATGTTATTATGAGGTTAATGTTATTATTAGGCTTTTAACAATATGACCATGTATGCATGACTACATAGATAATCAGAACTGGGAGGGATAATAGAAGCTGTGTAGCCCATTTTTACACTTTTTATTTCTTTTTGTTTTTTGTTTTGTTTTTTCATATTTGTAGGGGTTGTGAAGTCCCAAGAAAAGAGAGCATCCAGTTGTAAGAAACATGGCTTTAAAGTTGAACATTATCAGTTTAGGTGATGACTTAGTGTCAGTGTAGTTGTAAATGCCAATGTAAGTATGGCCTGTAAATTTGGGTGAGAGAAGGCTTTTATAAGATTGTCATCTAGATCATAATTAATTTTTAAATGTTTTCGTTACAAACTCATGAAATTTAGAGATTGTTAAAGACAGCTGATATGATCATCATTGTTATCTGTGGATCCCAGTTTGAGAAACATTAATTTAGTTCACTTCTCTATCTTAAAGCATTAACTTCTTTCTCTGACATCTTTGTTGTATTATTGTCTTAGCTGAATCTCTGATTATTTGCTGCCTTTTGCAGTAAACTTTTCCTTTTTAGGCAATTCTAATTGTCAAGCATTGATTTTAGTTTTATCTCTAGTCACACTAAATTTAATTCCTTTCCCCCAAACAGAGTAGCCTAATCTACAGTTAAATGAGATCCCTTGTGATGAACTTTTGCTTAATCTACAGTTAAATGAGATCCCTTGTGATGAACTTTTGCTTACTGTAAAATTACTCACTTTAGAAACTGGGTTTATTACATTGGGGGGAAATCTGCCTAAAATTTACATGTGTGTTAAATTTCTCAGTATGTACTCTTGACGAAATAAGAAATTTGGCAGGCTGCTTTGTTCTCCTCTAGAGGCTACAAAATTCAGAAGTAGCTTTTTAATATAATACAGTGCATCAAAATTCTGAGGTTTTTCTGTCTGCTTGTTTTAAAACATACAGAAGTGAAGCTGCAGAAAGCTTTAGCTAGGCCTGGTCCAGGGTTCCTTGTTACTGTTCTGTATGGTACATATACAGTAATATATTAAAGCAGTTTCTATCCTTAGGCCTTTGGGCCACAGGCCAGGTCTGGCTTATCAAAGAATGGTGGAGGAAAGCAGCCAATGAGACTTTCCTCAGGCCACTCAACAGTCTTATACTAAGCTGTGAGTTCCCAGCTATTTTGTTTTATCACATGAAATATCCCTGAAGATATTAGCATAAGATTCCATAAATATTATGTTTTTTTCCCCTTCACCCTTTGTCCAAGCCCTTGTTTCATACCTGGATTATTTCCTTGGCCAACCCAAGACTGAGATTAGAGTCCCCTTCTTTGAGCACCATATAGCACTGTTTGTACTTAAGGCAGTATTGTGATCGTTGATTTACTTGACTGTTGTCCCATCTTTGTATCTGACTCTAGCTCTCACATAGTGCCTCACGTGTAGCAGGCACTCAGTAAAGGTGGGCTCAGCATGATAGGTGTTAGTCAGAACCCAGGCAGATTTATGTTTTCACTCTGGAAGTCAAGTAGATTCGTTGTATTAAGGTTGATATTTAGCTCTCATCACAATTTGCATGTTAGTGGTAAAGGGCAACTAAAAAAAGCAGTAGTCATACTTCGTGTCTCTATGTGAAAAATGGAGGAGGTATGGAGTAGGGATGTGCATTTTAAGTAGTAATTTCTAGTGAGTTTATTTCTTTCATTACTCTAATATTTATATTTTTACCTTAATTTTTGGTGAACTGCTCTAGTTCAAATAAATATGATTAAATTCTTGCAGAAACACTTGCTCTAAATGACAGAAAACCAGAAACTATAAGTAATAGTTTTAATAACTGTAATTATGGGGGGGGTGAGTTTGTTTTTGAGACAGTCTTGCTCTGTCACCCAGGCTAGAGTGCAGTGGCACAATCTCAGCTCTCTGCAACCTCCACACCCCAGCGGGTTCAAGCGATTCTCATGTCTCAGCCTCCGGAGTAGCTGGGATTACTGGCACACGCCACCACAACTAATTTTTGTATTTTTAGTAGAGTCGAGGTTTCACCATGTTGGCCGGGCTGGTTTCAAACTCCTGACCTCTGACCTCAAGTGATCCACTCGCCTTAGCCTCCCAAAGTGCTGGGATAACAGGCATGAGCCACCATGCCCAGCCAAATTATGTGTTTTATTTATAAAATAATTTAAGCAAGTGTTTCAACCTGGTTGTTCCATTAATAAATGAAAGGTTTTTATTTCACTGAGTCTGGGACTTCCCAAATAGCTTAATATTATATTAGTCTTGATCGTTCTTTATTAGAACCAGAATGGTTTAAGAAAGCCTGAAGGGGGAGGTTCTTTTTTTTGTTTGTTTTTGTTTTTGGTTTTTTTTTTTTTTGAGACAGTCTCACTCTGTTGCCGAGGCTGGATGGAGTACGGTGGGGTAATCTCAGCTCACTGCAGCCTCCACCTCCCAGGTTCATGTGACTCTCATGCCTCAACCTCTGGAGTAGCTGGAATTACAGGTGTGCGCCACCACACCCAGCTAATTTTTGTGGGTTTTTTTTTTTTTTTTTTTTTAGTAGAAACGGGGTTTTTCCATATTGGCCAGGCTGGCCTGGAACTCCTGACCTCAAGTGGTTCGCCTGCCTTGGCCTCCCAAAGTGTTGGGATTTCAAGAATGAGCCACTGTGCCTGGTCTGAAGGGGGGCTTCTCAGCTGTTGACTTATGCTGGAACTCAGTACAGAGACTATTTCGTCTAATTAATATTCCTGTTTAAATTTTTTTAGACCAACCTTATACTGACACTATGGGGTTGCATCGACATCTTAAATCAGTAATTGCTAAGCTCTAATCTGAATTGTTCTTTGTTTTTTACTTATAGCAAAAATATTTTGATTCTGGGGATTACAACATGGCTAAAGCAAAAATGAAGAACAAGCAACTTCCTGCTGCAGCTCCAGATAAGACGGAGGTCACTGGTGACCACATTCCCACTCCACAGGACCTTCCTCAACGGAAACCATCCCTTGTTGCTAGCAAGCTGGCTGGCTGATTAAAAGGCTGAACTGCATGAATCTGCTAATTCCCATTATTTCTCCTTAATATGTTACTTATCTACTTTTTATTTCCTTTCATTCACTAAGTAATTTGAGACTGACAGCTTTGCAGGTAGCAGTAGTGTGTGCTGCTATTGTAGAATATACATGTGTAGAGTTTTTGATTAGTTTAACAGTGCACTGGTGAAGAGGACATGTTAGAGCAACATAAGTAAACTACTTGAAAAAAATTGTATATATTACCTAACTCCTAGTGTAGTACTGGTTCTAACAAGTAACAAGCAAGTTTTAAAATTTTAATGTTTTGGCTTTCATTACTTCATCTTAATTATAGCTTTGTATGTTACTCTTATTTAATATAATCTCTATTGTATTGATTTCTTCTGTATTTACCTTTTGGATTTTGTAAAACAGAAGTTTAAGACCACAAGTTAGAAGAAAGGTCACATATTTCAAACACAACTAGATGGGGCTCTGAAAGATTTGTATCTCTGTGCTTGAACTTGAATGGCCTTAAACCTGTTTCAGCTTTAACAGTAGAATTTTACTTGGGCAATATTTGCCCATTCTGGTGTAACTTATGTGACTCTAGTGCTTAACAGCTGCCATTGAAGCTAATAATTCAGTTCTGTAGAGTTAGAATACCTTTTGTTGTTGAAGATGTGAATGAAGTATGCATGTGCATTGACTGTTGAATTCACTTTTGTGCCATTTTTGTAAATACAGTAGTTTTGCACAACCTCTCACAAATGTCTGTATTAATTTCACATACTTAAAAAGTAGATAATGTGCCAACCAGAAGCACAAGAGTTCCTACACAAAACTCTGTAAATCATTATAGCTTTTGTATAATGAGTAGTTTACAATCTCGGGCTTATAGAATACCAAACTGAAATCTTAGTTCAATCTGCCATAGACTTAAGCTTTTCATTTGTTACTAATATCCATGACATTCAGTGGCCTTGTGCAAATACGATATGTTGCTTAGGCATATCTTTTGTCCTATGCAGAACCTTTCATTTTGATTTTTATGAAAGTTGCAATTCATGTAATTTATATGAACTTTTTAAATGTAGAAACTTTTTACTTCCGCACTCAATTTTGGAGACACTAGAGTAAAAGGCTTCAGTACTCTGCATTCCATGCCCCCTGCTACCTGTTTTTTCCCCCTTTGTTCTTTGACTCAAATGGTATTGAGCTGTTTGTCGTATATGGAAGCATAGGTGTCTGTATCCTTACTCTTTTATATAACACAATAATGGCATTTTCCTTCTAATTTCTCAGTTGTTAACCTCTCTCTTTTTTTTTTTTTTAAGATAGGGTCTTGCTGTGTCACCTCAGCTCTAGTGCAGTACTGCAATCATAGCTCACTGCAACCTTACTCCTAGGCTCAAGTTAACTATTCTTGATCCTGTATTATTACTAATATTCTACAATTGTTTAAATAAAAGGAACTTCATAATGAAACAGTTCGGAATACTGGCTCAAGAACCTATGTCAAAATGAGCTGAATTTTGGTAAATTATTTTAGGAATTATGACAAGCTAATTGAATTAGGCTTTTGACAATGGGAGTAATTTACATGACAGGTAAAACTCCTATTAAAAATGTTTAGATATTTGCTTCTGTAGATGTCACTTTAGTAAAATACCAATTTAGTTTTACTTGTGGCTTATCTAGTAAGACCTTAACAGACTTTATTGGGACAAGTTTACTGCTCTTGTAGGAGCTCCTCTCACAAGTAGTTGTAATGCTGTAGCATGATACTCAGGATCAGCAGCTTGAGATGTTACTGTTTTTCTCTTCGTCTTCGACTTGCAGAGAGCCTCCCCTTTTTGGATCCAGGCATCTTTTCTGAATCCTGGTTCCATCAGTATACCTGCTCTCCTATGATCCCAAATCATACTCAATGGTGCCTCGAACATAGCACCTTCGGTTAAAGGCTGCCTAGTGCTCTGAGGAAAGCTTGCTGATTATCTTCCTTGCTGATTATCTTCACCCCAAAAGGCAGAAAAGCAACACAGTCACTCCTGTGCTCATTTGTAATTGTAAAGATCAGCTATATATATATTTGTAACGAGAGCAAGTATATACTCATTATAGGATCAATTTAAGAAGTTTAAAATATCCCAGAGTAGAATTTCTATATCTAGTCTTTTGGTTTTTTCATGAATATTTGCAAGTAATTACCATTAAATTCACACATGAAAGACTAATCTGAAAGATCAGACAGACCGTGTTATTCCTGACCATGATAGAACTGCTCCTGTGGTTTGGGACAAGTAACAAAACAACTGCTTGAGTTTTGTTTGTAAAATACACTATTAATATTTGACCTACCTCAAAACGTATTGAGGATCTGTGAAATGCTAAGTGCCCAAAATAAAATATTGCTGATTGTCTTTTTATTAAAAGTAAATTTCCTCATTAAGCCAACCTGCCTTCTGTAAGTCACAGTGCTTAAATCTCAGGACTTTTCATTAGGAGAGACCTGTCGTTACGGATTTGTAGATATAATTGCTTAGCCTCCATTATTGGTGCTTGGGTTAGAGAGGTTTTAGATTTTTCGGTTTTTTTGTTCTGCCTCAAAGCTCAGTTTATTGAAGACATTTGTAAGCTACTGTGTCACCACTTCAATCAAGATTCTGACTAGTGAGCTTAATTGTCCATTTCTTCTTATTTCAAAGTTACAGTCTGAGAAATGGCTAATCTTAATAACTGTCCTATCATAAATTAATGTTGGAATAAACTGAAGTTGATGATAAATACTTCGTGAAAACTCAAGTCTGAAATAAATTACTTGTTTTATGTCCAATAGCTACTACATTTGATAGAACAGTTTTGAGGAACATTTCATTCTTGAACGCAACATCTGACATGGTTCTCAGCCAATTGGAATAGTAAGGATTATTGGGTTGTTTTGATGAGTGGAAGCAGCATGTTTGTAGCATACAAGTTATTCAATAATCTTGTGCTGATGACCTAAAAATATGTCTTAACCGTCAAGGAAAGCCTGGTGAAACCTTTACTTGTTACTACTTCAACAGTTGGAATTAGTTGCTCTTTTTACTTGATGAAACAAAACTATACCTCTGAATATTTATGGATACTTTTTACTAAATCAGGTTTGTGTTCTTAATCCAAATTACTAAAGTTTTATGGAAGCTGAAATGTAATACAGTAGTATCCCCTTATCTGCAAGAGATACATTCCAAGACCCCTAGTGGATGCCTGAAACCTCAGATAGTACTGAACCCTTTATCGACTATGTTTTTCAATCTGACAACCAAGGTGGCTACTAAGCGACTAAGGGGCAGGTAGTATACAGTGTGGATAAGCAGGACAAAGGGATGATTCACATCCCAGGCAGGACAGAGCAAGAGATCATGAGATTTCATCACTCGGGATGACTTGTGATTTATTTTATTCTTTTCTGAGATGGAGTCTCACTCTGTTGCCTAGGCTGGAGTACATTGGTGCAATCTCAGCTCACTGCAACCTCCACCTCCTGAGTTCAAGCAATTCTCCTGCCTCAGTCTCCTAAGTAGCTGGGATTACAGGCACCTGCTACCATGCCCAGCTAATTTTTGTATTTTTAGCAGAGATGGGGTTTCACCATGTTGGCCAGGCTGGTCTCGAACTCCTGACCTCAGGTGATCCACCTGCCTTGGCCTCCCAAAGTGCTGGGATTATAGGCATGTGCCACAGTGCCCAGCCAGCTTGTGATTTAATACATGAATTGTTTATTTCTGGAATTTTCCACATATTTTTGGACCAAGGTTGCCTCGCGTAACTACAGAAAGTGAAATTGCAGATAAAGGGGATTACTGCTCCTGTGCTCTAAAATTGGTGTTTGGGTGATCAGGAGCAGGTAGCCAATGGGAAGAGCACTTCTGAGTGATACCTAAAGCAGTTTCTTTGGTGGCCTTTTCACATTCTCCAATGTTCAAGCATATTTTCCACTTTCCATTTTCTCTTTCACCTCATTTTGCCTCGCCATCCCCCATCCCTGCTTATTTCTTAAGCCCATCGATGGCACTCATTAAATTGTGTTTAGGGCTAATGAATCATTGTTCCTTAATATTGTTTTCAATATGCCACAATTTAGGACACATTTAAAATTTTCTAGAACAATAACCTAATCAATATTGACTAATTTGAGCCACATTCCCAACTCAAACTCAGCACACACTGCCAGTCTTCCCCAATATCTCCTTTCAATTCCCCATCACACCTTATAAAGTTGGAATCAAAGATATCTCATTCTGTCATTGTTAATCTAAGAATAAAAACACTGACTTGAATACAGTTTTACTAAGTTTCAACCTTCTAAGTAGGTAGGCCTCTAGGTATTCTGCAGATCACTGGTGGTCTTGATAGCTATTAATATATGTTTGTATTATGTTATTTTTCAACTAAATTGCAGTAAAAAAAAACATTTAATATTATGCCCTTGGATCTATTACTGCATCACTAGCACTTGTGATGCAGTCGGACACTTCGCCTGTACTGAAAGGGCCAAGAGTAAATGCCTTGTTTTGTTTTTTTGTTTTGTTTTTTGTTAAACATGTCTATAGAGTTGGCAGTTAATGCTGAATTTGTCAAATACCCCTTCCAAAATTATACTTGTATTTAAAAAATAAATGGATCTACCTAATTTCTATTGATTTAATTTGCAGTTTTGTCTTATTAAAGTGGTATGTTTTTCTGTGTATTTTTTCTGAAGTTGATCTGTCTACATTTCAGCTATTACTGTATGCAGAAAGAAATTGACTTGTAATCTTTGATTTTTTTTTTTTTTTGCATTTGTAAAGGCTTTGTACTTAAGGTAGGATTAAATGTTTGCAGATTGTGAGTCTTTTTCATCTTATTTGTAAAACATTACAGAGGAGGGGCTTCAACTTGGCTGACTAGAGACATCTGGTACTCAGCTCCTCCATAGAGAGCCACAATAGTGAGGAGATAACACCTCAGCCAGATCATTCAAGAGAGAACTTAGGAATTAAACAGAGAAAGGACAGGAAACACTTAAGGGAGGAGAGGGAAGCAAGGCAGCCTACTGGGCCAGGATCTTCTGGGGGCCTGGAAAGGTTAGAGTGACTCCCAGAAGTCCACATTCTCACCAGACTCCTGCATCCTAGCCTCAGGAAAGCCTCTAGACCCTCGCAGACCCCAAGACTAACATAGGGAGCTGCCTGGAGACCACAAAAGATCACTGCTCCAGAGAGAGAGCTTACACTATCCCCCCACCCAAAGCCCTAAGCAGCTACAGCAAGGCACCATATTGAGAGCTTAGCCCCCACCAAACTGCATCCTGCCGAGAGGCCCTACAGCCCTTGCATCTCCACATCTCTAGAACCTCATTGATGTTCACCACCCAATAGCCACCACCACAGCTGGCTGCTCCCTACAGGGCTGAAGTGCCCAGCCATTGGCAAAGACCTTGCTGCCCCAGTAGTAGAGCTGGCACGCATTTTCGTGTGCCCCGAGGACAAACTCCACTGCCTGCGGTGGCCTGATGCAGGCTGCTGCAACCAGGGCCGATGCACGAGTGAAGCGCAGGCTCATAGTCTCCTGGGTGTGGCTGCTGCAACTGAAAACAACCTTGCCCTCTACAGTATCAGAGCTGCAGTGTAGCCACTGCCCCGCCACCACCACCACAAGCATCCTGCTATAAGCCTGAGGATCACCCTTCCCCTGCCTGCCACAGTCAGCACCTGCACACACCACTAGGAGGCTTGAGAACAGGTCCACTCAGCCTGGCTCCACATCCTGTGTCCAAGCATGCCATTCAGGGACCTGGGGACTGCCCAGCTGAGTCCACCATTGTTGACATCTGAGGACTCCTGGGGGCCTGATGTCAGTCCTGTTGAACCTGCTGCTACCACCACAGTGGGCACCCACCTAATATGCCACCTGTGGGCCTGGGGACTGGCCCAACCCAGCCCATTGCATCAGCTGCCAACACCAGCTCATGATATACAAAACAACCAGAAATAATAAAATCACAGAAATAAGCCCTCATGTATAATAATATTGTAAATGGATTACAGCTTTCCAGTTAAGAGGTAAAGTGGCTGAATGGATTCAAAATCATGACCCAACTATATGCTACCTACAAGAAACTCATCTCACTTGTAATGACACATGTAAGACTGAAAGTAAAGAGATGGAAAAAGATATTTCCATGCAAATGGAGACCAAAAGCATGCAGGAGTAGCTATATTTAATCAGATTTTAAAAAAATTTAAGTCAAAAATGGTAAGGAGAGAAGCACATTATAAAATGATAAAAAGATCAGTTTTATCAGGATATAACAATTCTAAACATATTCACTCAACATTGGAGCACCGATTAATAAAGCAAGCATTATCAGATCTAAAGAGAAAGACACTAATGCAATCACAGTGGAGACTGCAACACTGCATTTTCAGCATTAGACAGGACATTTTAAAACTGCATTTAAATTACAGGTTAGGTTTGGTGGCTCACTCCTGTAATCCCAGCACTTCAGGAGGCCAAGGCAGGTGGATCACTTAAGGTCAGGAGTTTGAGACCAGCCTGGCCAACATGGTGAAACCCCATTTCTGCTAAGAATACAAAAATGAGCCTGACATGGTGGCATGCACCTGTAATCCCAGCTACTCAGGTGGCTGAGGCAGGGGAATCTCTTGAATTGGGGAGGCAGAGGTTGCAGTGAGCTGAGCTCATGCCAATACACTCCAGCCTGGGTAACCGAGTGAGACTCTGTCTCAAAAAAAAATAAAAATAAAAACAAAAAGCTGCACGTAGACCAAATGGACCTAACAGACATTTACAGCACATTTTATCCAACAGTTACAAAATATATATTCCCATTAGCACACGGAACATTCTGCAGGATAGATCATATGTTATGACACAAAGCAAGTCACAACAAGTTTTTAAAAATCAAGTATCTTTTCAGACCACAGTGGAATAAAACTGGAAATCAGTAACAAGAGGAACCTGGGAAACTGCAAAAATACAGTGGAAATTAAACAACATGCTTTTGAATGACCATTGAGTCAAGGAAGAAATTAAGGAGGAAATAAAAATATTTCCTGAAACAAATGAAAATTGAAACACAACATACTAGCCAGGCAAGGTTGCTCATGCCTGTAATCCCAGCACTTTGGGAGGCCAAGGCAGGAGGATCACTTGAGCCCAGGATTTTGAGACCAGCCTGGGCAACATGGTGACACTCCATCTCTACAAAAAACTTTAAAAACTATCCAGGTGTAGTGATGCACACTGTAGTCCCAGCTATGTGGGAGGCTAAGACCAATGGCTTGAGTCCAGGAGGTTGAGGCTGGAGTATTGCCATGATCAAGCCACTGCACCTCCAGCCCGGGTGACAAAGACAAACCCTGTCTCAAAAAAAAAAAAAAAAAAAAAAAAGTGGTTCATGCCTGTAATACCAGCACTTTGGGAGGCTGAGGCGGGCGGATCACCTGAGGTCAGGAGTTCGACACCAGCCTGGCCAACATGGTGAAACCCCGTCTCTACTGAAAATACAAAATTAGCTGGGCGTGGTGGCAGGCGGCTGTAATCCCAGCTACTTGGGAGGCTGGGGCAGGAGAATCACTTGAACCCAGGAGGCGGAGGTTGCAGTGAGCCGAGATCGTGCCATTGCACTCCAGCCCGGGGGACAAGAGCAAGACTTTGTCTGAAAAAAAAAGGCAGAAAGAAAGAAACACACAACATAGCAAACCTATGGGATACAGCAAAAGCAGTGCTGAGAGGGAAGTTTATAGCAATAAACACCTACAACAAAAAAGTAGAAAGCTTCCAAATGAACAATCTAATAATACACCTCAAAGAACTAGAAAAGCATGAACAAACCAAGCTCAAAGTTAGTGAAAGAGGCTGGGTGAGGTGGCTCATATCTGTAATCGCAACACTTTGGGAGGCTGAGGTGGGAGGATCACTTGAGCCCCGAAGTTTGAGACCAGCCTGGGCAACACATTGAGACTATCTCTACAAAACAATTTAAAATTAGCCAAGGGCCAGACATCACTGTATCCCACCTCACGCCTGTAATCCCAGCACTTTGGGAGGCCATGGCAGGTGAATCACTTAAGGTCAGGAGTTTGAGAGCAGCCTGGCCAACATGGTGAAACCCTATCTCTACTAAAAACTACAAAAAAATAGCTGGGCATGGTGGCGTGCACCTGTAATCCCAGCTACTCGGGAGGCTGAGGTAGGAGAACTGCTTGAACCCAGGAGGTGGAGGTTGCAGTGAGCCGAGATTGTGCCACCGCACTGCAGCCCAGGCAACAAAGTGAGACTCTGTCTCAAAAAATAAATAAAAACAAAAATAACCCCAAAAGTAGCCAGGCATGGTAGCATACATCTGTGGTCCCAGCTACTTAGGAGGCTGAAGTGGGAGAATCCCTTGAGCCCAGGAGGTCAAGGATGCAGTGAGTCATGATCACACCACTGCACTCCAGCTTGGGTGACAGAGTGAGATGCTGTCTCAAAAAAAAAAAAAAAAAAAAAAAGGTTTTTGGTTTTGCTTTTAAATGTAGGAAAGATTTCATTATGGTTATAGGCAAAACAAAAAGTATGAAAGGCAAACCAAAGACAGAGAGGAGGCAAGAGGGCAAGCGCTGGGATGACCAGCCTTAGCATGTCTTTCAGTCAGTGGTGAGTGACTAAAGGTCAGGTGGGGACAAGGGACAGTAGAGGACAGTGCCTGCTAAATGACCTGAGTTCCATCCACAGGAGAAAGGTTGGTAAGGTCATTTTCCAGGGTGGGGTATGAAGGGAAGAGGGGAGAGGTTTGAGAAGTGTGCTGAGGGTTCAGAAGGGTCTTTACAACTTTGTAAAAGCATTTAAGTACGTTAGCAGATCCAGAAAGGATCTCAAAATGTAAAAGTAGTTTCTTTGGGATCATTGCTTAAATTCATAACTACCATAACTATTTTTTTTTAAGAGAACAAAATGCAGCAAATGCCATCAAGCAGGGGCTCAACCATAGGGTAAAAAATATGATATAGAATGATAGAACTGAAAGTTGGTTCTAAATTGCCATTACACTTCATTTTCTGCTCCTCTCATCATTTTCATCAAATATTGTTCTTGCATGTGATTCTGAAGTGAATACCACAGAAGGACATTGTGAAAACCCAAGAATTACAAAATACACCTCTCTGCCACCAAGTTTAGCTTTCAAGAGGGAGAACTACTTGGAACACTCAAACTATTTTGTGTTTTTGGTTTTTTTCTGGTAGTTGCCTCCATATCTCTCAATAGTATTTTATACCACTGTTTCTTGTTTTCTTAATTTAACTTTAGACATACATTAATGGGGGCCAGGTGCAGTGGTTCATACCTGGAATCCGGGACTTTGGGAGGTTGAGGTAGGAGGATTGCTTGAGGTCAGGAGTTCAGACCAACCTGGGCAACATAGTGAGAATCCATCTCTAAAAGAAAAACAGAAAATTTCCAATTAGCTGGGCATGGTGGTGTGTAGTCCTAGCTACTCAGAAGGCTGAGGCAGGAGAATTGTCTGAGCCTGGGAGTATGAGGCTGAAGTGAGATATGATCGTGCCACTGCACTCCAACCTGGGTAACAGAACAAGATCCTGTCTCTAAAAAAATACATATTAATAATATTAATAATTAATTAATGGCTTTCCAGACCAATAGATGATGATCTTGCTCACAACATTTCCCACCTCCTTTTTTCCCCATCCTTCTTCTAGTGTCATAATATCACTATTTTTGATTCCTTTATAGGCTTCCTTTATAATATTTAATAATACAGTTTTATCTTTCTTATTTCATTAGCTGTAGACAGTGTTTCTTGGCTCTCTATTGTATAAGATGGCAATATTAAGGCCCTTATTATTTCTCTTTGACTCTCTACCCTTCTCTTAAGTTTTGTCATGTGTGTTTTTATAATTACATTATCAAGTTTGATAACATTTGCATTCTATCTTATAACCATTATTAGTAGTTCCTCTCACTATCTTTAGGTTGATATAAGTCACTGCAGATCAGTTTATACTGTCTGGCATTTCCCCTGCTTGCACTCATTCTCTCTCCTGCCACCCTGTGAAGAGGTGCCTTCTGCCATGATTATAAGTTTCTTGAGGCCTCCCTAGCTACGCAAAACTGTGAGTCAATTAAACTTCTTTTATTTATAAATTACTCCACCTTAGGTATCTCTTCAGAGCAGCACGAGAATGAACTAATACAGTAAATTGGTACTGAGGTAGTGGGGCACTGCTATAAGAATACTGAAAATGGCCGGGCATGGTGGCTCACGCCTGTAATCCCAGCAGTCTGGGAGGCCGAGGCAGGCGAATCACAAGGTCAGGAGATCAAGACCATCCTGGCTAACACAGTGGTTGAGCCCCTGCTTGATGGCATTTGTACACTAAAAAAGTACCAAAAAAAAATTAGCTGGGCATGGTGGCGGGCACTTGTAGTCCCAGCTACTCGGGAGGCTGAGGCAGAAGAATGTTGTGAACCTAGGAGGTGGAGCTTGCAGTGAGCTGAGACCGCACCACTGCACTCCAGCCTGGGTGACAGAGCAAGACTCCATCTCAACAACAACAACAACAACAACAACAACAACAACAACAAAGAATACCAAAAATGTGGAAGTGACTTTGGAACTGGTAACAGGCAGAGGTTGGAACAGTTTGGAGGGCTCAGAAGAAGACAGGAAAATGTGGGAAAGTCTGGAACTTCCTGGAGACTTGGAGGGCTCAGAAGACAGAAAGAATGTGGGAAATTTTAGAACTTCTTAGAAACTTGTTGAATGGCTTTGACCAAAATGCTGATAGTGATATGGGCAATAAAGTCCAGGCTGAAGTGGTCTCAGATGGAGATAAGGAACTTGTTGGGGACTGGAGTAAAAGTCACTCTTGGCATGCAAAGAGACTGGTGGCATTTTGCCACTGCCCAAGAGATCTGTGGAACTTTGGACTTGAGAGAGATGATTTAGGGTATCTGGTAGAAGAAATTTCTAAGTGGCAAAGCACTCAAGAGGAAGCAGAGCATAAAAGTTTGGAAAATTTGCTGCCTGACGATGCAATAGACAAGAGAAACCCATTTTCTGGGGAGAAACTCAAGCTGGCAGCAGAAATTTGCATAAGCAACAAGGAGCTGAATGTTAATTACCAAGACAATGGGGAAAATGTCTCCAGGTCATGTCAGAGACCTTCATGGCAGCCCCTCCCATCACAGACCTGGAGGCCTAGGAGGAAAACATGGTTTCCTGGGCCGGGTCCAGGGCCCCCCTGCTGTGTGCAGCCTCTGGACTGCATCCCAGCTGCTCCAGCCATGGCTAAAACAGGTCAAAGTACAGCTCAGCCTGTTGCTTCAGAGAGTGCAAAGCCCAAGCTTTGGCAATTTCCCGTGGGTGCACAGAAGTCAAGAATTGAGGTTCGGGAATCTCCATCTAGATTTCAGAGGATGTATGGAAATGCCTGGATGTCCAGGCAGAAGACTGCTGCAGGAGCAGGGCCCTCATGGAGAACCTCTGCTAGGGCAGTGCAGAAGGGAAAAGTGAGGTCAGAGCCCCCACTCTGAGTCCCCACTGGGGAACTGCCTTCTGGGGTTGTGAGAAGAGGGCCACTGTCCTCCAGACCCCAGCATGGTAGATCCACCAACAGCTTGTACCCTGTGAAGAACCACAGGCACTTAACACCAGCCTGTGAAAACAGCTGAGAAAAGGGCTATATCCTGCAAAACCACAGCGGTGGAGCTGCCCAAGGCCATGGGAATCCACCTCTTGCATGAGTGTGACCTGGATATGAGACATGGAGTCAAAAGAGATCATTTTGGAACTTTAAGGTTTAATGACTGCCATATTGGATTTTAGACTTGCATGGGGCCTGTAGCCCCTTTGTTTTGGCCAATTTCTTTCATTTGGAATGAGTATTATTTATGCATTGCAGGTATCCCCATCGTATCTAGGAACTAACTAACTTGCTTTTGATTTTGTAGACTCATAGGCAGAAGGGATTTTCCTTGTCTCATATGAGACTTTGGACTAGGACTTTTGGGTTAAAGCTAGAATTAGTTAAGAATCTGTGGGACTGTTGGAAGGGCATGATTGTGTTTTGAAATGTGAGGACATGAGATTGGGAGGGTCCAGGAGCGGAATGCTATGGTTAGGCTTTGTGTCCCCACCCAAATCTCATCTTGAATTGTAGTCCCATAATCCCCACTTGTCATGAGTGGGACCCCATGGGAGGTAATTGAATCATGGGGGTCATTTCCCCAATGCTGTTCTTGAAACAGCAGGTGAGTTCTCAGGAGATCTGATGGTTTTATAAGCATCTGGCATTTCCCCTGCTTGCACTTATGCTCTCTCCTGCTGCCCTGTGAACAGGTGCCTTCCACCATAATAGTAAGTTTCCTTAGGCCTCCCCAGCCATGTGAAACTGTGAATCAATTAAATCTCTTTTCTTTATTAATTATCCAACCTTGGGTAGTTCTTCATAGCACTATGAGAATGGAGCAACACACCTGGTGTTTCTAATTATTTTTTTCCGTTGTACTCTTGGCCTCTATCACAGTCACAATGATTTTTTTTTTCAAGACAAAGTTTCGCTTTTGTTGCCCAAGCTGGAGTGCAATGGTGCGATCTCGGCTCATCACAACCTCTGCCTCCCAGGTTCAAGCAATTCTCTTGTCTCAGCCTCCCAAGTACCTGGGAATACAGGCATGTGCCACCATGACTGGCTAATTTTGTATTTTCAGTAAAGATGGGGTTTCTCCGTGTTGGTCAGGCTGGTTGCGAACTCCCGACCTCAGGTGATTCACCTGCCTCGTCCTCTCAAAGTGCTGGGATTACAGGTGTGAGCCACCGTGCCCAGCCAGCCATAATATTTTAATATCTTCTGTCATATCAAGCATCTGTAGAGTTTTTTGTGGGGTTTTGTTTGTTTTTTGCTACAGAAAACTCTGAACTGAATTCATTATTTTCTGGATTACATGAATGGCAGCTATTGCTTTTTGTCCATGTCTTAGGTTAGTGTATTAGTCTGTTTTCACACTGCTATAGATACTACCTGAGACTGGGTAATTTATAAAGGAAAGAGGTTTAATTGACTCACAGTTTCACATGGCTGGGGATACTTCAGAAAACTTACAATCATGGCAGAAGGCAAAGGGGAGGCAAGTACCTTCTTCACAAGGAAGCAGGAGAGAGAGAGCAAGAATGGAGAAGTGCAGACACTTATCAAACAACCAGTTCTCGTGAGAACTCACTCACTACCACGAGAACAGCATGGGGAAAACTAGCCCTGTGATTCAATCAACTCCCACCAGGTCCCTCCCTCACAGGTGGGGATTACAATTTGGCTTACAATTTAAGATGAGATTTGGGTGGGGACACAGCTAAACCATATCAGTCAGGTTGCCTAGAAGTGGTGGAAGTTCTTTATTTTAAAAAATTATTTGATAGTTATATGCATCATAAATATCCTTCTCCAATCCATGGCTTGTCTGAGTTGGTGATATCTGTTTATATGTTACTACTTATATTTTAGAACTTAAACATCACCTCTGTGAAAGCTGAATATTTCTTTTCCCCACAGCAAGTTAATTGCTCCATCCTCTGAAACAATAACTATTTCCATGAAACACTGTTTTAGCACTGAATCACAAGTACTTTAAGTACTTTCATTCCGTTACTATCCCTTCTAGTGTCTTATTATTTTGCTGTAGCCCTCAGTCCAGTGCCCAGTCACAGTGAGTACCCAGTAAATACTTTCTGGAAAACACTGTATTCTTGAGATTATAGTCATTTCCATTGACCCCTAGTATACCACTCTATAATGGTCAGGGTTATTAATCACAAATATGTAATTCTGGCTCATTTAACCAGATAAAGATTTATCAGAAGCTACCGGCTCATGACCAGAAATCGTGGCTTACGATGGTAATCCCAGCTCTTTGGGAGGTTGAGGTGGGTGGTATGCTTGAGCCCAGGAGTTCGAGGCCAGCCTGACCACCATGATAAAACCTCCATCTCCACAAAAAATACAAAAAGTAGCTGGGTGTGGTGGCACATGCCTGTAGTCCCAGCTACTCGGGAGGCTGAGGCGGAAGATCACCTGAGCCCAGCGAGGTCGAGGCTGCAGTGAGCCATGATCACACCACTGCACTCCAGCTGGGCGACAGAGTGAGACAGGGCCTTTTAAAACAAGAAGAGCGAGACGTCATCTCAATAAACAAACAAACTAAAAGTTACTGGATGTCTTACAAAATTGTTGGAAAGACGGGAGAAACAGCCTTATGTAAATCTTCCAGGAGCAACCCCAGAAACACGTTACAGCAATGGTCTGATCGTGGAAACTGCTGCTGCTGCTGCTATTGCCACCACAAAAAACTGAAAGTCAGGAGCCCAACCTTGCTGTAATCGCTGTTATCCCCCAGATTTGTTCATCTCTGCTGCTATGATCACTGGAAGTTCTGGGAAGAGCCTCTTTCCTCACATTTCTCACTTTTGAATCCTGTCTTGTACAGAGGAATCAAGGTTGCTAGAATCTAGGTTGCTAGAGCCTAGGTTATATGACTGCATCGAGCTATAAAAGAGATGAACATTTGAGTCTGGTATTTTTATCAGGAGGCAGGACTAATACAGAAATTCCCCTAATTATAGAAAAGATGACAGACAAACATAAATATGACAGCTGTCACACCTTCTGATATGCCTCTTCACTACAACACTGCAATGTTGTCAGTCACCCACTTTAGTGTGTGAGAACTTCAGAGAGTTATAAGAATCCAATATCTCCTTATTCATTTTGATTTGCTATGCCTTAAGTTATGAAAAGAGGCCCTTACAGCCAGGTAGTACTGTATACCCAAATATATCAATACATTCTTACAGTCCTGATCGTTGAGTTACTCATCCTTTCTGGCTGACCCTAACTTCATTTTGTTCCCTATCAAAGTGCTCTTTCAGAAGCCACTCAGTTATTGATTTAGCTTCCATTGGATCCTGCAGCATGACAGAAACGGGCAGTCCAGGGCATGGAGAGAATATGTAGGAGGAGGTGGAATTAGAAACAGGATTAATGGCTGGGCACAGTGGCTACACCTGTAATCCAGCACTTTGTGAGGCCAAGGTGGGCGGATCACAGGGTCAGGAGTTCGAGACCAGCCTGGTCAGTATGGTGAAACACCGTCTCTACTAAAAATAGAAAAAAAAAAAATTAGCCGAGCGTGGTGCCTGGCGCCTGTAGTCCCAGCTACTCGGGAGGCTGAGGCAGGACAATCATTTGAACCCGGGAGGTGGAAGTTGCAGTGAGCCGAGATAAGGCCACTGCACTCCAGCCTGGGTGACAGAGTGACAATCTGTCTCAAAAACAAGAAAAAAACAAAAAAACAAACAAAAAACCCGTGATTAATAATATCTTAAAATTGTATAGCACAGTCTGGTTTCCAATATACTTTCTCATTATCTCATCTGAACTCCATAATAATAATACATATAAAAGTTATCCTGGTTTCTTTTTTTCTTTTTTCTTTTTTCTTTTTTTTTTTGAGACGGAGTCTTGCTCTGTAGCCCAGGCTGGAATGCAGTGGCGTGATCTCGGCTCGCTGCAACCTCCACCTCCTGGGTCCTGGTTTAAGCAATTCTCCTGCCTCAGCCTCCTGAGTAGCTGGGATTACAGGCATGTACCACCATGCCCAGCTATTTTTTTTTTGTATTTTTAGTAGAGATGGGGCTTCACCATGTTGGCCAGGCTGGTCTTGAACTCCTGACCTTGTGATGTGCCTGCCTCAGCCTCCCAAAGTGCTGGGATTACAGGCGTGAGCCACTGTGCCTGGCCGTCTTGGTTTCTCTGACTAAAAAGGTAGGCTCAGGTTTTTCACTGAATGAGAGTTTATAGAAAGCAAGGGGAGGAGGCTAGAATGATTCATATGGTAATGAATTAAAGTGGGAGACATCAGAGTGAACTCACATTTACCTTAATATAGACGCACAGGGCCACATACAGAAATCCTTACAGATATGTGTACATGGATGAGTTAGTAAACATACATACAGTATTTCCTCACTCTCTAGCTGACAGGGCCTAGAAGCAACGATACCCCAGTGGCACCAAGACCCAAATCTTGGTTTCTAATACCATTCTCCAATGAAAGGCTCCTTGGAGAAATGGTTGACTATAGGACTGGATGAGAAAATATATAGGATGAGCCTGGAGCATGTCATAGTTCTAGAAAGTAAGGAAGTACTCTGAAGAAAACAAACGAAACCAAAACCAAATAACACACAATGATGAGGGTGTCAAAGGGACGGAGGAGCCAACTGAAAGAGCTCCCCATGGCCATAGCATCAGCAATCCGAGCAACAAGATAGAGTAAAACTGAATTATAACCCAGAGCATAACATAAATACCCATGTCTATACTGATATCAATAAACGATTGAATGAATGAATACAGGGGGGAGATGAGACAAATCTCCCACGCAGAAGAATTCTAAATAATTTAGGTACTCCATCCTCACGGAGGTGGAGCATAACGCCCCAGTCTTTAAGTGGGGGCTGCATATAGTGACTTCTTTTGAGAATACAGTATGAAGAAGAGGACTCTGGTACTAGTTTGCTAGAGCTGTGGCTTAAACAATAGAAATTAATTTTCTTACAATTCTGACTAGAAGTTCAAGATCAAGGGGTTGGCAGAGTCTTCTGGTTTCCTCACTTCTTGGCTTATAGATGGTTGTGTTTTCCCTGTGTCTCTGCATGGTCTTCCCTCTGTACCTGTCTGTGTCTTAATCTTTTCTTCTTATAAGGACATCAGTCATATTGAATTAAGTGCAATCGACCTCATTGTAACTTAATTTCTTCTTTAAAGACACTGTCTCCAAATATAGTCATATCTGAGGTACTGGGAATTAAGACTTCAACATATGAATTTTGGATGGGGACACAATGCAGCCCATAACAGCGGGAGAAGGCACCTTCACAGTGAAGAAACCTGATAAACACAACCTGAGCCAGGCGATTAAGGTCGACATTAACAACAGTAAGTCAAGTTGCTAGTGTGACCCTGGTGATGTGATGAAAATGACATTTTACTCTGTGGTCTTAGTAGCTCACACCTGTAATCCCAGCACTTGAGGAGGCCAAGGTGAGAGGATCATTTGAGCCCACAGATTCAAGATCACCTTCTGCAACATAGTAGGACTTTGTCTCTATAAAATTTTTTTTTAAATGGCCGGGCACGGTGGCTCACACCTGTAATCTCAGTACTTTGGGAGGCTGAGGCGGGAGGATCACGAGGTCAGGAGATCGAGACCATCCTGGCTAACACAGTGAAACCCCATCTCTACTAAAAATACAAAAAAATTAGCCAGGCATGGTGGTGGGTGCCTGTAGTCCCAGCTACTCGGGAGGCTGAGGCAGGAGAATGGCGTGAACCCAGGAGGTTGAGCTTGCAGTGAGCCGAGATCGTGCCACTGCACTCTAGCCTGGGTGACAGAGCAAGAATCCATTTAAAAAAGAAATTTTTTTTTTTTTTTTAAATTAACCAGGCATGGTGGCACATACCTGTGGTCCCAGCTACTTGGGAGGCTGAGGAAGGAGGATCACTCGAGCTTGGGAGGTTGAGGCTGTAGTTAGCTGAGATTGCTCCACTGCACTGGGGCTTGGGTGACAGCCTTTTCCCCAAAAAAAAAAAAAAAAAAAGGCAAAACAAATTTACAATCTCAGTCTAATCAAGACATAGCCCAATTGAGACATATTCTACAAAATACCTGACCTATACTCAAAATTGTCATCAAATACAAAGAAATCCTGAGAAATTGTCAGCTAGGAAGATCTTCTGTTCTTTTTTTCTTTTTTATTTTATTTAAATAAGCCTTCAGGTCATAAAGAAGATCCTAATAAGACATGATGACTAAATGTAATGTGGCATCCTGGACGGGATCCTGGAACAGAAAAAGGACATTAGGTAAAACTAAGGAAACCTGAATCAAGTATGTATTTTAGTTAATGATAACAAGTCACTATTGACTGATTAATTATAACAAGTGAACCATAAAAATGTACGACATTAATAATAGAGGAAACTGGTTGCAGGATATATGGGAATTCCATACTATCTTTGCAATTGTTCTGTAATCTAAAACTGTTCTAAATTTTAAAAGTTTATTATTGTTATTATATTTTTAAAAAGCTCACCTGACTTGCTCTAGGTTAGAACTGGGACTAGAATCTAGGTCATTTGGATCTAAGTCATTTTCACTATTCGAGAGCTTCCATCACCACGACATGTAAAGCAAGTGTGTGTCTGTGGGTGTTGGAGGTCCAGGATGAGAGGGGTCCATAAGTACTATAACATGATGTCATTCAGGAAGATCAAGGCAATATGAAGCGTATGGAATTGGGCTGGAAGTATTTAAAGATCAAAAAAAAAAAATTCAACTGTTTGAAGCAATCAGGTGCCATGGAGCTAAGCATAGAGATACAGAAGCTGGTCAAACAGCAGGTAGTCAGGACACAGGCTAGAAGACTGGGGTACAAAAGACCAGAGATCAGACAGATATGTTAGGACACACAAGATTATAATCTAGAATTATAGTAATAGGTATTGGGAATAAAAATAATAGTAATAGGCCAGGCGCGGTGGCTCACGCCTATAATTCCAGCAGTTTGGAAGGCCAAGGCAGGTGGATTACTTGAGTTCAGGAATTCAAGACCAGCCTAGCCAACATGGTGAAACCCTGCTTCTACCATAAAATACAAAAAGTAGCTGGGTGTGGTGGCATATGCCTGTAATCCCAGCTACTCGGGAGGCTGAGGCAGGAGATTTGCTTGAGCCTGAACGGGAGGTGGAGCTTGCAGTGAGCTGAGATCACCCCACTCCACTCCAGCCTGGGCAACAGAGTGAGACTGTGTCTCAAAAAATAAAAAATAAAATAATTTACATTTACAATATACTTTGCACATAAAAGTTTCACATATATTATTTATTTGATATTGAATTAAATATTGTACCTTTTGAGCCTCCTTTCCTAGCGTTGCCTAAGCTCACAGGTGAGGGGCAGCTAGGATAACTAGCTGGAATTGGGGAAGGGAAGAGGTGGGAAACCAAGCAGTTCCTGATACTTGCCTCCCATCTTTCAAAAGTCTTTTCAGTTAGCCTTACCGTATTCTTAACTTTTTTCTGTTCCATAGTTTCATTTCCTCATGCTGTTCCTCCACATACCCTTCAACCATAAACCACTTCCTATCCGTATCACCACTTGGATCTCTCAATGAACTATTTGGAGTTCTTTCTCACTGACTTAAATGTCACCTATGCTCAGTATCTAGTCCTCTGAAGAGTTAAATATTAGGATATGTCAATCTCAACTGATGTACTATATATAACCAGTAACACAGCACTGTGCTTCTACTTCTAGAATTGGGCCAGTCTTACAGAATTAGCTACTATTTTGTATGACCGTGCAGCAAGGACTGCCTCTTCCCCTATCCCTCCAGCCACCCCTTGCAGTGAGCTCCTCCAGGCCAATGATCACGTTCCACTCACCTCTATATCTTTATTATCATAAGTGCTGGCATATAATAAGCCCTCAATTAAAAATAATTCAATTGGAATTTGATGACTACCCTAATTCAAATTGCTTCTGTCTCCAAATTCTTTCTTCTCTGTACGGTTTTTCTCATTGCATACTGTTCTGGTTTGAGTTGTGTCTCTCAAAAAATGTTGAAGTTCTGACCTCTCCCCACCCTACCACCCCTGTGAGTGTGACCTTATTTGGAAACACCATCTTTGCAGATAATCAACTTAGGATGAGGGCAGTGGGTTGGGCCCTAATTCAATTATGACTGTGTCCTTATAAAAAGGGGAAATTTGGATATAGAGACATGTGCACACACAGGGAGCCTGCCACGTGAAGATGAGGGCAGAGATTAGGGGATGTCGCAGAAGCTAAAAAATGTCAAATGCCAAAGATTGTCCACAAACTATCAGAAAGCAGGAGACAGGCAAGATTCTCCTCCACAGTCCTCAGAAGGAACCAACCCTCCCAACCCCTTGATCTCAGACTTCTAGCCTGCAGAACTGTGAGATAATACCTCTCTGTTGGTTACACACAGTTTGTATTACTTTGTCATAGCAGCCCTAGGAAACTAATACACCACTTACCACCTTTACCTTCTAACTCTATCATTGCCTTTCTCCCTGACTAAAATGGAATCTCCATGGGGTCAGGACTCTTCATCTGTTTTGCTCATGCATGAATTCTCAACATGTAGAACAATGTCAGGCATGTGATAGCTCTCAATATTTGTTGAAAATGAGGAATGGAATTTTTCATATAAACCTAGACCTTGTTTTCATTTGAAAACAATCTACATAAAAATGTTCCCAGTAATAAAGCAATAACGGAAAACTTTAACAACTTAAAATAAAATATACTACCCTCTAGCTACTCTTTGAGAGAGGGATCCCAAACCCTGGGAAGCTGTATCTATTGCTGATTTCTACACCTCACTAGTGACAGAGTGCTTGGAACTGTGAATGTATACGTGGAAGTTAGCAGAGGCCACCCCTCAGGGCTTCCCTTTGCTGCTCCTGGCTTTTTACTCTGCTTTTTTTCTGAAGGAAGTAAGGTAAGGTCAAGAATACAAAACCTGGCCAGGCACAGTGGCTGATTCCTGTAATCCCAGAACTTTGGGAGGCCGAGGCGGGCGGATAGCTTGAGGTCAGGAGTTTGAGACCAAGCTGGACAACATGGTGAAACCCTGTCTCTACTAAAAACACAAAAATTTGTTGGGCGTGGTGGTGGGCACCTGTAATCCCAGCTACTCAGGAGGCTGAGGCACGAGAATCGGTTGAACCTGGAAGGCAGAGGTTGCAATGAGCCGAGATTGTGCCACTGGACTCCAGCCTGGGCGAGAGAACAAGACTCAGTATAAATAAATAAATAAACAAAACTCTTCTCCTCCTCATCTCCATTACCTTTCTTTTAGCATGGCCCCAAATATTTGAGTGGTTGAATGCATGTGTTCTGGACTTAAAAGAGGATAATTCCCATTTCTTTTTTCTCCTCGTCACTTGAAAAAAAGAAAAGAAAACGAAGAAAGCATTCACACCTACAAGAACTCCTCCAGTTTTTAGTTTTTTTTTTTTTTTCTCAGTATACTCAGTATTCCTCAACAGTCCTGGGAGGTAGGTATTATCTGATGGTGAGAAAACAGGCAGAGTGGTTACCACCTTGCACATGGCATGAAGAAACTGCAAGGCGTAGGAGCCAGGCCTCCTAAATCTCAATCCAGTGCTCCTTCCGTTCCGTTGGTCGTCACTGCACACGTTTTCTCTTTTTATGTCTGGGTGAAGAAAGGGTGGGTCCCAGAAACATGAAAGCGATTTGGTTTTACAATGGAAAGGAACAGAGACAAATCTGCAGGGCTTTCGACTCTGTAACCATTCCCTCTAGTATTTCCGTGGGGATTGTGGGCGAAGAGGAGAGGTCTGAGTTCCAGGGAGTAAGGACTGGCCCCCTGTTCCTTTCAGCGAATGAATGGTCTTTCTCCAAATACACACACACATAACACACACAACCGGGGCCCCTAGCCATGAGAGTTGGTCTTGATAGAAATGGTCTACCAGATTACTATAACAGGCTACTGGGGACCAGTTGTAGTTCAAAGACACCAGAGATGAGGCAGGGATTAAACAAACAACAACAACAACAACAACAATGAAGATTATTCAACCAGGAACGAAAATGAGGGTGGGGAGAAGATAGAGGGTGAAGACTGCGCAGGGTTGGGAGTAGAAAGACCACATTTTTGTGCTGGATGTGCAAGGATCACCGTGAGGAGAGTGAGGGCGGCTTTGACCTTTTGATGCTGAGTTAAACTGCAGATACAGATTTTCCATGTAAGTACTCTGTCATTTTCAGGTGGCAACTGGAGAAACTTCAGGTGCCACCATGGAGCCGACAATCACCAGGAGAGAACAGGATAGGAAAGAAGACTGGGACATAAGGGTAGCTGCATCTCTGCAAACGCACAGGTCTAGGAAAGAGGCACCTGGGCTGTCCCCTGAGGCTATCTCGTTTCAAAGTCACTTAAGTTTCTGTAGCTTATAAGCGGCTCCTGCCCTCCCGGCATGATGACACGGCTTTGCTGCAGACATCGAGGTGCTCGGAATGACCTTGGTGATCATCCTTAACCTCAAATTCCCGGTCCTGCATTGCCCATCTCCCGGGTCACTCCTGCTGACAAGGCTCTTCTGCAGTTCTGGGTTATTCTACAGTCTTTCAAGAGGGCTTCCCCTAATCCTCTCCCTAGGAATGCTTGGAAGGACGGGAGGAACAGCCTCGAGGTTCCCATCGTTTACTCGGACACAGTGACAGCCCCCGCCATGGCTGCCCTACCACGGGGGCTAGGCTCCGCAGCAGAGTCCCGGGCTCGCTTCGGGGCCTGCGCCCGGGGTGTGCCGCGCCCTCGGGGCCAGTGTCCCGGGCGGGTTTCCGGGCCTCGGTAGCGCGGGAGGCGGCGGCGCCGGCTGGCAGGCTGATGATGATGATGCTCTGTGCTCGCAGCCGTTGGGAGGCAGCGTGAGCCTGAGAGAGCCCAGAGCAGCCGCGGTGGCCCAGCTGGAGCGCAGCCTCCTCCCGCTCCCATAATGCACAGGGCGGCGGCGGCGGCGGCGGCGGCAGCATCGCGGGCCGCCGAGGTGGCTGCGGCGGCGGCGGCGACCCCCAGGACCCCGGGCAGGTGGAGCGCTTGCGGCTGCTCGCCGCGAGCCCGGGAGTGATGGCTAGGCCCCCGCGGGCCGCCAGCGCCTGAGGCGCCCCGCCCTGCCCGGCCCCGCCCGGCCCTGCCCTGCTCCCCGCCAGCGGCTGCGGGCGCTTCCTAGTCCGCGCGGACGGCCGCCCAGGCGAGGTGCGGCCTCCGCACAGGCGGGGGGCGTAGGCGCGCGGAGCCCGCCATGGCTGCGTCGGAGCTCTACACAAAGGTAAGGCGCCCCGTGGCCGGCGTCGAGGACTGGGGCCGCGCGGCCCTCGCCGCCAGCTGTCAGGCTGGGGAGGGGGCGGGAGCGGCGGGGCCAGCGCCACCCCCTTCAGCGCTTCAGAACCCTCGGCCCTACCCGCCGGTCGCCCGCTGCAGCACTTTCCTCTTTCGGGCGAGATGGTTAAGGCGACAGAGGGAGGCCCGCCTCGGGGGTCTCCCCGGCTCCTGCTGCGCTGCTGGAGCTGGGGGCAGAGCGGGCTTCCGAGTGGAAAGGGGGCCCATGTGGATTTAGCAGGGCGGGCGTGCCTCCCCTCCTGCTTGGCTTTGGAAAATTCCCGGCGGGTGGGAGATGCTTGCTCCGGTAGATCGGATGGTTTCTCTCATGGGGACACACGCTTAAAATAACGTCCTGTGTTGGTATGCAGTGCTGCTTGTACCGCCAGCCAGCCTTTCTGTGAGGTTATTTTGAATCCTGCAAACGGTGGCCGTATCACCTTTAGCTCCCCGGTTTAGCTGCGCTGGGGGTGGCGAGCCCCGGGGAAAGATGTTGCCGGATGAACGCGAGCTGATTCACCGGCTGGGAGGGTCGGTACTCATTTGTCGCTGGGAGTTGGCAATCTGCGTGTAATCCCGCAGAGCCTTGTTAGGCTCCGTGTCTTCACATCCTCTGGGGCAAACCTTTCCCTTCTGGGTTTGCTTTAAGGGAAGTGGCAGTCTTTTCTTAGAGTGACATCAATATTCTCAGGGTCTGGCAATCTCTGAATGGCCTATTATGGAGAACTGTCACTTGAGTGCTGTGCAGATTTGTGATGACCTTTGTGAATATATGTAATCATGGCATTTTATACTATACACCCATGTGTAGGTAGATATTTTGCCAACTATTGATTACTTCTACATGCAGTTAATAGAGTTGCCTTTTCACATTAGCATTTGCAATAGAACTTTCATTTAGGGTCCTGTAATCACTGGAATCATTGTTTCCAAATGTGACTCAAGTCCAGGGCCCAAGTTGCAGTGTGTTTTACAGAGGAAAGAATTCTGGACTGGGCATCGAGAGACCTGGATTCAAGCTGGGACCTTTTCACTTACTCACTGTGACCTTGGACAAGTCACTTAACATTTCTGGTTCGATTTCCTCATGAGTAAATAGAGTTAATTATACTTGCCTTTCATCCCTTACAAGCTGTTCTGATAATTAAACTTAATAATAGTTGTGAAAGCTTTTTGTAACCTATGAATTTCTCTGCAAATATGAGGTAATATGATTAATTTCTTCAACCATGAAATGAGGAACTTGCATGAAACATTCTCTGAGACCTCTTTCTTTCTAGTTTTAGGTTTAAGGACTGTCCAATTGGAACTTCTCTCTCAACCTGGTAATTTCTTTAGGCATTGCAGATCTCTGATGTGTGAACGAATGCAATTGGAAACTGATTAAAAGTAACTTAACAGACACTTAATATGGTGCTTACTATGTGCCAGGTACTGTTTTAAGCGTTTTAAAAATATGAACTCATAATCCTTATAAGGGACTTATGAGGTTGATATTAAGAAATATCAAAATCATTTTCACATGAAGAGATAATCGGTCTGTAAACATTCCTTGGTTACTTTGTGTAGCCCCTCCCCTCCACTTCTACATCAAGTTTGTCCATCCCGCAGCCCGTGGGCTGCATCCGGGCCCAGGACCGCTTTGAATGTGCCCCAACACAAATTCGTAAACTTTCTTAAAACATGAGATTTTTTTTTTTTTTTTGCAATTTTTTTTTTTTTTTTAAGCTCATCATTTATCATTAGTGTATTTTATGTGTGGCCAAACACAGTTCTTCCAACGTGGCCCAGGGAAGCCAAAAAATTGGACACCCCCCATTGTATATGGTGAGCAGTCATCTTTGAGCTACCTAATAGTAGGCTGCTTAACTAGAGACTGATTGGATAATAAATTGTTGTTGGATTTTGAACACTTTTTCCCCCCAAGATGATTTGAGAGAAAAAATAGGAAAGATATTATGATTTGCAAATGGTAAAGTTTTGGGCTTCTGTCACAACTTTATCACAATCTATTTTAAAATTTACCTTTTAACAGCCTGAGAAACATAGTGAGACCTGGTCTCTACAAAAAATTTAAAAATTAGGCTGGTCACGATGGCTCATGCCTGTAATCCCAACACGTTGCCGAGGTGGGTGGATCACCTGAGGTCAGGAGTTCGAGACCATCTTGACCAACTTGGCAAAACCCCGTCTCTACTAAAAATAGAAAATTAGCTGGGCGTGGTGGCGCATGCCTGTAATCCCAGCTGCTCAGGAGGCTGAGGCAGGAGAATCGCTTGAACCTGGAAGGCAGAGGTTGCAGTGAACAGAGATTGCACATTGCACTCGAGCCTGGGCAACAAGAGGGAAACTCGGTCTCAAATGAGAAAGAGGTTAAAAAAAAAAAAAAATTAAAAAATGAGCTGGGCGTCGTAGTCACGCCTGTGGTCCCAGCTACTCAAGAGCTGAGGCAGGAGGATCAGCTGAGGCAGGAAGATTGCTTGAGCCTGGGAGGTTGAGGCTGCAGTGAGCCATGATTGTGCCACTGCACTCCATTCTGGGCAAAAGAGCAACAACATGTCTCAAAAAAAATTTTTTTTCTTTTTAACCTCTTTCTCATTTTAAAACAGACTGGCTTAGAGATCAAGACTGAAGTTGGGGCTTACACTGCCTTTTTCTAAATACACTTATGCCTAATTAATAGTCTGGTTACTTGGTTGGTTGTTGGCTAATTCTTTTTGTGAATGGGCCTTAGCTTAATGGCAAGCGGAAATAGTTATCAGGCATCCTGGCATCCTATGTGCCAGGTACTTTGCTTAATGTTTATAACAGTGAACCAAATACAGTCCTTTCCCTCAACATGCTCACAGTCTGCTTCTTACATTCTTGACCCACTTTGAATGTATAGGGACATAAATAACCTTATTAGTAGAAGTTAGGGAATGGGTTGGGACATGGGGAACATTGGGCTGATTCCAGAAATAAAAGCTACTATTGTAATTACTAGAGGAATAGGAAAATCATTAGAAGTATTATCAGTGGATAAGCACAAGGATCTTCCCCTTGTAGAGGATTATAGGAAGGAAGTTCTAGGATAGATTACAAGGAAAGATGTATTAGTGACATGCCATAATTATGGTATTTAACATTGTGGTTAAATATGAAAAGTACCCTTTAAAAAAATGTCATTCAGATCTTAAGGGCAGATTTTGATGTGTGATACAGATCAGTTCCTATTACAGTGAAGGACAAGAGACTGTTCAGTTTCTTCTTTTTAGCCAGAATGATAATGGTTTTGTCACAGCAATTTAACAAGGCTTCCATTTTGTCAAAATTTCCTGCAGTATAAACATTTTCAGGGCAATAGCTAGGTTCTTGGGATACATTTCTGGAAACTAATATTTTGGTTGAAACATGTTTTGTTGATTTTTAAAAATAACAGCTTTATTGAGATATGAGTCTTATACCATATAATTCACCGTTTACAGTGTACTATTCAATGGTTTTTGGTTTATTCACACGTTAGTATGTTGATTTGTTTGTGGGTCAACCTGCCTTACTCCCAAAAAAATTGAAGGAAACTATGATATCTCATTGCTTCTGATTTTGAAAATATTTGCTAGTCTTGACTTGTCAGTGCATATTTATATCACCCATAGGTGCTTTTGGTAACTAGAAGCAATTCTATATTTGTGGAGTGGGGTTTATCAATTAGACCTAGAAGGATTACCGGCAGCATTATAATGAATGGCATGCTATTCCTCCTCTCATCACGTTCCCAGACACCATGGATAGCACCATAAATGCTGTAGAATGGTCGAGATTACCTGAAGCTGTTTTTTTTTTTTTTTAATTTTTTTTTTTTTTTTGAGACAGGGTCTCACTATGTCACCCAGGCTGGAGTGCAGTGAAAGTGAACATGGCTCACTGTAGCCTTTAACTCCTGGGTTCAAGCTATCCTCCCACCTCAGCCTCATGAGTAGCTGGGACCACAGTTATGCACCCAGCTAATTTTTAAATTTCTTCTAGAGATGGTCTCAGTATGTTGCCCAGGCTGGTCTTAAACTCCTGGACTCAAGTGATGCTCCTGCTTCCACCTCCCATAGTGTGGGATTACAGGCATGAGCCCCCCACATCCAGCCTATTTATTTATTTATTTATTTAGAGTCAGGGTCTTGCTCTGTTGTCCAGGCTGGAGTCCAGTGGTGTGAACATGGTTCACTGCAGTATCGACCTCCCAGGCGTAAGCCATCCTCCCACCTCACCTTCCCAGGCAGCTGAATCTACAGGCACGTGCTACCACACCCTGCTAATTTTTGTACTTTTTATAGAGACAGGGTCTTGCTATGTTGCCCAGGCTGGTCTCTAACTCCTCAGCTCAAGTGATGCTCCTGCCTCGGCCACCAAAAGTGTTGAGATTACAGACATGAGCCACCATGCCTGGCTTATTTTTAATTTTTAAAAAGTTTAAATTTTTTTGTTTACTTTTCTGTTTTGTTTTTACCTGAAGCTGTTTGATTAGGAGGTTCCCATGTGTGCTAAGATGCTGAGTATTGTAACAGTGCAAAGACAATCTAAAATTCCACATTTGCAAAGCATGTTAACTTGCCTAGATGAAACAGCTCTTAAGGTTGGTAGATTGTATATGTGTAACTTTTGATTCCCAACATATCCTCTCACATGTACAGGAGCCACATGGCCTAGATGTTTTCTGGGATAGATCCACTTTTATATTCTATGGCACTGTCTCTTCAAACTATTGATCCTGGAAATTCTAATATTTTCATATTGAGACTGTATTTCTCAGACTGCTTTCAACATCTTAAAGAGGAACAGAAATCTCATCTCTGATCATGTGCCCTGACTCGGAGTTTGGCAAGGACGTTAGCTGTCCTCAAGTCTCCTGTCACGCCCTTTCCATTTGAATTTCCTCCTGGTGTTCCTAGGCCTGTTAAAGGCATTGCTGTTCTCCTAGTTCCTCAGCTTGGAAACCTCCATATCTTTTTTCCTTATCTTTCACATTTGACTTTTTCTGTATCAATTCTAATTTCAATTGACATCCAGCTGATAGCTCAGATTTGGAACTTCCACTAGTACTCTTTTTCTCTGTCTTAATGTCCCAAACATGTTTCTGTCTTATTATGGTTACTGTATCTGTGTATATGTTTACCACTCCCACCATACTGTAAGCCCCCTGAGATGCCATTTTGTTTACCTCCTGTAGAGCCCAGCACAGTGTCTTACACAGAATAGCTGCTCATTGAATATTTGTTGAATGAATACTTAAACAGGGGAGGGATGGAATGAAAATAATGGTTTGGCATGATTAGTCCACTTGTAGGGACGAAGCAGGGTATAAAGATGTGGTTAAACAAGTAAACACATTTTCAGGCATGTTGAACAGGATGAGTAATATAACTGGGAGCCAGGGAGACCAGGAAACTTTCAGGAAACGAAGTGTGAAGTGATGAAGGTCTGGTGGACTGAGGCAGGGGCAGAAGGTGTGGGAAAGAAGAGGACAAATTTGAGAGACAGTCTCTCCGAGGTGGATTACATATAGGATGGGAAGGAGCAGGAGTAGGTTGAAATAATACCAGTAGCTCCAGCCTTGGAAACTGAAAGTTAATTCCTGTTTCATCACAAATTTTGACTGCCTCTGTGGAACTTGAATCCTACTAAGAAATACTTCTTTACACAGCTTGACAAAGCAAAATGCCCATTGTTTCCTCTTGAAATTTGTTACTGTTTCTTGAAGTGTGAAAGTTTTGTGTATTGCCCAGAAACGATTACAGAGAGGTTCTGATTCTAATGAGAATTGCTGCTGTCACATAGTTTAAATCTTACTGGTACTTTTAGCTTTTTTTTTTTTTTTTTTTTTTTTTAAATAATGAAAGAGAACTGGAGGAAGGTTTATGAATGGCCTTCCAGGGATTTAACAACAACCTCAGGGGAGGGGTGACAGGGAATGCCTAACCCTTCCCCTGTAGGGGAGAATGTGGGAGGGGAGAGATGATCCGCCTTACTTCTTACCTCAGAAGGTAATTTAGTTTCTCTGTTTTTCGTTTTATGATGAATTTTGCCTCCATTGGAAGAATTCAGGAGTACGTGGTCCACTAGAGGATAGACTTGGTTGTATTTGTCTTCACTTCAGGCAATTCCCAGTGAAGTATGAGGTACTGCTGGAAGTATAAACTTCTGGCTGATCTATGGAGTAAGGTCTGGCCATAGGCAAAATATTACGTGAGCAATTCCACTTCTTCCACCCCACCCGAAGGCATGTCCTCCATCCTACAGTGGTCTTCCTAGACTTGTTCTATTTGTCTTCCTAGGGAGTTTGTCCTTTCCTCCCCAGCACCACCCCACTCCCAATCTTGCATCCACTTTATTGAGGTATAATATACATGAAAAGTCCCTCATTTTAAGTGTACAGTTTGATGAGTTTTGACATATAGTCTGTCATGTAACCACCACCACAAACAAGATGCAGAATATTTCCATCACCCCTAAAGTTCCCTTGTGCTTAGTCTCTTATCTTCCCCAACATCTTCAAGGAGTTTGTTGTTTGCTCATTAGGGCAGAAGGAAGTTTTTTCTTTTTGGTTTTTCCGAAATGAATGCTATGGTTCCACCTTAGCCCAACCAATAGAGATACTTACTACAAAGGCCTGGCATTGGAGGTCATGGCTGTGGAGTTTCATTTTCAGTGGGAGGCGGAAGTGGATGTAAAAGGAGTTTAAATGACTTTTGTTTAATCTTTCGTTCACACACTGACCACTTTGCCTTTATTAATGATATCTGCCTTTGATGCCTTCTGAAATGCCCTTTGGTTAATTTTGCCCTTTAACAGTTCCTCTTCCCCATCTGTCTTGGTTGTAACGTCAGTCTGAGTTTGTGCTGATACAACCTAAACTTTGCAGAAACTTATCCCTGGCTTCTTCATGCCTTAGGCATTCTCCATTTCTCTTCTAAGCCCTCCTTACTTGGAATTCTTTTTAACTAGCAGACATTAGCATTAAGTATCTCCCTGTACAGCAAAGGTTTTTGCCAATTGTAAAACTTAGGGATGATATAATTATTTTTTGATTTTAAAATAATGATTCTAAATTTGATTGAAATCAAGGGAGAAGTGCATTGTACATAATGCACTAAGTGTTCATGAATGTTCGTGAGGACCGTGTGTCTACCTCCTTTGGCCTAATGTATTACTGTGGCCAAAAATGTGGGCAAGATGCTGGACTAGAGGGAGACTGGATGCACAAAAAAGATAGGTTTTGTCCATCTTTTGTCACATATACAAAAACATATAGTCCTGGCCAGGAATCCTGCATGTGTGGTTGGGGTTTCTACTTCTTGATAAATATACCGGAAACCAGAGAAATTTCAGAATAGGAGAAGTAAAATGATCAGAACAGTGAAGAGGCTAGACAGATTAACAGTGTAGAACTCTCTAGTTTAGAAAGATGAAGGTGAGCCGGGAATACAGTAGAGTGGTTTGTTTTGTTTTTGAGACGGAGTCTTGCTCTGTCACCCAGGCTGGAGTGCAGTGGTACCATCTTGGCTCACTGTAACCTCTGCCTCCTGGATTCAAGCGATTCTTCTGCCTCAGCCTCCCAAGTAGCTGGGACTACAGGTGTGTGCCACCACCCCCGGCTAATTTTTGTATTTTTAGTAGCGATGGGGCTTCACAATATTGGCCAGGCTGGTCTCGAACTCCTGACCACGTGATCTGCCTGCCTCGGCCTCCCAAAGTGCTGGGATTACTGGCATGAGCCACCGTGCCCAACCCTACAGTATACTATTTGACATCTAGAATAGTGGAAGTTTGTAACATCAAATCTCAGTTTAGTAGGGATATGTTTTAGATCTTGAAACAAATCAATATATGCCATTTTAAATGAATTTCTACTTTCAACATTAAGTTTTACATTTCTGAAAGTCATTACCTCAAGTTATGGTATTAGCTGAGATACAGGATGTAAATAGAGAGGGCCTAGGTAATTTATGGATGAGAGATTTGGCACACTGACTTACCAAACCTCTCTTTAACAGTGTCAATCAGTTTACCAGCCATAGCTGTTTTAGTTGGAAGAAACAGAAACCCAACTCAAGCCAAAAAGTAGTTTATTTGCTCATGTGACTTAAAAATCTAGGCATGGCCGGAATCAAGGCTCAGACATGGTCTTTGGGGCTCTCTTCACTAACTCTCACATGCTGTCTGACATTAGTTTCATCCTCAGGATAGCTTTTTTTAGGGGTGAAAAGATGGTCAGTGGCACCTGCAGATCACGTGATCTTACAGCCCTGGGGCTGGAGGAAGAGAGCCTGAGAGAGGAATTCTGGTCATGTGCCTTCTCCTTTCACTGTGGCCTCTAGGCAGTAGGAGAGGAGCACCATGAGTGGTCAAGTGTGTGCTCACCCCAGAGGCCTGGGGGAGGACAGCACACCGTGATTGATAGTTTCACTCCAACCTCATAGGATGGCTGTGAGCTGTTCGCCATTGGAAGGAAAAGTGCTAGGTAGACTAAATAAACAACTACCCTCAGGGCCTGTCGGCTATGAATAGGTCACCGAAAATGATAGTCAGTGAATTCTAGCCCTCCTTTTCTGATCTTTGAGCAGAAGAATGGGAGATTTTGCTTGACCAGGGGACATTAGGTATCTTTCCCCTAGAGAATCATTTTGGATTGAAAAATAAAAGCCAGGCGAGGTGCGGTGGCTCACGCCTGTAATCCCAGCGCTTTGGGAAGCCGAGGCGGGCAGATCATGAGGTCAGGAGCTTGAGACCAGCCTGGCTAACATGGTGAAATTTTCTACTAAAAATACAAAAATTCTGTAGTCCCAGCTCTTCGGGAGGCTGAGGCAGGAGAATGGCGTAAACCTGGGAGGCAGAGCTTGCAGTGAGCTGAGATCCGGCCACTGCACACCAGTCCGGCACTCCAGCCCGGGTGACAGAGCGAGACTCCGTCTCAAAAACAAAAAAACAAAACAAAAAAACCCACAAAAATTAGCCGGGCATGGTGGCGTGTGCCTGTAATCCCAGCTACTCGGGAGGCTGAGGCAGGAGATTTGCTTGAGCCCGGGAAGCAGAATTGTGCAAAATTTCTTTTTGTCTGTCCGTCATCCCTTGTTCATGTCTGGTGGTAGTCTGCCTTCTGTTCTCTTCCTCCCATCTGTTCATCTTCTTTATCCCCCTACTATTTAATTTTATCTACCCACCCCTTCTGCCCTGTTATGATTTGTTATAACCAAGTATATATACACCCTACAACTATAATGGAATAAAATAGGTTACTAAAGAGTGAATCTTTTGTGGGGCGCGGTGGCTTATGCCTATAATCCTAGCACTTTGGGAGGCCCAGGCAGGCAGATCACGAGGTCAGGAGATTGAGACCATCCTAGCTAACACGGTGAAACCCCGTCTCTACTAAAAATACAAAAAAATTAGCTGGGCGTGGTGGCGGGCGCCTGTAGTCGCAGCTACTGGGGAGGCTGAGGCAGGAGAATGGGGTGAACCCAGGAGGTGGCGGAGCTTGCAGTGAGCGGAGATCGTGCCACTGCACTCCAGCCTGGGCAACAGAGCGAGACTCCGTCTCAAATAAATAAATAAATAAATAAATAAATAAAGAGTGAATCTTTTCTTCATAACTTAGATTGAAGAGGGAACTTCATTTTTGCTTTTGCTTTATTACCACTCCCTGATCTGACATCACAAAGTAATTTTTTACGAGTATGCGTAAATCATTTTCTGTGTATGTGAGTGTGTTTCAAACAAACACTTTTGTGTTAGACTAGTTAGACTAGACTAGTTCAACCTTAGTTTTTTAGCTTACCATACTGGTCTACATTACAGTAAGATGACTGGATATTCCTTTAAAGATATGATCTCACCTTAAAACATTTTTCTGCCAGTACTTAAACAACTTTTACACAGGGTTGGTCTCTCTATGCTTAAACTCAGAAAAAAAAAATCTTACTTCTAGTTTGATAAGCAGCATGGTTGGGTTGGGAGCAGAATTTTTCTGGAGACGTTGTCTGTAAAATTGGGAAATGTATATCTTAATAATAAGGAATTTTGGTCCACAACCTAGATTAAATTTTCATAAAGTCAGAATGTGTATTTCTTATTTTAGAAATGAAAAAGTTAAGCCCCTTAGAGTTACTATTGCATTTTAACCCACTCGTACTGTTTATACTAATTTTTTTCATCCTCGACCAAAATTGCTCAACCTCTGCACCACTGATAGTAGGCTAGATAATTCTTTTTTTTTTGTGGGAGGGGTGGCTCTCCTATGTATTGTAGTATGTTTAGCCAAATCTCTGACCTTTATCTACAAGATCCAGTAGCACCTAACATCCCTAGTTGTGACAACCAATATTGCCTACAGACATTGCTAGATATCTCTTGGGGTGGTGGGGATGGGGGAGAATCACACATGCCCTTCAAACCACTAAACTAGATGATAAGCCTTCAACTAGGGTAAGAACAAGTAGGAAGAAGTTAATTGGGAAATTAGGATTAATAGGGAAAACTTGTTAAAAAGTTGATTTATAAGCATTATTTTTCTGCTTACAGAAGTGATGCCTTGTAGCTAATCTGGATTATTTGAATAATACAGAACATATAAAGGAAGAAAGTTAAAATAAACTAATTATGCCACCTAGAAATAATCATTGTTAATGATTGATTTTAAGTCTTTTGTCTATATTCACAAGTGGTAATGATTTTTAAAATAATTTTTAAACTTAATATGTATTGTGAGAATTTATATCAATAAATATTCATTGAAAAAATATATCTGTGTATGTATGTTTTGAGATGAAGTTTCGCTCTTGTTGTCCAGGCTGGAGTGCATTGGCGCAATCTCAGCTCACTGCAACCTCCGCCTCCCAGGTTCAAGTAATACTCCGGCCTCAGCCTCTGAAGTAGCTAGGATTACAGGTGCCCGGAGTAGCTGGGATTACAAGTGCCTGCCACCACGCCTGGCTAAGTTGTATTTTTAGTAAAGATGGGGTTTCACCATGTTGGCTAGGCTGGTCTTGAACTCCTGACCTCAGGTGATCTGCCCACCTCAGTTTCCCAAAGTGCTGGGATTACGGGTGTGAGCCACCGTGCCCAGCCCATTGAAAATATTTTTAATGGCAGCATAATATTCAATCATCTGGGTATACCAAAATGTATTTACTGCTGGGCATTTTTCACTAATGGAAGTGATATGCTACAGTGTCTTTGTTCATAAGTCTGCTTAGTCAGTTTTAGTTAATTATAGAATTCAAGTCTCCCTAGCAAGAATTAGCATTTGTATTTATGCAGGATAGGGCATTCACATTCACTTCATTTTAAAAATAGCACTCTTTATGTGCATTGCCTGAGGGATAGGGTGACCAGATGTCCCACTTCTAGAAGATGCTTTCTGCCTTTTAATATCTTTATTCTGTTTTGAGAAATTTCTTAGACTAGAAACATATAAGTTCATTTCAAAAATTTAACCTTTTGGAAATTGGTAGACTGCTTCTTTTTCTGACCATTGTCATTATTGTTGGTTTTATTCACTCTGTTTCTTGATCTTGGATGGATCTGTGCCAGAGAGAATAATTGAACTAGAAAGAATTTTAAAAAGAGAAAAAATATGAGGCTTCTGAATTACTATACATGATATAATTTTAGTTTGAAAACTACCTGATAATATGTTATCAGGACATTGTAGACATGTCCTCCTAATTAGAACAAATTAACAGTGTCTGGAGGAGGCTATGCATTTGCTTTCGGGGACAGTTGAGAACCTGAGAGTCCTTCAGCATCAACTACCTGCTTTGTAAAACAATTAGAATGGAGCAAAAGATGCCCAATGCTAAAGGAGCGCCCTAGAATGGAATCTTTATAGCAGTCAGAAAGTGTTTTGGGATTAGTGAGGCCTTCAGGTCATTGCTGTGCGTAGCAGCCCTTCCGAAGGACTAGGATCATGGCAGTAGCCACAGACCCGGACAGGGGTTGATTGTGTGGAGCCTTAGACATTAAAGGCATAGGAAACTGAATTGAAAGCCTTAGCAGCCTTGGAAGTTGCTTTTCTTCCTCCACTAAAACCTTGATTTTTTTAAACCTTATATAGTTATTACTTGTTTTCTTCTAAAAACTGTGGCTCAGTCAAATGTGTGGTTCCATGGCAGTAAATTATCAAGTAATAGTGATTAATATTTACTGAGGCTTTACTGTAGGCCAGATGCTATTCTGAGAGATTTGTTGCAACTGTTTCCTTCCTTGCCTTCCACCCCTCCCAGGGTCCTGAAAGCGAGGCAGTGCATCACAGAAGTCAAGGGCGTGGAGCCCACACCTAGATACTGGATCTTGGTTTGAATCCTGGTTTTGCTATTCACTTTCTCTGTGTCCTTAAGCCGCGTAACCTCTTTATGCTTCAATTTCCTTATCTTTATAGTGGTGATAATAAAACCTACCTTATGTGGTTTTAATGATGACTAAGTTATAATATATTAAGAAATGCTTAGAATAGTGACCGGTATTTAGTAAATTCTTTTTTTTTTTTTTTTTGAGACGGAGTCTTGCTCTGTCGTCCGGGCTGGAGCGCAGTGGGGTGATCTCGGCTCACTGCAAGCTCCGCCTCCTGGGTTCACGCCATTCTCCTGGCTCAGCCTCCCGAGTAGCTGGTACTGCAGGCGCCCGCCACCACGCCCGACTGATTTTTTGTATTTTTAGTAGAGACGGGGTTTCACCGTGTTAGCCAGGATGGTCTCAATCTCCTGACCTCGTGATCCGCCCTCCTCGGCCTCCCAAAGTGCTGGGATTACAGGCGTGAGCCACCACACCTGGCCGGTATTTAGTAAATTCTTACAAGTATTAGTTATTACTGTGGTTGCTGTTACAGCTGTCATTCTCTTTTCTCTCTGTCTGCTTTCTTGTCTTCATAAGCTCACTTACCTCCTATTGCACCTTAGATATTGATGTTCCTGGGCTCTGTCCTTGACCTACACTCCCTCCCACTGTGGCCTGAGCCAGTCTTGAAGAGTCAGGTGCCAGCCCTGTGCTGATGACTTCCAAACCTGTTTCCAGTCCACTTGCTCTCCCTACAAACCTAGATCCCTACAGACAGCTGCCTTGTGGACATCTTCACAAGCACCCCAAACCCAGCATATTCTAAATCGATTGTCATCTCCTCCCTCCTTCTTCATACTACTCTACCTGATTTAATTTCTCTGTGTCTTACTTTCTTCATCTATATGATGGGATAATACTTCATAGGGTTGTTATGAGGATTAAATGAGATAGTTCATGGGAAGCACTTAGCATAATGCCTGGCACATATTTAAGAAATGTTAGCTACTGTAATTGTTGTTGTTATTTCTTGTTCCTGTCTGGTGAATGACATCAATATCCCTCCAGTAACCCAAACACAAAACTTAGAAATAGTCTTGATTTACCTTCCCCTGCACCCCTGCACCCCACCTAATCAGTTATTTCCTAGTACTGTTGCTGCTTTATTTGGGGCCCTTATCTTTTTTTTTTCTTTCTGTTTTTTTTTTTTTTTTTCTTGAGACAGGGTCTTGCTCTGTTGCTCAGGCTGGAGTGCAGTGACGTGATCATAGCTCACTGCAGTCTCAACCTTGTGAGCTAAGTAATCCTTCTGCCTCGGCCCCCCAAGTAGCTGGCACTATAGTAGCTGCATGCCACCACACCTAGCTAATTTTTTGTATTTTGGAAACAGGGTCTCACTGTGTTGCCCAGGCTGGTCTCGAATTCCTGGGCTTTAGTGATCCTCCCACCTTGGCCTCCCGAAGTGCTGAGATTAGAGGCATGAGCCACCATGCTTTTCTTGGTCCCTTATTCTTTCCTGGTTCCTGAAACAGCTTCCTAAGCAATCTTTGGTCTTACTTTCTATAATCTTTTTTTTTTCATTCTGTTACTAGTGAGATCTTTGTAATGCACATATCTGATCATGCCACTACCTGGCTTGAAATTCCTTTATGATTCCCCATAGGATTTTGTCCTGAAAATAAATTTGTTAGTGTAATGCTTCCTGAACTTTGGTGTCCATCTGAATTACTGGGAATCTTGTTAAAGGGAAGATTCTGACTCAGTAGGTCTGTGATGGGGCGTGAGACTGCATTGCTAACAACTCCCAGGTGATGCCTGTGTTGCTGAATTGAGAACCACACCTTGAGCAGTGAGGCTGTAATACACAGGCTCTGTATGACCTGCCTTCGACCTAGGCCTGCCTCATCTCTCCTGTTTCCCTCCTGGCATTCAGTCTTTATTTTAAGTCAGGAGCTTGCCAACTTTGCCTTCTTCTGATTTCCACCATTCCCCTTCTTTATAAAGAATTATTTTCTTTTAATAAAATAATTATTCTTTTTTTTTTTTTTTTTTTGAGATGGAGTTTTGCTTTTGTTGCCCAGGCTGGAGTGCAATGGTGCCATCTCGGCTCACCACAACCTCCGCTTCCCGGGTTCAAGCTATTCTGCCTCAGCCTCCCCAGTATCTGGGATTGTAGGCACAGGGCACCACGCCCTGCTAATTTTTTGTATTTTTAGTAGAGATGGGGTTTCTCCATGTTGGCCAGGCTGGTGTTGAACCCCTGAGCTCAGGTGATCTGCCCATCTCGGCCTCCCAAAGTGCTGGGATTACTGGTGGGAGCCACTGCACCTGGCCAGCTTATTCTGTAGCCTGGTGATTAAGAATTATGATCTTTTTCTAAACCTACTGTCTTGGCTTGATCTTTCACAGCACTAGAGTTTCTGAGACTTTACTATGTGTAGCGATCATCTGGAATACTTTTTTTATTTTTCTTTTCCTGTGGAGACAGTCTTGCTCTGTCACCCAGGCTGGAGTGCACCAGTGTGATCTCGGCTCACTGCAACCTGTTTACCAGGATGGTCTCAGTCTCCTGATCTCATGATCCACCCGCCTCAGCCTCCCAAAGTGCTGGGATTACAGGCGTGAGCCACTGCACCTGGCTCTTTTTGCTATTTTTAAAGGCAACTGGAAAAACTGCCTCACTTATATTAAAACATAATTGAGAGTCTTCTGTGGCAAAAGATGTTCCATTACCTTTGCTAATATTAAATGGGTGTGAAACAGTATAGGAAATCACTCGCAAAATTACTTGGGAACTCTTTTCCTTTAAAATAAACTATTTTAAAAAGTATAAAAATAATAAATGCCCAGGGTAGAATCTTGGAACATTTTGAAACGCAAAAGAAAAATTGTATGTAATCTCACTGTCCTCAGATACTCTTAATATTTTGATGTATGTCCTTCTTGTCTTTTTCTCTCTCTCTATATATATATATTTTAGCAAAATGCTTTACTTTGTGACCATTATTTTGTGGCAAGATTGTTTTCTCTAAGAAGTCGATTGTGAAGGTTTTCCCATGCCAATACGTGTTATTCCACAGTGTGTTTTTTTCATGACTTCGGAGTATTATATTGCATTAATTAGTCATATGTTACTCAACCAGACCCCTGTGATAAGGACTTCTAATTTTTTGACAGTTTACATTTAAACTGAAGATAACCAAAGCCTTTGTGTGTTTGTTTACAAAGAAATAAATTGTAGTCATTAATTAATTTGACTGTAATTGCAAAACATCCCGTTTTTCTACTATAACAATATTGGTATAAAAACTTGGTGAATTATGGTATCAATGTTAAGATAAATCTAGTTAGATCTTAGAAGGCCAAAAAACAAACAGAAATATCAAAGAACTCAGGAATAAATCCTTAAAAATAGTTATGTATTTGGAACCTCAGAGTATGCCAGGCACAACAGCTTACTAGAAGGCAGTTCTCCAAACTACAGAGGTAGATAGGTTAAGATTATTAATCAGTGGGCCAGTTAGTTCCAACCTGAGAGGCTAAAGGATCCCTTCCTATTCCAGTATTTTGGAAGCCATACGAGCATGAGTTGTATTCTCGTGTTAGCTGAGGAGACTATCCCTGAGTAATTAAAGGCACTCAAGATTTGTCAAGCTCTTGCATGCATATTTAATGGGAGGATAGCCTGGTTACTCAGAAGCTGTTGGCTTTAGAAATGGAAAGGTTGACTTAGGCTAAAGGAAGGAGAAATATAGCAGAGGCAGTTATTCAAGAAAAAAGCACATGTACTGAATCAGGAGAAGTAATGTGGGAAATAATCTCTGAGACAGACTGTGATCTTGAAAGATCTGAAAAGGAGTTATTTAGTTAATGTATTTCAAATAAGCTCCCCTGGTTTGCAGATTCCATAATTAAATATTTCTCATAATGAGTTTACAACTGAAATGTGTCTGGGAAACTGGCCAGGGGTTTTAAGGAGCCTGGTTCTTCAGAAGGCATTCACTTCCCTTGGGTCAAAGGTGGCATCTCCTAGGGCTGAAGAGTTTTCTGAGTCTGTGTAAGGAGCGGTGCCTTAGTCTCAGGAAAATGAGCATAGTCTGTGGACAATGCAGAAGTTGCCTCCTCAGTCACTGCCTGTGGGAGTCATTGAGGTCCAATTTGTCTTTTGGAGCTGGGGCCTCTGCTAGGGTGTGTTTAAGAAGGACCTGCACAAAACCTGTATAGTACAGCTTAACTGGTTAGATTGAGGATTAGGATGTCTCATTTGAGTTCATGAAAAATCAAAGTGAGGGGTACAATTAAATGAAAGTCAGTGACTGTTTCACAAATCTGTAAGACTCATTTGTAATCTGTGCCATTCTATACATTAGACTTAGGTCAGTGGTCCCCAACCTTTTTGGCCCCAGGGACCGGTTTCATGGAAGACAGTTTTTCCACAGACCTGGGGAGCGGGTGTGGTGATGGTAATGGTTGGTTTTGGGATGAAACTGTTTCACCTTAGATCATCAGGCATTAGTTAGATTCTCATGAGAAGCATGCAACCTCGATCCTTCGCATATGCAGTTCATAATAGGGTTCATGCTCCTACGAGAATCTAATGCCACTGCTGATCTGACAGGAGGTGGAGCTCAGGCGGTATTGCTCACTAGCTCACCACTCACCTCCTGCTGTGAGGCCCGGTTCCTAACAGGCCAGGGACTGATACTGGTTCGCAGCCCGGGGATGGGAGACCCTTGACCTAGATTCTTAAAATAATATTGTCCTTAAGGTTAAACATTTCCAAAAATTCTTATTTGATTTATCTGTTGGTTATGTTTAAGAGGATTTTATAAGGTAACCATGATAGACTATGGTGAAACTTAATAGATCTGAATGAGTAGAGGCTAAATTAATTATTTTAAAATATATATATGGTGAAATAGATGGAGTAGTTTATTAAACATGATTCCAGCTTGAAAATGGCTTCAGTGGGGCAGCAGTTAAAGTTTTCTAAGTTTGAAATTGCGTAGATTTGAGTTTGGTCAGAATGTGTGGGCTATATGTAGAAAAACAGAGTCTCAGCCAGAGTACTGGAACTGCTGTGGTGAATGGTTTTCATTTTAGTCAGCTTAATTCCTTAAGTAGCCAGTTGTCCTTTGGTTTTCATTCTTCACGGCCATAGCAATGACATCAGATGCAGCTGGAGCTGAAAGTAGAAGGGTTATGTTAATTAATTCTAGTGAAACAAAAACTGCCTCAAATAATTAATGGAATAATAGTCTCATTAAAAGACCTTAGAGCTTTTTTGTGCTCTTTTTTTTTTCTCCAAGAGATTAGAGAAGGAGAATGGCACAGACTGTTCACTTGAGACCTTTTTAAGCTATTGATCCATCTTAAGTCCTCATCTGATGCCTCTGATTTCAACGTGAATCATTCAGGCCATGTAGTGATTTTCTCTTATTTCGTCTTGAGGCTGCTCTCTCTTTGCCTTTGGTGACAGTTTTCAAGAGAGCAGTGCCTGAACTTTGGCTTGTTAGAATCTAAAAATGGCACCTATTCTATTTTCTTATTTACAGCTGTCATATTTTAGTTTAAATACAGTCGACCTAGCAAGCAAACATTTGTGTGTTACAAGTATGGGACAAATACCAGGTGGGGTTGTCTGCCAGGTTATTGGAGGGAGAGAAGAGGCTTGTATGTTCCCATCACTGTTTTCTTTGCTAATCATGCTGTCTGTCAGCTGATCATGCTGTCCTGGAGTTTTTTTGTTTTTGTCTTTCTTCTAAATTGTTAAAGAAAGATGCCTTATTAAACAGAGATTAGCCAGAGTTGGGAAAAACAGCTGGAGAGACAAGCAGGAAGATCCTTATATGTGATCATCTTGGTTTTCCAACCCAATATGAGGACACTACCTTTGAGTAAACTAAAAAAAGGGTTTAATCTGGCCAGGTGCCTAGGTCTCATGCTTGTAATCCCAACACTTTGGGAGGCTGAGGCAGTTGGATTGCTTGAGCCCAGGAGTTCAATTCAAGCCAGAGCAACATGGTTAGACTCCGTCTGTACAAAAAATTAAAGACTTAGCTGGGTGTGGTGGCACATGCCCGTAGTCCCAGCTACTCAGGAGGCTGAGGTGAGAGGATTGCTTGAGCCCGAGAGTTGAGGCTGCAATGAGCCGAGATCAAACCACTGCACTCCAGCCTGGGTGATAGAGCAAGACTCTGTCTCAAAAAAAAAAAAATTTACAAAAAAGTTTAATCCACTTCTAATTTTAATAATACATGAGGAGAGAATAGGAGAAAATAACATATAACATATGGCTTATGGTTTTTTTGGGTAGGTAAGAAGATACAGATTTCATTGTATTGTTGAAAGTATGGAAGGATCTGGCCGGGCGCGGTGGCTCAAGCCTGTAATCCCAGCACTTTGGGAGGCCGAGACGGGCGGATCACGAGGTCAGAAGATCAAGACCATCCTGGCGAACACGGTGAAACCCCGTCTCTACTAAAAAATACAAAAAACTAGCTGGGCGAGGTGGCGGGCGCCTGTAGTCCCAGCTACTCGGGAGGCTGAGGCAGGAGAATGGCGTGAACCCGGGAGGCGGAGTTTGCAGTGAGCTGAGATCCGGCCACTGCACTCCAGCCTGGGCGACAGAGCGAGACTCCGTCTCAAACAAACAAACAAACAAACAAAAAAAGAAAGTATGGAAGGATCTTATGTGTGTTTGGGAGCTAAATTTCTAGGAACATAATAATAAAGATGTAAAGAAAAACACAGTAAAAGAAAAAAGGAAGCATAAAAACCTAAAATAAAAAGCTAAGTATGGTAGTTTGAGACTAGAGATTTGGGTATAATTAACCACATGTGTGTTACCAGCTATGTGTGGAGCAAACAGGGTTATTGTTTTGGCGGGGGGTTGGGGGCGAGGTGGGGAATAATAGCCCAATAATTCAGGGAACCAATGGTATGCCAGTGTGCTGTGGAGGTAGCAAACTCACAGTAGATGAAACAGAGGAGGGATTTAGAACACATAGGACTAATATAGATGTATATTTATGTTTCTACTTTTGTTGTTTGTACCTTGTGTGTTGTGATGCCTTTTTTGGTGGTTTATTTTGTCGGGTTAGTTCTTTTTTTTTTTTTTCTTATAAAACCCTAACAAGGTTTGTTGTAATGTTATCAAAGCTTTCATAAAACTAGCTACAAAATCCATTTGGATTATCTGATTCTAAGTTTTTGAAAGATATTGAAACAGCTTTGCCATTTTAGGACTTTGTGAACTAGAAATACTATGGAAAGAAAGTAGAGAAAGACAATTTACGATTTATAAACAAGAGTTAAACTTTACAAATTTGAATGATTAAATAACAAATACATAAAATGAATAAGAAACACCGAGGAGAACAAATAAAATAACAAACAGTAATGTAATATGGTTAAGGGCATGATCTCTAGAGTTAGGTTGAGCTTCTCCTTGTGTGACCATAAGCAAATTAGTGAATGTACTTACCTGATAGGACAATTGAGAGATTAGATACATACATATATATGTAAAGCTGAGTACTTGGCATATCATAATAGAGTCCCTTAGTGTTAACTCTTAATATTATTGGCTTGTCTATTTTAAATACTTTGTAAAAATCTATTTTCTTATTTAAAGAAAAATGGTAGCCCCAGATAGATCTCTAGTTATCACACTTTTTTTTTTTTTTTTAGACAGGGTCTCATTCTGTTGCCCAGGCTAGAGTGTAGTGGCGGAATCATGGCTCACTGCAGCCTTGACCTCTCGGTCTCAAGTGATCCTCCCACTTTGGCTGGCACTACAGGTGCATGCCACCATGCCTTGCTGATTTTTGTATTTTTTTTTTGTAGAGTTGGGGTTTTGCCATGTTGCCCAGGCTTGTCTGCTCCTAGGCTCAAGTGATCCTACTGCCTTGGCCTCCCAAAATGCTGGGATTACAGGTGTGAGTCCCTGCACCAGGCCCTTATTACACTCTTAAAGCTTCTGGAACATTTTAGGACATCAGCTATGTACACTATTACAATTTTCCCTTCATTCTAGATAGGATTTGGCTATGGATACTGTTTCAGTTGTAATCTGTCTACAATTCAGCACTGTCAGCACCATCTGACAAAGCTGTAGCTTTCATTCCCGTCCCTTTTTAATGTCTCCTTCATTAACATTCTTAACTGGTTTTCTGCTGGAAAGGAGAACTGTATTCTAAACCAGGACTTTTAAAGGTCCTGCACCTAGTTGTAATTAACTAGCATAATTAGCATTTTATGTGTAATATAGACATGTGTCGTAAACAGTTGTTTGAATCCTAAAGCCAGTTCCAAACCCATTTCTCTTTCTGTTATAGAGGTTGGAAGACAAATATGCCTTTTTCTAACTTCTTGCAGTTAGGGCTAGCTGTGTGATTTAGTTCGGGCTCATGTGATATAACCAGAAATCTTCTGGAAGACCTCTATGGGGTAGGGGGGCGGGAGGCGGGGGAAGTAGCTTCTCCCATAAAAGGAATAGAAACATTTGTTTGTATGTATACTCTCTTTCTTCCATCCTTAAGTGTGGAATGTGATGTATGGAGTTGTGGCAGCCAAATTGTAATTATAAGGCAACAAGCCTCAGAATGAAAAGCTAACAAGCTAAGAAGGTAGAGCAGAAAGAAAAGACAGAAACTGAGTTCTTTTTTTTTTTTTTTTTTGAGACAGAGTTTCATTCTATAGCCCAGGCTAGAGTGCAGTGGCACAATTTCAGCTCACTGCCACCTCCCCCTCTCAGGTTCAAGCGATTCTCATGCCTCAGCCACCTGTGTACCTGGGATTACAGGTGCAGGCAACCACGCCGGCTAATTTTGTATTTTCGGTAGAGTTGGGGTTTCACCATGTTGGCCAGGCTGGTGTTGAACTCCTGACCTCAAGAGATTCACCCTCCTTGGCCTCCCAAATTGCTGGAAATAAAGCATGAGCCACTGTGTCTGGCCAAGGGACTGAATTTTTTTTTTTTTTTTTTTTTGAGAAAAGGTCTCACTCTGTTGCCCAGGCTGGAGTACAATGGCACGATCTCGGCTAACTGCAACCTCCGCCTCCTAGGTTCAAGTGATTCCCACACCTCAGCCACCTGAGTAGCTGGGATTACAGGCGTGTGCCACCATGCCCAGCTAATTTTCATATTATTATTATTTTTTTGAGACAGAGTCTTGCTGTGTTGCCCAGGCTAGAGTGCAGTGGCACAGTCTCGGCTCACTGCAAAACCTGGCTCACCTCCCGGGTTCAAGCCATTCTCCTGCCTCAGCCTCCTGAGTAGCTAGGACTACAGATGCCTGCCACCACGCCCGGCTAATTTTTTGTATTTTTAGTAGAGATGGAGTTTCACTGCGTTAGCCAGGATGGTCTCCATCTCCTGACCTCATGATCTGCCTGCCTCAGCCTCCCAAAGTGCTGGGATTACAGGCGTGTACCACCGTGTCCGGCCTAATTTTCATATTTTTTAGCAGAGAGAGGGTTTTGCCATGTTGGCCAGGCTGGTCTCAAACTCCTGACCTCAAGAGATCTGCCCGCCTTGGCCCCCCAAAGTGATGGGATTACAGGTGTGAGTCACTGCACCCAGACAAGAGTCTGAGATCTTTTTTTTTTTCCCCAATCTTTCAAGCTTTTATTTAAATGTCATGATCCAGGATGGATTTTAGATCTTGTTGAAAGCAGCCACATCCATGGACTGCACATAGTCCTCAAATGCAGTCATCTGCTCCTCCAGCATATCTGTTCCAACTTTATCATCTTCAACTACACACTGTATTTGAAGTTTCTTAATTCTGTATCCCACTGGAACTAGTTTAGATGAGCCCCGGACTAAGCCGTCTGCTTGAATGCTTCTGACGCCCTCTAATTTCTCCATATCTGCCTCATCATCCCAAGGTTTCACATCTAGTAAGATGGTAGACTTGGAAACAAGTGCAGGTTTTTTTTGGCTTTCTTTGATTCATATTGTGCAAGACGTTCTTCCCTTAGCCTCTTTGCTTCTTCACTTTCCTCCTCCTCATCAGATCCAGAGAGCTCAATGTCATCATCATCTTTACTATCTGTGTAGCTCCACTTCCTGTAGTGTCTTCCACATCTGCAGGACCATACTTGCCCAAAGCTTTCTTCACTCCTGGCAGGCTGGCCTTTTCCTTTTCGTAAGACTTGATGTGATTATACCAATGTAGGGCATGACACAAGTCGGCAGGCAGTGGGCCAGGCACTGCTTCAAATACTGCCACATCTGTTTGTGATGGCACATACCCCTTGATGTAGCTCTTGTCTTCCAGGTAATCATTGAGCACCTGGAGGCCAGTGGGGCTTTTCAGGTCTGCAAAACCCATGGCATTGGCTGTATCTGAGAGTTTTTCATGTACAAATTGGGGGCCCTGAATTAAGTGGCCCACAGATGGTCGTTGGACCTTTCGCTGCATTTGGAAATAAATTAATAAAATAGGCCTGTCTTAAATTCATACCTCTACAGCTCCTGAAGATGATGGGAACTGCCGAGTCTGAGTTCTTAACAACATTATTGAGCTGCCAGAATAGCCCTGAGATAACTTTTGGACTTCTTGTTAAGGATACAGACTACTAAGAGTCTAAGCTACCTGTCAGATTTTTCTTTTTTTTTTTGAGATGGAGTCTCGCTGTATCACCCAGGCTGGAGTGCAGTGGTGTGATCTTGGCTCCCTGCAACCTCTGCCTCCTGGGTCCAAGCAATTCTCTGCTTCAGCCTCCTGAGTAGCTGGGATTACAGGCACCTGCCACCATGCCCGGCTAATTTTTGTATTTTTAGTAGAGGCAGGGTTTCACTAGGTTGGCCAGGATGGTCTCAATCTTCTGACCTCATGATCCACCCGCCTCAGCCTCCCAAAGTGCTGGGATTACTAGTGTAAGCCACTGCGCCTAGCATTCTGTCAGACTTTTCTGTTCTTGTAGCTGAAAGCATTCCTAATTTAAGATGTGGCAGCTTCAGTGTGAATCAAGTTGATATAAAATTGGAGAATTTGTCTATATGGTGTTATTTAGGCACGGAAATACAGGTAATATGGGAATATGACAGCATTCAGGGGGTGAAAGATCAATTCTAGTCATGCTTTGGACATTGCAAAACATAGGTATTAATGCCAAAGTATCCAGTCCTAGTCATAATTTCTAGGTTTTCTGGCTACCTCCTGAGTCCCTTCCCACTGCACTTACGGCATTTTAAAGTGTTATCTTCCCCAGGCTTGAAACCTGAACATAACAGAGGCAAGTTGAAGTTTCAATAATATGGGGCTGGGTATGAGTAAGAGTGAGTGGGTAGAAGACATCAATTAAAAGATGAGTGTGTAGAAACCATACCAGTCTTCTAACCATCATTGTTTCTAGGATATCCCAAGCTTATGGTAGCTACATATTCTTGAATTTCAGTGGGGGAAAGAAGAGAACAAGATATTAAAAGACAAAAAAAAAAGGAAGGGGAGAAACAGCAGTAACAGCCTTTGAAGGCCTAGAAAATTCATGCAAGCATTAAAAAGCTCCTTCAAGTTAGGAGTTCACTTTCACCTGGTTTCTGAACACTTATGTGAAGTTGATGGTAAACCATATGCGATCATACCATTCCGTTAAGTTTTAGATTAATGATAAAATGTTTAGTAAATTTGTTCATTTAGTATGGAAAGTTAAGTAGAGGTAGATAATACCATAAAGTGAAAATACCCAGGACCCTTGTGGAAAAAAGTAGTTAGGAAATTAAGAAAATTTGACCATATCAGGAGATATGTAAATACACTTGCTTAATTTTTTGATTCCGGGTTTTATTGCAATCAGTTTGTTGTTTCTAAAATTTATTTTTGTAAATTTTTTATTATTTTTTCTAGACATGGTCTCGCTCTGTCACCCAGGCTGATGTGCAGTGGCACAATCTTAGCTCGCTGCATCAACCTCCCAGGTTCAAGTGATCCTTCCACTTCAGCCTCCTGAGTAGCTGGAACTACAGACATGAGCCACCATGCCTGGCAAATTTCTTAATTTTTTTTTAGAGATGGGATCTCACTGCATTGCCCAGGCTCAACCCTTGTCCTGAGCTCCTTGACTCAAGAGATCCTCCCACCTTGGCCTTCCAAAGTGCTGGCATTTACAGGTGTGAGCCACCATGCCCAGCCTAAATTTATTTTTTTATTGATACATAATAGATGTACATATTTTGAGGGTAATGTTATAATTTAATACATTGATGTAATTTGTAAAGGTCTAATCAGTGTAATTGGGATAGCCATCACCTTCCCTATTTGTTTTTTCTTTATGCTAGAAACATTCAAATTAGTCTGTTAGCTATTTTGAAATATACAATAGATTATTGTAACCTGTAGTCATCCCACTGATCTGTTGAACACTAGATCTTATTTCTTCTATCAAACTGTATATTAATATTTGTACCCATTAATCAACCTCTCTTTATCTCCCCCTCCCTGCTACCTTTCCTGGCCTCTGGTATCCACCAGTCTACTCTCTTGTCTTCATGAGACCTACTTTTTTAGCTCTCACATATGAATAAGAAATGTGATATTTGTGCCTAGCTTATTTCACTTAACATAATGACCTCCGGTTCTATCCATGTTGCTCCAAATGACAGGATTTCAACTTGTACTTAAATTTGTATCGTTTGCTGAGACTTACAGGGCAATCTCTCCTTAATCATAAAGGAAGACACTAATTCTTTGTGTAACTGAAGAAATCAACCAAAATGTTATTTACTAATGGCACAATGAGAGAATTGTACTTTAAATGGAGGCTGACACTTGCAAACCCCTATATATGTTCATCTGCCTTTTACATTTGTCAACTAGATTGGTAGCCTCTCTGTTCTCTTACTAAAAGCTTTGGAAATGGCTGGCCTTACTGATCAGACACTTCTGTAGATGTGGCATGGTCAGAGGTTACATTATTTCTGGTTTGGAGAGAGAAAGAGAGTTTGTAAATGCGCTATAGGTAAATATGGCAAGTCTGCAATTATAGCACTATTCAATATTTAGATTTTATGTACAAGTGATACAGAATAATTACGAGCTTTATTTTATATTTTGTCTCTCTGTTCTTCAATGTTAGACCCTGAGATGCTTTTGATCTTATTAGAATCCGTTTTGTCTTAGGTTTTGTGAATTTAAAAAAAATTTATGTATGTATGTATATATGTATGTATGTGTGTATATATGTATTGGGATGGAGTCTCACTCTGTTGCCCAGGCTGCAGTGCAGTGGCACGATCTTGGCTCACTGCAACCTCTGCCTACCGGGTTCAATCAATTCTCCTGCTTCAGCCTCCTGAGTAGTTGGGATTACAGGTGTGCACCACCATGCCTGGATAATTTTCATGTTTTTGGTAGAGACGAGGTTTCACTGGCCTGGCTGGTCTGGAACTCCTGACCTCAGGTGATTTGCCCGCCTCGGCCTCCCAAACAAAAATTTAATATTAGTTTATATATATAAATACTATCTTGACCACTATTTTAAAAAGGTAATTAACAGCATCTCATATTAATATGGATAAATGTCCAGGATATATTGTTAAGCAGAGAAAAGTAAAATACAGTGTGTGTGTGTGTGTGTGTGTTTGTGTGTGTGGGTGTGTCTGTGTGTATGCCTATGTTATGGAAGTTTATACTAGACTGTTTAGACTGTTTAAAAGAGTTTTTTCTGTGGGTGAGATTTTGGGGGATTTTCATTTTCTATTAATACTTTATTCAATTATGTAATATCTGAATTTTTATAATCAACATACATTCTTTTATAATCAAAAAACAAATATTTTCTTTTTTCAAGTAGTGTGAACAAATATATTTCTTTTTCAATTTTATCTTATTTTTATTTTTATTATTTAGAGCCAAGGATTTGTTCTGTCGTCCAGGCTGGAGTACGGTGGCACAATCATACCTCACTGCAGCCTTGAACTCCTGGGCTAAAGCAATTCTCCCACCTCGGTCTCCCAAGCAGCTGGGACTACAGACGCACCACCATGCCCAGCTAATTTTTGTGTATTTTTTTGTAGAAACGGGGTCTCATTATGTTGTCTAGGCTGGTCTTGAGCCCTGGGGCTCAAGCAATCCTCCCTCCTTGGCCTCCCAAAGTGCTGGGATAACAGGCACGAGCCACCACACCTGGCCAAAGGTATTTCAAAGAGACATTTTTGAGTTAAAAGTTTTCTGGCCAGGCACAGTGGCTCATGCCTGTAATCCCAGCACTTTGGGAGGCCAAGGCGGGCGGATCACATGAGGTCAGGAGTTGGAGACCAACCTAGCTAACGTGGTGAAACCCGGTTTCTACTAAAAATACAAAAAATTAGCTGGGCATGGTGGCGCATGCCTGTATTCCCAGCTACTCAGGAGGCTGAGGCAGGAGAATCACTTGAACCCAGGAGGCGGAGGTTGCAGTGAGCTGAGATCATGCTATTGCACTCCATCTTGGGCAAAAAGAGTGAAACTCCATCTCAAAAAAAAAAAAAAAAAATTGGGCAAAGGATTTGAATAGACATTTCTCCAAGAATATATTCAAATGGCTAATAAGCACATGAAAAGATGCTGAACATCATTAATCATTAGGGAAATGCAAATCTAGCCCACAATGAAATATCATTTCATGCCTATTATCACACAAAACAAAACAAAAACAAACATAACAAGTGCTGGAGAGGATGTGGAGAAATTGGAACTCTTGTGCACTGGTGGTGGTAATATAAAATGCATCCCCTATAGAAAACAGTACGTCAGTTCCTCAAATTTTTATTTATTTTATTTTTTATTTTTAAGAGACAGAATATCCCTCTGTCACCTACGCTGAAGTGCAGAGGGGTGACTGTAGCTCACTGTAATCCTCAAAATCCTGTGGTCACCCAAGCGATCTCCCTGCCTTGTTCTCCCAGAGCACTGGGGTTACAGGTGTAACCTACTGTACCTGGCCCCCTAAAAAAATTAAACATAATAATTAACATATGATCCAGCAATCCCACTTCTGGGTATATACCCAAAAGAATTCAAAGCGAGGTCTCAAAGAGATACTTGCACATCTGTGTTCACAGTAGCATTATTCACAATGGCCAAAGGATGGAATCAACCCAGTGTCCACTGGTGGATGAATGGATAAACAAAATGTGGTATGTTTATACAATGGAATATTATTCAGCCTCAAAAAGGAAGGAAATTCTGAAAGATGCCTCAACATGGATAACCTTGAGGACATTATGCCATGTGAAATAAGCCAGTGACAAAAGATACATACTGTATGATTCTACTTACATGAAGTACCTAAAGTAGTACAATCTGTAGAGACAGAAAGTAGTGTAGTTGTTCCTGGTGGCTGAGGGAAGGGGAAAATGGGGTGTTCATTTAATGGATATGGAGTTTCAGTTTTGGAAGATGAAAAAGTTCTGTGGACAGATGGTGGTGATGGTTACACAACAAAGTAAATGCATTTAATACCACCACTGAAATGTATACTTAAAAATGATTAAGATTGTAAATATGTGTATTTTATCACAATTAAAAATAATAATAAAAAAAGAAAATCCATTAATGCTTAAGAATCTTCCCCAAACTTTTCTTGGCCATGCTCTTTGCAAGTTGTTCTTTTAAAAGCATAAATATTTTTAATGTCTTATGGTAAACCAGTATCAGTCCTTCCTTCACTGAGAATGAGATAGGTAGCTAGAACTGGGGATGGAGGAAAAGCTGCTTCAGGAGTAAACAGGCAAAGAAAAAAGGAGATACTTTGGGCCACTAAAAGCAATTTCAGTCACATCACAATTTTGCCTTGCCTTGACTCTGCCCCACAAAGCCTAGAATCTAGTAGTATCTCTAGTTTTTAAAAATCTTAAATGATGTCTTACCTTTGATATGCTTTATGGAATTCCTGACTACATTCCTGAGCCAGCAAGACATTTGTAGAAATTCAAGTCTTTACCACTGCTCTTCCATTAGGGGTTAATATGGGTGAGTATTCACACAATAATCTTGGTATGGGGTTGGTACTTCTAAACATCAAATAAAGGCAAACCATAAAGGAAAAAAATTGACAAGAATATAAACAGTTTCAAGCTCTCTACAACAACAAGGACATTAATAAGCAATCTGACAGAACAGGAAAATATTTTTAATTCTTTGGTTCAGGGCTCAATATCAATATATAAAAAGTAATAAAATCTGTGAGAAAGGCTAACACCTTAATAGAAGAATAGAAAACACTAAGGCAATTCACAAAAGAAACTTAACCAGTAAACATTGAGAAAGTGTTCAACTCATTAGTAATGTAAGAAATGCAAATTAAATGAAGAGGTTTTTTTAACCAAACAAATTAATAAATGTTTTTTAAAATCATACTTATTTCTTAGGGAAATGAATACTATCATAAACTGCTAGTGGGAGTAAAATTGGTTCAATCTTTCTATAGGGCAATTTAGCACAATATATGTATCAGAAGCCATAGAATTTTTCACACCCTTTGAGCTAACAGTCATAATTTTAAGAATTTATTTGCAGGAAATAAGCATGACTGAATATTGGAAGGATGATTATGTCAGTGCTGTGGAATAGTGTATCCAAGTGGAGATAACGTAGATGTCCAGCAATAGGGAATTGTTTACATAGGTTATATCTGTACCTACTAGTGTTTTATAATTTTATTAGTCTTCTCAAATAATTAATTTTTGGCTTTGTTGATTTGTCTTTATTGTACAATTATTTTCTAGTTTGCTGATTTTGTGTTTATCTTTGTTATTTTCTTTTTTCTACTTTCTTTAATTTGCTATTCTTTTTCTAGCTTCTTGGGATGAATGCTCAGACATTGCTTTTCAGCCTTTCTTCACTTCTAATATATGATTTAAGGATGTAAATTTCTCTCGAAGCAACACTTTGGCTATATTTCTCAGGTTTTGATATGTTGAATTTTTATTATTGTTCATTTATTTATTAATTTCCCTTGATAGTTTTTCTGTGAATCATTTCATAAAGAAATGGGTTTATTTCCAAAAATTTGGCAGTTTTTAAGTTATCCTTCTGCTCTCAATTTCTTTTTTTTTTTGAGACGGAGTCTTGCTCTGTTGCCCAGACTAGAATGCAGTGGCATGATCTTGGCTCACTGCAACCTCCACCTCCCGGGTTCAAGCAATTCTGCTGCCTCAGTCTCCGGAGTAGCTGGGTCTACAGGTGCACGCTGCCACGCCTGGCTAATTTTTTGTATTTCGGTAGAGACAGTGTTTCACCATGTTGCCCAGGCTGGTCACGAACTCCTTAGCTCAGGCAATCCACCCACCTCAGCCTCCCAAAGCACTGGGCCAATTACAGGCGTGAGTCACCACACCCAGCCAATTTCTTCTTTTAAATATTTAAATTTTATGTATGTATGTATGTATGTATGTATGTATGTAAGCTATTTGAGGACATCTGCTCTCAACTTCTAGCATAATTTCGCTGTGAACAGTGAACATACTCCATTATCTGTGTATATTTTTTGAAATTTGTTGAGACTTGCCATCCTGACTCCTCATTCCATCTGCTGCCAGCTGCTCTTAACATTTTTTTCTCGGGCTGGGTGCAGTGGCTCACACCTGTAATCCCAACACTTTGGGAGGCTGAGGTGAGTGAATCCCTTGATCCCAGGAGTTTGAGGCTAGCCTAGGCTACATGGCGAAACCCCGTCTCTACTAAAAATACAGAAATTAGCTGGGCATGGTGGTGCACGCCTGTAGTCCCAGCTACTCAGAAGGCTGAGGTGGGAGAATTGCTTGAGCCTGAGAGGTGGAAGTTGCAGTGAGTCGTGATTGTGTCACTGCAATGCAGGCTGGGTGACAGAGCAAGATGACTCTGTCTGAAAAAAAAGCTGTTTCACCCAAGATCACACCTTCTTGCAGGGCAGCCTATATCTAGTGACTGACTGGTTGTTGCGCAGGTTTAGTAAAGGCCTATCCCCATTGTGCCAACTCAGAACTACCCTGAAGGAAAGGCATTCCGGTTTCACAGCACCTCATGGGGTTGACTGAGGGAGGCATTGCGTTCTTCTCAAATTGTGTATTTAATACAACTTAAACTTTCCTGAGTGATGAGTCATCAGTAGTCCAATAGTACAATGAATCCCTTATAGTCTACTAAGGTGTTATGGGATATTTGCCCATATACTAAACTACCTCAAGTCAAAATATTTGGAGGGCCTGTATCCTTCATTATAAGGTTATCAACCCTTACTTTTTGTTGTATTTTCAAAGCTTCTCTAGATCCCTGTATTTTCACAGCTTTCCTTCTGTAGCGAATACTCTTTGGAGGGTCTTCCTAGATTGTAAGAACCTTCTTTAATCCCCAGCCATTTTATAACTTGACTTCCTCTCTCACCTCAGCCACAAGGGGCTGGACCGGGAGTGGCAACGCGGTCATTCCGTGTCCATTTCCTGTAACGTTTCCAGGGGAGGAGGCTTACTGTCTGTAGTTACACCTGTAAACTGGAAGCTCAGGAGCTATGCAGTGGGCATCTTTTAACAGCCACGTGGCCTAGAAAGCACGGGGGGCAGATATACACAAATGAGCAGAGACAAGAAACCGAGAGGGATGATGAGCCGTCTCAGCCCTGTTTCCAGTCCTGTCTGAAGCACTGTTCCTGTTTTTGGGCTTCATGAAGGGACCTATATCCTTATAATCTTCTTTGCCTGCCTTAACTTAACTCAAGCCAGTTTATGCTACTTAGGACAACATTAATTTTCTTTTTTTTAAAAAAATTTCTCTCTCTCTTTTTTTAAAATTATACTCTAAGTTCTAGGGTTCATGTGCACAATGTTCAGGTTTGTTACACATGTGCTATGTTGGTTTGCTGCACCCATTAACTCGTCATTTACATTAGGTATTTCTCCTAATGCTATCTCTCCCCCTGCCTCCCACCCCACACCAGGCCCCGGGGTGTGATGTTCCCCACCCTGAGGACAACATTAATGTTCTAACTTTAAACTCAGATGAACTTGGAAACTGTATAACAGATAAAATTATAAAATAAGGCTAGAGGTAGAGTTTTTGAATGAAAACAAGGGATTCTCTCCCAAGAAAAGCTTTAATGCATACAAGGACTTTATGCCTTCTCTTTTGACCACTCAGTGTCCATTTTTGCTTCTTAAACTTGTTTATCTATTTACTTATCTTAATTGACAAGTAAATACTGTATATATTTATGGCTTACAATATGATGTTTTGATATATGTATACACTATGGAATAGCTAAATCAAGCTGTTTAACATATGCATTACCTCACCTTTTTTTTTGTGATGAGAACACAAAATCTGTCAACAATTTTCAGATATACAATATATTGTTATTAACCATGATCATCATGAAGTGCAATAGATCTCTTGAACTTATTCTTCCTGTCTAACTGAAATTTTGTGTTTTTTGACCAGTAGTTCCCCAGTGTTCCTGACCCTCAGCCTCTGGTAATCTCCATTTCACTCTCTGCTTCTATAACTTCGACTTTTTTACAATTCACATATAAGTGAAATCATGCAGTATTTATCTTTCTGTGACTAGCTTATTTCACTTAACATAATGTCCTCCAGGTTCATTCATGTTGTCCCAAATGACAAGACTTCCTCCTAAGGCTGAATAGTAGTATTCTATTGTGTGTGTGTGTGTGTGTGTATATATAGAGAGAGTATATTTTCATTATCCATTCATTTGTTACTGGACACTTAGGTTTGCTTTGGATAGTTGAATTTTAGACATTTTAAAGTCAATTTAATTTTTTTAGTATTTTGGGCTTAAATATATTTTGATATAGGTCAAAAAATATGGATATATATATATCATATATCTCAAGAATGAATGCTAACATTGAAGCTTGTAGATAGTATAAGGAAAATTAATTTGCCAATTGGACATTGTTGAGAATTATGTTATTGTTAACCTTTAACATTTATTGTAAAGTCTATGCAATACTTGTTCTTGCTTATGCATTGAAGTGCTCAGGTAAATACATTCAGCAGAATCCTTAACACTTGCCCATAGCTTGGCACCTAGCACCTAGGATAATAGATAACAAGAAAGGCCGGGCACAGTGGCTCATGCTTGTATTCCCAGCACTTTGGGAGGCCGAGGTGGATGGATGACCTGAGAGCAGGAGTTCGAGACTAGGCTGGCCAACTTGGCAAAAACCCGTCTCTACTAAAAATACAAAAATTAGCCGTGGTGGTGTGTGCCTGAAGTCCCAGCTACTTGGGAGGCTTAGTCAGGAGAATCTCTTGAACCCGTGACAGGGAGGATGCAGTGAGCCGAGATGGTGCCACTGTACTCCTGACTGGACGATAGAGCAAAACTCTATTAAAAAACAAAACAAAACAAAACAACAAGAAATAACATTAGATCTTTTATTTAATCATGTTATTTTGAAGGACCTCTGTGACTAGATACTATAGTATATTTGTAACCCAACACTAAATGATTTCCATTGGTAAGAAAGATCTGTGGGTGTTAGCAGAGAACCAAGAAGACCCTTGGTCCCTTGTATATCTGTGGGCTTTGTTCTGGTCCCCAGCCAGAGATTTCATCTTATATTTTTGTTCATATTGGATAACAGATTGCAGGTGGATTAGTGAAAAGCCATCCTTAGTAATAGGGAATGTTTTGATAATGAGTCATTAATGCTTTTTGTTTGGAGATCAAAGATGGCACCATTCAGTGATAAACATGTATTTCCTTCATATGATATAGGGAAGATGTTTGACCCTGTATTGCTGATTTACTCTGGTCTTCCCTGCCTCATTCTTTTCTGTCTTATTACAGGTCGACATCTCAGATTGTGGGGTGTTGAAGCGAGGGGCCAGGCGGTGAAGCTTTCTATGCTGGAAGTTTGCTCTTGGGCTTAGTTGTTTTTTTCTACTCTTATATGATACAAGCTAAAATATGGTTTCATAATATTTGTGTTTCAGATAATTTATTATTGAATACAGATTATTTATAGTTTCAGATAAAGGATATACTTTTGCCCATATTTCCGTCACTTCCTTTAATTCTTGTCTGTGGAGGCTGCGTCACAGTCTCAGAATGCACAATATTTCTAGTGTGTGGACCTTGTTGTCGAGGTTTTAGACACACTGAGCCTAATGTCTTCTAGAGTATAATATTGTTGTGTAAGCAAGTATTAGTGCTAAAGAATACATTTTTTTTTCTTTTTTTTTTGAGACTGAATCTCGCTCCGTCGCCCAGGCTGGAGTGCAGTGGCACGATCTTAGCTCACTGCAACCTCTGCCTCCCAGCTTCAAGCGATTCTCGTGCCTCAGCGTCCCAAGTAGCTGAGATTAGAGGCGCCTCCCACCATGCCCAGCTGATTTTTGTATTTTTAGTAGAACAGGGTTTCACCATGTTGGCCAGGCTAGTCTCAAACTCCTGACCTCAAGTGATCTACCTGCCTCGACCTCCCAAAGTGCTGGGATTACAGGTGTGAGCCAACATGCCCGGCTCCAGTAATAAATTTTTGAAATGGAAGAAACATTCTCCATTCTTCATTAATGTGCTATGGGAAAGAGTGGCTACATATTTACTTTATAGCTCTGGAATTAATGATTCAAAGTATAATATATCTCATTTGCAATGCTCCGTAGATTGTTGAAGATCATTTGCCAGCCACTTAATCTGTGGCTATAATTAAATTACTCTCAAACTTCTGACTCTGAGATTTAGTTTTTCTTGGACGAAAGACTACCTTTTCTATCTCTATCTTCCAAAACATGTTAACTGACTCTTGAGAGTCCCAATCGAAAGCCTTTTTCACGTATGGCCTGCGCTAACCTTTCTTCCCTCAGGCCTTGATGATAGACTAAGGGTTCCATAAACTCTGCTTCTCATCCCCACCAGCCTATAGGCTCTGTTGACTCATAGCCTAAGCACTAACTCTGAGTTTTCCCCTATGTTTAAAAACAACCAAAAGTTTTTATTATGGGAAAATCTAACCTATATACTAAAGTAGAAAGAACAGTACAATAAATTCCCATGTAGCTGGGCCCCGACTTCAATAATATCAACTCCTGGCCAGTGTTATATCAGCTATACCCTCACCCACTTTTGCCTTTCCATATTATTTTGAAGCAAGTCCCAGACATACTGTTAATTCATCCCAAATATTCCACAGTGTATCTGTGCAGAAAAGAGCATAGCAGGCCTGACTGCTATCCTTTGAAAGGCCTGACTGCTATCCGTTGGAAGATCTGTTTACAAGGTTGGCCCTTGGCAAGCATCTGGGAATTTGGATTTTGGAAGGGTTCTCAAGCACCCTAACTAGTAGTAGTGTACTGCGCCTAAGCTTTGTGTGCAAACTACATGGTTTATGGTGAATACTTGCTTTCCTTCTGGGAGTCTGGAATCTTGGTAAGTGCTATACAGAATGAGCCTATGTAACCTGTCCTCAGTAAAAACTTTGAGCAATGTGTCCCTATGAGCCTCTCTGGTAGACAGCATTATTGTAACTGGCTGCTGGGGGAATTAAGCCCATCCTGTGTGACTCCACTGCGAGAGGGCTCTTCGAAACCTGTATTTGGTTTCCTCTAAACATTATCTCATGCACCTTTTACTTTTGCTGATTTTGCTCTGTGCCTTTTTGCTATAATAAATCTTGGCCACGAGTACAGTTATATGCTGAGTCCTGTGAACCCTGCTACCAGATCACCAAACCTGAGTGTGGTCTCGGGATCCCTAACAGATTATCTCTAACGTAAGCACTTAAAAAAATCTGTATATCTATGTATGACCACAAAACCATTATGACACCTAAAAATGTTTATAATTCGTTAATATTATCAAATATCAAGCCAATTTTTGCATTTCCTATTGTCTCATAAATGTCATACTCTTTTTTTCTACTTTGTTCTAATCAAGGTTCAGGTATTGCAACTGGTTGATACTTATTGTAAGTCTCAAGCTATAGATTCTTACTCTATCTTTTTCTTTTCTTTTTTCCTTGAAATTTATTTTGTTGAAAAAAACTGTATAATTTTTCCTGCATAGTTTCCCACAGTCTAGTTTTTGCTAATTATATTGCCATGGTGTAGTTCAGTGTGTTGCTTTGTAAATTAGTTGTTGGATCTAGATGCTTCTTGTGTGAGTTTTTGAAAGCCCAATGCCTTCATATATCCTGAGGACATGCCTTAATTTCCATTTGATTAATGTTTGCCAAGAACATTGATGTACTTGGATAAAAGGGGATTAAACAGTAAATATCTTTGTTTTCATTAGCATGAGACAGATCTTCTGACACTTGGAGCCTGACTCATCTTACTTTAGAGAATCCAATAAAAAATACATGGCTTAGGCTGGGCGCGGTGGCTCACACCTGTAATCCCAGCACTTTGGGAGGCCAAGGTGGGCGGATCACGAGGTCAGGAGATCGAGACCATCCTGGCTAACACGGTGAAATCCCATGTCTACTAAAAATACAGAAAATTAACTGGGCGTGGTGGCAGGTGCCTGTAGTCCCAGCTACTTGGGAGGCTGAGGCAGGAGAATGGCGTGAACCCTGGAGGTGGAGCTTGCAGTAAGTTGAGATTGCGCCACTGCACTCCAGCCTGGATGACAGAGTGAGACTCTGTTTCAAAAAAAAAAAAAAAAGGCTTAGTGTTCATTACTTGCTTTTCAGGAGGTAACCCTGGCAGTGATCTCTGAGCAAAAGCAGGCTTTAATGACCTAGAGTGGGTACAGTGTCATTGTGACCAGATATTCTGATATAGGTGGAAATGTGGGGTTTTCTTATTTTTTTAAGACTCTATAAAAACAAAATATTAATAGAAAATGACAGAACCCTACTAAAAATTGTAGACCCCACATACATTAATTTCCTATGCAGTGAAATCCTTCAGTACCTTAGTAATGAAGTTCTAATTAATGAGTTACTTAAGCCCCTCTTAATTCAACTCTGTAGGAATAATCCAACAGCCAAGGCCCAATGTAGTTATCATAGGTCATCTTTGGAGATGTGCCTTTTTTGAAACAGCTGGATGGTTGGGCATTTAATAAACATTTAGAATGTAAATGTATACTCAAATTAAAAAAAATTAAATTGTGGTAAAGTACACATAATGTAAGTTAACCATCTTAACCATGTGTAAGTGTACAGGTCAGTAGTGTTAAGTACATTCATATTGTTGTACAACCAGGCCAGGCATGGTGCTCACAGCTGTAATCCCAGCACTTTGAGAGGCTGGGGCAGGAGGATCGCTTGAGCCCAGGAGTTCAAGACCAGCTTAGGTAACATAGTGAGACCCCGTCTATACAAAAAATAAAAAAATTAGCTGGATGTGGTGGCATGCACCTGTAGTTATAGCTACTTGGGAGGCTGAGGTGGGAGGATTGCTTGAGCCCAGGAGTTTGAGGCTGCAGTGAGCTGTGATCATCACACCACTGCACTCCAGCCTTGGTGACAGAATGAGACCCTGTCTCAAACAACAATAACAACAACAACAACATATTGTTGTACAGCCAATCTCCAAAACTCTTCATCTTGCAAAACTATATTTCTGTACCCATTAAACAATAACTCCCTATTCCCCACTTGCTCTAGTCCCTGGCAACCTTTATTCTACTTTCTCTCTCTATGAATTTGATTACTCTAGGTACTCTATATTAGTGGAATCATATAGTATTTGTCTTTTCATGACTGGCTTATTTCATATGGCATAATGTCCTCAAGGTTCATCCATGTTGTGACATCTTTCAGAATTTCCTTCCCTTTTGAGGCCAAATAATATTCCTTTGTGAAATATACCACATTTTGTTTATCTGTTCATCCATTGACGGTCATGGGTTGCTTCCATCCTTTGGCTGTTGTGAAGAATGCTGCTGTGAACATGGGTGTGCAAGCATCTCTGAGACCTTGCCTTCAGATCTTTTGGATTTATACCCAGAAGTGGGATTCCTGGATTATATAGGAATTATATATTTAATTTTTTGAGGAACCACCATACTATTTTCTGTACTGACTGCACCGTTTTACATTACCAGGGCACAGAGGTTCTACTTTCTCCAGGGCACAAAGGTTCTAATTTCTCTACATCCTGTCCAACTCTTGTTGTTTTGTAGTTTTTTGATAGTAGGCATTCTAATAGGTGTGAAATGGTATCTCATTGTGGCTTGATTTGCATTTTCCTAATGATTAATGATGTTCAGCATCTTTTCATGTGCCTATTGGCTATTTGTATATCTTGTTTGGAGAAATGTCTATTCATAGTCTTTGCTCATTTTAAAATCAGGTTGTTCATTGTTGTTGCTGTTCAGCTGTAAAATTCTTTCATTTTTGTTTTAAATTTACTTAGAGATGGGTCTCACTACGTTGTCTGGGCTAGTCTTGAACTCCAGGACTCAAGCAGTCCTCCTGCCTCGGCCTCCCGAAGTGCTGAGATTATAGGTGTGAGCCATCATGCCCAGCTGAATTGTAGAATTCTTTATATATTCTGGGTATGAATCTTTTATCAGATATATAATTTGCAAATATTTCCTTTCATTGGGTTTCCTTTTCACTCTGTTGATTGTGCCCTTTGATGCACAGAGGGTTTTTTTTTTGTTTGTTTTTTGCTTTTTTGGAGACAGAGTCTCACACCATCACCAGGCTCGAGTGCACTGGCACGATCTTGGCTCACTGCAACCTCTGCCTCCTGGGTTCAAGTGATTCTCCTGCCTCAGCCTCCCAAGTGTCTGTGACTACAGGCGTGCGCCACCACGCCCTGCTGATTTTTTACTTAGTAGAGATGGGGTTTCACCATGTTGGCCAGGATGGTCTTGATCTCTTGACCTCGTGATCCACCCACCTCGGCCTCCCAAGGTGCTGGGATTATAGATGTGAGCCACTGCACCTGGCCTTCTTTTTTTTTTTTTGATACAGAGTCTCACTCTGTTGCCTAGGTTGGAGTGCAGTGGTGTGATCTCGACTCACTGCAACCTCTGCCTCCGCCTCCTGAGTAGCTGGGACTACAGGTGTGTGCCACCATGCCTGGCTAATTTTTTGTTTTTTTTTAGTGGGCACAGGGTTTCACTGTGTTAGCCAGGATGGTGTTGCTCTCCAGACCTTGTGATCCGCCCACCTCAGCCTCCCAAAGTGCTGGGATTACAGGCATAAGCCACCACACCCAGCTGATGCAGAGACGTTTTAAATTTATTTACTTTTTTCTTTTATTGCCTGTGCTCCTGGTGTCAGCTCCAAGAAATCAATGCCAAATTCAGTATCATGAAGTTTTCCTCCTGTATTTTCTTCTAAGAGTCTTACAGTTTTAGCTCTAGGCATTTCGGTCTTTGGTTCATTTGGAGTTAATTTTTCTATGTGGTATAATGAAGGTTTATCTTCATTCTCTGCAGTTTCACTTTTACACTTTGGTTTAATGATGCATGTACACGCCATGTAGAAGATAATGTAAGGTTCTAAATTTAGTTATGCTATTGACAACTGCTTGCTGTGGAAATCTTGCTCTAATGCCTCCTCCCATAGGCAGTTGTTACTGATTTATCTCATCTTTCCCAAGAGAGTTTTAAGTTTTAAGAAAGAGAAATTGTTAAATATTATTTGTTAGTTATTAAGTATTATTTATACTTTTTAGCTTAGCTTTTTAAACTTTTTATTTTGAAAAGTTTTCAGAACATTCACAAAGTAAGAAGAGTAAAACAAATCCCCCCAAGCATGCAGCTTCAACAAATAACAGCCTTCTGCACATTTGCTTCTTTTCTTCTTTTTCCCAACATTTTCTTCTTCTGAAAGATTTTAAGGCAAATCACAACCATTTTATTATTTCACTCATATTTATATGTTTAATGTAAACACAGACATTTCTAATCAAATGTGTGTTATGTCAGAGTATGCCTTTCTATGTACTTTATAGTAGAGTTCTTGTATAATTAATTTTGTTGTTTTAAAGCCTGGGACTGGGGACTGGCACCAGCAGCAGAATTTTGATATTTGAAATTTGCTTTAGAGTTCACATATTTGCTTTATAGAATGTATTTGATCATGTCTACAACTAATATGCTGCATACGCTTCAGAAATGCAAACCCCAGTTATAACTTAGCTCTTCTGGGGAAATATGAATTGCTTTACAGCCCTCCACATTAAAATGTGGTTTCCAAGAATTCATTATTTACAGACATCAGCTACATACGTTTACAAGTGGCTTAGAATGAAAACTCACTGGAAAGATTACAAAAATAAGCTTCTCTTTTTTTTTTTACTCCTTCCCTGTCTTTTGAGTCCTGGTGGATACTGTGCAACAAAAGCATTCACCTCATCCATAATTCTTTCAACCCCTTATGGGTTTTTTTTTTCCCCACCCTAGATAATTTAGTAAAGTTCAATAAAGTAAGGGAACTTTTTGCTATAGAAATACTATGTAGAAGTTAAGAATTCACAAATACATGGCCATGGAAATGAGAGATAATCAGAGGCCTCACCCAGAATTAGAAAGCTTCCGTCTTAGTGTTTATGCTGCTATTGTCAGGTATTGCGGGAGCCCAAAGAATGGGCTCTTGGTGGACAGGTCATCTCAGCAGACTGAAATAAAGCTGTTTGGGAATGTGGGGTAGGGATTGAGGAGAGTGAGTGAGGGGCATCAGGAATGCTGGCCATACAAGTATGCTGGTTTCCTCAATCAGCCAAGGATAACATAAAGTTGAAACCAGGAAACGTCATAGTGTAAAACTTTTTTTTTTTTTTCGAGACACAGCCTGGTTCTGTCGTCCAGACCGGAGTGCAGTGGCATGATCTTGTCTCACTGCAACCTCTGCCTCCTGGGTTCCAGCGATTCTCCTGCCTCAGCCTCCCGAGTAGCTGGGGTTATAGGAACCTGTCACCATGCTTGGCTAATTTTTATATTTTTAGCAGAGACGGGATTTCACCATGTAGGCCAGGCTGGTCTTGAACTCCTGACCCCAAGTGATCCACTTGCTTCGGCCTCCCAAAGTGTTGGGATTACAGGTGTGAGCCACCATGGCTGGCCCTTATTTTTAATTTTTTTTAATTTCTGGGACAGGATCTGCTCTGTTGCCCAGGCTGGAGTGCAGTGGTGTGATCATGGCTCACTTTAGTCTTGACCTCCTGTCCTCAAGCAGTCCTCCCACCTCAGCCTCCTGAGCAGCTGGAACTACAGGTGTGTGTCATCACGTGCAACTAACTTTTTATTTTGTAGAAACAATGTTTTGCTATATGTTGCCCAGGCTGGTCTCGAACTCCTGGGCTCACGCAATCCTCCCACCCTGGCCTCCCAGAGTGCTGGCATTACAAGAGTGAGCTGTTGCTCCTGGCCCCAGGACCCATTTTAGCGCAGTGTTCCATATATCCCCCAGTAAATAATTTTGTGTCATGTGACCTATTTCTCCTCTTTGAAAGCTTCCAAATTTTTAGTATCAAGGTAAAACTTGAATCACAGAGTCTTCTATAAAGATATTTAAGAAGCATTTGTACATAACACAAATACTAATTCATTCTTTTCTTAAGAAAGCCCATATCCCTTAGGCTGACATTTCTAGCTCTGAGTGTTTCCTTCACCCGTGTGCCTATGGCATGGGTATCCTTGTGGGAATCTTCTATAGAGCCTCAGTTGTAAGCCTTTGATGACTCCAGTGGGCATGATGTGGCCAGGTGTACACCCTTGACCTTTAGAATTGACCCCACTCCTCTTTGCCTTTAGTGAAGCAACAAAGGAGAAAGTGTAATACTGCTCTTCTTTGTAACGTCTTTATTTTTCTCTGCTTATGTGTTACTTCCTTTCCTTTATTTCTCCTCTTTTTAAAGACTTTTACCTAAGTGACAAAAGTATTAAAAAAAAAATCCCCAAGAGTCTTTTGTTTGTTTTCAACTGGAAAAGTCTGATTTCTAGAATTTTTAATGGATCTAATCTCTTTTAAAATGTGAAGAAAATAAAACTACTCATTTAAAAACACAGCCTCTCTGAGAAGGTAACATTTGAGCTGAGGTTTGAACAAGGAAGATACAATGTAGTGGAGAGAGAATGAAAGTCAGGGCTAAACATTCTTTGGTCAAATCCGGGCTCCACCACTTAACTAGTCATGTCATCTTGACCAAGCTATTTTGACTCACTCAACCTGAGTTTTTTCATCTATAAAACTGAGGTAATAATGCATAGCGATAGGGCTATTAGGATTAAAATGGACATAGCTCTTTGACCTCCTTTTGACCTGGATCAGGAAGAGATGACTGGACATGGCAAGCAGAGAACAGGCTCTGCTCTCATCCTCCTTGTTTCACCGTCCCCAACCCCCAGCTTAACGCAGAACCTCGCTCGTAAGAGGGACTTGGTAAATACGTGTTGAATTGGAATTTGATTTGAAAATGAATAGGAAAAGTATAGAAGAGGAATGTGATTTAAACAGTTCATAAAAATGAAAACGTTTACTATGGAAATGTGGGTTTCAGAACTGTGCTCTCAGGACTCCTTGTTTACAGTGATAATTACCAACTTAAAATAATTTTGTGTTGATGCTTAATGCCAGGCTCTTGAAATCCTAAGATTCAGCCTAAAGGATTTACTATAGTGTTTTCAAAGAAGCAGCATTTTGAACTGACAAATAGGTTTGCGTGTTGTTAGAAGAAAAATTTAAGAACTTTATTTAGCATATTACTATCATGCAACAGGGCAACAATCTTTATTCTTGTCTTTTCTGTTCAAGTTATTGAGGCTTTTTCTACCAAAAGTTTATGTTTATGTTATTATCTTTTTTAACAGTCTACGTAAAGCCCACTCCTTTCTGGCTATGATGTGAAAAATTGCATTAGCATAGTGGAAAGTATGTTATCCATACAAGAGGTTACTTAATCTGTTTTTAAAAGGGTAAATATTATGCTGATTCATGTTTTTATTTCATTTTAATAACATTCCTTTAGTACTACCTAGTGTAAGGATTTCTAAAAAGAGACGTTGTTATTCTAGACTTCAGTATCTCATGATCTAATCAGAGGTCTTGTGCAGAGATCAACTGACTTAGACAGGCTACTTAACTCATGTGACGGAAAACTTGAACTCTATAGGATTCTAATTGTCCCCTTAATTCCAATAGTGTTTGGGAATATACACTACTTTGTTCAAATTCAATATCCTAAAACATTTTTTGTCATTAGAAGTGATTAATCACCTGACAGTCTTGTTTTTTTTTTTTTTTTTACATAGTGAATTCTTTATTCTCTTTTAAAGATTCATGTTCTGGGCCGGGCGCGGTGGCTCAAGCCTGTAATCCCAGCACTTTGGGAGGCCGAGACGGGTGGATCATGAGGTCAGGAGATCGAGACCATCCTGGCTAACACGGTGAAACCCCGTCTCTACTAAAAAATACAAAAAAAACTAGCCGGGTGAGGTGGCGGGCGCCTGTAGTCCCAGCTACTCGGGAGGCTGAGGCAGGAGAATGGCGTGGACCCAGGAGGCGGAGCTTGCAGTGAGCTGAGATCCGGCCACTGCACTCCAGCCTGGGAGACAGAGCGAGACTCCGTCTCAAAAAAAAAAAAAAAAGATTCATGTTCTGTCATTTACAGATCTTCAGTAGGGAAGGGTAATTTAAGGGATTAGGAAGTTAGTTGAAAATTGTTTAGAAATGAAAATCATTTGTAGTGACTTACATACTTCCTAGCGATTAAAAGTTCTGTAATTATTAACTCTGCCTTTCTATTTTTCATAATTATTCAAAAGAACAGACAGTTTACTTACTTAAAAAGACAACATTGAGGCTGGGTGCAGTAGCTCACACTTGTAATCCCAGCACTTTGGGAGGCCACGGCGGGCGGATCAACTGTGGTCAGGAGTTCAAGACCAGCCTGGCCAACATGGTGAAACCCTATCTACTAAAAATACAAAAAAATTCAGCCAGAAGCGGTGAAAAATTGTATTTCTTTGTATTTTTAGTAGAGATGGGGTTTCACCATGTTGGCCAGGCTGGTGGCAAGTGTGGTGGTGGGTGCCTGTAATCCCAGCTACTCGAAGGCTGAGGCAGGAGAATTGCTTGAACCTGGGAGGCAGAGGTTGCAGTGAGCTGAGATCATGCCACTGCACTCCAGCCTGGGGGACAGAGAAGACTCTTTCTCAAAAACACACAAGCAAACATGGAAATCAGAAAACATTTGGAGGAATAAGGAAATACCTGCAATTTTTGGTTCTTTCTACCAAGTTGTTTTTTTAATTCAGGAACATATATGGCATTTCATATAATGATCACTTTGGAATACTTATATCTCCAAAATACTATGAAGAGTGAAACAGAAGTCAGGATTAAACTTAGTGTTGATTTTATCTCCTGTCCTTTTTCTGGTAATAAAAAGGACTAGGAGAGCAAAATACTTTCCTCTTAAATATCTACTCCACCCTCCCTGGCTACTGGAACAGATCCACATTCTTATTTTCTAAAAACAAAAAGGAAGGGTGTGTGTATGTGTATTTTCTACCATAGCTACCTAACTAACCAGGGCTGCTTTTGTTCTAGTTCTTTGCATTCTAATTCAAATACACTTTTCAGGAAAATGTAATGCATACCTGTAATACGTTCAACTTGCTACAATTATCATAGAATATTTTTGATTCTGCTTTTATAATCATTTAGGGATTGATCTAATCACTTTAATTTTTCTTAACATGAGGCTCCTAAGATTAGTTACTTTTCCTGGCCTACTTGTTCGTGTGTCAGAGCTCAACAATTCCAGCGTCCCCTAACAAATGTTAGTGGTCTCCCTAGTTCTGACTGACTTCCCAGGGATGCTTCTAGAGCCCCAGCTACCAGATGCTTCCTGACTGGGAGGCAGGCTGCTTGCAGTTGCTTTAGGAAGGGATTGGCACTGCCAGAAGCAAGGCTTTTGGTCAGAATGATTCATTTCCATAGTGTGACATTAGCTGTATAGAGCAGACTGTTTTTCTAAATCGTTGTGTTATAATAATAGAAGTTCAAGAACCATAATTAGGGCTGTCGTAAGGGTGTGGACATAGCCATAAGCTAAGGAAAAAGTTCATCTAGTCTGGGGATGGACCTTCACATTCTTGCCACGATGTCTTTTAACATAACATTTGTTCAATTAAAATACCTTAATCCCTAGAATGTTGGGGAGTGGGACATGTTTTTCAAAATTATGGATTGGAATGGATGGGGAAGGAAAACTGAGTGCTGAGAATGGGTTTTTTAGAAATTTCTAGGTGTGTCATTGCACCCATAGTTTTTTTAAAAATGTATTGCTGAGTCTCTATTGTCACCCAGATGTCACTTTTTCCCTTCCCTACTCCTGAAACTTCTAAGGCTTTGCCACCATCAGTGTATCATAAATGAATTCACAGTGCTTGCCATACTCATGGTCCCTTCAAAGGGTAACTGTACCCCTCACTCTCCCTGTTGACTCAGGGCCCCTGCTAAGAAACCAAATGATCCAGCCAAGCTGATTGGACAAGGGGAGGCCCTGACCTGAGAATGGTTCACTCACAGGCTTGTAACGGCCTTTTGATGTGGCCTGGTTTCAGAAGAGCAGTCTAAACAGAAATAGCAATGTTTAACTGAGCAATTTAGGTGTCCTGTTTTGGGAATTTCCATAACAAGTATGGAAAAGATAAACCAGAGAAGTGGTGTAGACACATTGACAGTTGTGACCCCATTAGCAGTGGTGTACCAGAAAAGCCACCAATTCTTACTCATGGGCTTTCAGGGCCTACCTTGGAACCAACACTTTGCTTCGGTTTTTTGCCTCTGTGTAACTTAGCCCTTCTCTGGTTCCTTATCCTGTTGTTTCTTCTGTATTCATATGTGTGCCCTGCTCATCCTTCACCTGAGTGAGCTTGAGTATCAGTTCATTGCAATGATAGAAGCCCAATCATAGGGGACCTTAGGTACCTGGAGGAGCCAGGGGCAGGTTGGTAGTCCAGGGGCATCAGGGGATAGAGTCACTATTTAGGGCCAAGGAATTAGGAATCTGGGCCTCAGGCTGTCTGCCTTGAGCTGCCACAGCTCCTCTACTAATGGACCAGATTCACTTAAAGAATTTTTTTTTTTTTTTTTTTTTGCTGTCTAGACTACAGACTTTATTCAGTATCACCAGATTTTACATGCATTCATTTGTGTGTATGTAGGTCCATACAACTTCAGCACAGGTATAGATTCATATGCTTAACCTCATAATCAAATGTTAGAATCAACATCATAATCATCATAATCACGTAGAACTGTTCCATCAGCACAAAGGAACTCCTTACGTCATCCCTTTGTAGTCATACATATCCCACACCCCCTCCAGTCCCTGTCCCTGGCAACCATTAATCTGTTATTCATTTCAATAACTTTGTCACCTCAAGAATGTTATATAAATGCAGTCATACAGTATGTGACCATTTGAGTCTGGCTTTTTTTGTTCACCATAATACCCCTGAGGTACAACCAAGTTCTTGTATCAACAGTTCCTTTTCATTCCAGAGTAGTATTCCAAGTTATGGATCGTTTGTTTAACCATGTACCTGTTGTAGGACATCTGGGTTGTTTCCAGTTTGGGGTTATTACAAATAAAACTTCTATGAATATTTGGGTACAAATATAATAGGTTTTCATTTCTCTGGAATGAATGTCCAGGAGCACAACTTCTGGGTCTTATGTTTAACTTGATTAAAAAATTATGTTTAACTTGATAAGAAATTTATAAACTGTTTTCCAGAGTGATTGTAACATTTTACATTCCTGTCAGCAATGTATAAAATACCCATTTTGTATCCTCATCAGTATTTGGTATTTTCACTATTTTTTCTTTAGCCATTCAGATAAGTAAGTCACAGCCTCACTGTGGTTTCAATTTGCATTCCCTCATGACTTATGGATTTTAACAGCTTTTTATATATGCTAAATTGCCATCTATAGATGTCCTCTTCAGTGAAACATCTGTTCATGTCTTTTGCCCATTTTCTAACTGGACTGTTTGTTTTATTGTTGAGCTTTTGTGGCCTTTTTTTTTTTTTTTTTGAGACAAGACTTCACTGTTACACAGGTTGGAGTGTGGTGGTGTGATCATAGCTCACTGCAGCCTCAAACTCCTGGGCTCAAGTGTTCCTCCTGCCTCCCTAGTAGCTGGGACTACTGGTGTGTGTCATGGTGCCCAGCTAATTTTTAAGAAAATTTTTTTGTAGAGACACAGTCTCACTGTGTTGCCCAGGCTGGTCTGGAACCCTTAACCTCAAGCATGCCTCCCAAAGTGGTGAAATTACAAGCATGAGCTACCAAGCCTGACTACAGTTGAGTTTTTAGCACACTATATATATTCCAAATTGATCAGATATATGGTTTGCAAATTCATCTCAATCTGTAGCTTATCTTTTCCTCTTCTTAAATCACAAGTTTTTAAATTTTGGAGAAGTCCAGGATATCAGTTTTTGTCTTGTATGGATGTGCTTTTAGGGCAAAGTCCAAGAACTTGTCACCTAGCCCAAGATCCTGAAGATTTCTCTCCTGTGGCTTTTTTCCAAGTTATATAGTTTTATGTATTACATTTAAGTCCATTATACATTTTTATATTTTATGTAAATTAAATTTTATATAAGATGTGAGGTTTAAGTAGAGGTTCTTTTTTCTCCTCGCTATGGGTGTCTAATTGCTCCAGCATAATTTGTCAGAAAGGCTATTCTTCCTCCATTGAATTGCTTTTGCACTTTTTCACAATCAGTTGAGCATATTTATGTGGATTTATTTCTGGGTTCTCTCATCTGTTCCATTGATCTATGTGTCTGTTCCTCTGCCAATACCATCTATCTTGATTACTATAGCTTTATAGTAAGTCTTGAAGTCAGGTGATATGAGTCCTCCAAGTTTTTCTTCTTCAAAATTGATTTAGCTTAAGTAACTTTACCCTGGATATTTCCATCTTTCCCCATTTTGTCTCCTGCTTTATTCTAGAGAAGAAAGTTCTTGCATAAGCACTTCCTTTTCTTGTTGCAATTCCTGCAAATGCTGTTGGTTTTGCTCCAGTCTGTCCTCCAGCCACTGTAGGAGAGGCCTGCTGACTGCTGACATCTGACTGCACAGATTCTTGGTAAACACTAAGCCATTATGTATCTTGGTTACTGAGTCCAGATGTGTAAGGCTGTGGATCCTCCTATACGCATTCTGCTCCTCCTGGCACAGGATCTTGGGCAGCTGTACTGCTGATTCAAGGCACACTTTCCCAATAGTGACATGAGGTACAATATGGATTGGGATTTCGATTCTCTTATACTCTGAACTCTTTTGGGCCTGTATGGATTGGAAGCAAGTGTAGAGTACCCAGCCAGTCTTTGTGTTCTTGTCTTCTATGAAACAGGAAAAAATAAGTCCTACAAAGCCTTGATCCATTATCTGGCACATGGCTTGTGTGCGAACATCAACATGTGAAGGCCAAACAGTTATATGAGGATGGGAATGATACCAGCCTGCAACTCTAATAGGGCGGCCTGTCAGTTCAGCCAACCTCTCTGCTCTGTTGAAGCTGCAGACGGCTGCTCTGGAGAAATCTTTACTCAGTCCTTCCCCTTACCAGAACGTCGTAAGATGATGACAGAATGAATGTGAACAATTCTGACAGCATCAACCTTTTCAGCAACTGTGCGCATTTCAGTTCCAGTATATGCAAATTTGGAGTCACTCCTTGGATCATCGTTCAACTCCCCTATGCACAGCCCCATCACTTCCTCCTTCTCTGTGCTCAGAGCGTGGTTGAGACAAACGAGGAAAGCGTCAGACTCGAGATGAACCGCCTGCACTACCTGCACCACCTGCACCGCCATCTTGGCCCGGACCCCCCAAAATTTTTTTTAAAGCCATTTTAGGTTCACAGCAAAATTAAGCAGATTGCCCTCCTCCATAGTCTTACCTTTTATTTTTTTTTAAAAAAATTATGAACAGGAAATTAATGTTAGGGATATCAAAAGGAATAAATTTCACCTTGTTGAGTTGTTTTTGATGTGTGATGAAAAGTTTTTAGAATTTACAGCCAGTACTTATGGTATCTTTATTGCTTCTGTTTTTGTAAAATTATTGGAAATCTACTCTGGCCCAGGATTCCTGTGTGTTTCAGTATGTTCAATATGGAGTTGTTAGAGTATGGATCGTGTCGACTCCTCTTTCTCTTCGCTCTGGCTATCCTCTTCCCTCTTCAGCAGCAGCAAAGGGCCAAGCCCACTCTCAGAAAACAACTACCAGGAATATGAGTTCTATTCCCTTCTGGATCAGGGTTTCTTCCACATCATGCCACGAAGAAGGTCAGGTAGAGTCACAGATACTTGGTTTATTTATGTTAAAAAAAAAAAGAGATGGCCTATAGGAGAAAAGAGATGGTTGCTATATCCAGGAAGTTCTGAAACTCACAGATCCCGTGCATGCCCCTTTTATCTTTCTCCATATGATCTTAGCCTGTGTCTGTGCAGATACCACTCTAGCTCTTCTCTCTCTTGTGGTCACAAGAATATAAAAACTGTCTAGCCACTTCCTCTTTATTACGCCTGAGTCTCCAATTATCATGCTGAGTGAGCCAAGTTCTTGCTGACTGAATCATGTTCTTATAATTCTACTGATGTAGAGTACTACTGATTATATCCTGTTTCTACTAACAAAACGGACATACAAAATTTGTCCAACATGCATAACCACATACTTATACCTTTTCCTTCATGAAAGCTCTAGCCAATTCTTTCATCAAGTGTTTATTGAGTACTACTATGTTCCAGTCCTTTTATGATCTCAGCCCTGGGAATCTCTCTGGCCTTTCATTTCTTGCTACAGTGATTCTAAACTACTTGTTATACCTCACGTGTATTTTATCCTGTTTCACATCTTCATGTCTTCACTCATGTCTGGAACATGAATCTGTTCATTTGCTTGGTTAACTCCTATTTGTCCTTCTAGCCCAAATCCAGGTCCCCCTTCTTTGGGAAGCTACTGTGTACTCTGTTTTTCTTTGCACAAGTCAGGTAAGGTTTGCAAACTCTACTGGGCTCCCATGGCACCTTGCACATTCCTCCATCACAGAACTTTGTGTGTCGTATAGACAGTTGCCGGGACCAGCTCAGTTGGGGAGACCCTAACCCAGCGGCATTAGAGGAATTAAAGACACACACACAGAAATATAGAGGTGTGAAGTGGGAAATCAGGGGTCTCACAGCCTTCAGAGCTGGAAGCCCCGAGCAGAGATTTACCCACATATTTATTAACAGCAAACTAGTCATTAGCATTGTTTCTATAGATATTAAATTAACTAAAAGTATCCCTTATGGGAAACGAAGGGATAGGCCGAATTAAAGGAATGAGTTGGGCTAGTTAACTGCAGCAGGAGCATGTCCTTAAGGTACAGGTCACACATGCTATTGTTTGTGGCTTAAGAATGCCTTTAAGCGGTTTTCCGCCCTGGGCGGGCCAGGTGTTCCTTGCCCTCATTCCAGTAAACCCGCAACCTTCCAGCGTGGGCATTAGGGTTGTTATGAACATGCCACAGTGCTGCAGAGATTTTGTTTATGGCCAGTTTTGGGGCCAGTTTATGGCCAAATTTTGGGGGGTTCTGCTCCCAACCAACAGTGTCTTTGTGTGTCCATCTCATCAGCAGAACTTTGAGGGAAGGGAAAACATCTTACCCATTTTTGTTTCTGCAATTCTTAGAACAGTGTATGAAATAGAATATACACATATTAAATACTTGTGGAACCAAACAGAATTAGTTAGGGTATAAAGTAAAATAGAAAATCTTATAGAATCTCTAGGCAATCTTTGTTTGCATTAAAATCTGTTTTTCATTCCTAGAGACCACTTATTTAGATCTTCAGCAAGGACATCCCTAGCATCTGTTGCAGCAATGTGTCAATCATGAGTTATAGGCACACCATCTGTTTTTTACTGCACCGGGGCTGACTGGGGTTTTGGCAATGCAGATAAATGTGCTTGCATCTAATAATGCTAGTTCTAACCTCCAAAGTCAGGCAGTAGACATGATTATGAAGACTCTTAATACCTACATATAGTGTGGTACAGTGCACTACCAAATGCCATGGCTGTAGCAGACCCTCTAGTATCTTAGGTGGGTAGGTATAAGGGGACACAACCATAAATCCAGCTGCAACTGCAGTGCTATATCTCAGGACTAGACCTGTGCCTGTTACAAAGTTGGTACTCAGTAAGTACTTGTTAAATGAATGACTGCATTTGGGTAAATGGATTTAGCTATATGTAAGGAAGCTATGGTTTGGTGCTTTGTAGCACTGTCGATTTTGATTGTGCTGGAGGCATGGCTAAGGATTGAAGCTAGGGGAGATGATGCTAAGGAAGAATTTTCTCATGGGACTCCTCCTTATACCACAGTCTGCAATGATAACTAACACTGCCAAGAAAAAGAGAATGTGGGAAACCAAGTTGTGTTACAATGAAGTGGAATTTTAGTTGAGTCCTGATTTTGCTTTCTTCTTGCCATTTGTGCAGCTGTGCAACTTTTTTCAGATCATTACGTTTTTTTCTGAAGGGAGAGGGGAGCCAGAGAGGGCCTCATGGATCAGGGATCAGGACATCCTTGGTCTGGTCTGGGCTCTGGTCTGAGCCAGCTTTGTTCTTGGAGCTCTAGTTTTCTTGGGAATGGGGTGTTTGGACCAGATCATCTTTAAGTCCTATTCTGATTCTGAGATTTTACATTCTCTAAACAATTGTAGGGTTTGAAATAGTTAGGGGTTTTCCTAAATTCTGCAGGTGTTTCCTAGATGAGTTAAAGCTGACTATAAATAGATCAAATTGTAGATGGTGTAGTTAAGGTTCCTTGGATTTTAGCTAAAGACTTTGTAGATGTTTGCCAGTAAGTTTCCATGGTGATTAGTATTTAGTTTTTATTTCTTCCTTCACATATGAATAAATCAAATAGACATGCTGTAGAAAATTAAGGGAACTAATTTCTCTTTAGTTTTATTGAGGTATAATTGACAAAAATTGTATATATTCAAGGTATACGATGTGATGCTAGGTGGGGATGTAGGGTTTGGGAGAGAGCAGACAGCATTGCTTAGCTCAGTCACATTCAGAGGGCTCTTTACATAATCTTTACTTCCATCACAGGTACAGATAGATGGCTTCAGTTTATATCACTTCAGGAGGACACACACAAACTGGTGGAGAAGAGCAAAGGCATGCTGAGATGGAGCCCAGGGCAAGGCCAGACTCACTGTCCAGCTCTTTTCTTCTTTACTCAGAGAGGTCTAAGAGAGGTGTGGCTCTTTCATGATAGGGCAGAATGATACATGTTTAGATGCCATGGACTTTCAGCATGGTTCACAAAGAGGGGAAACCACAAATGATAATCTGTGAATTCCAAGCCAACAGTGTCTTTCCATGTCAGTACATATAGACCTAACTTTTTTTTTAAGTATTCCATTATATAGATAAACCACAACCTCTGAACTATGCAGTTGACCTGTGAACAACCTGGATTTGAACTGCATGGGTCCACTTACATATGGATTTTTAAAAATAAATATATTAGAAAATTTTTTGAGATTTGCAACAATTTGAAAAAATTCTCAGAGAATTATGTAGCATAGAAATATTTTAAAAAATAAGAAAAAGGTATGTCATAAATGCATAAAGTATATGTAAATACTAGTCTATTTTTTCATTTACTACCATAGAATACACATAAATCTATTAGAAAAAGTTAAAATTGGCTGGGCGTAGTGGCTCACGCCTGTAATACCAGCACTTTGGGAGGCCAATGCGGGTGGATCACTTGAGGCCAGGAGTTTGAGACCAGCTTGGCCAGCATGGTGAAACCCTGTCTCTACTAAAAGTACAAAAATTAGCCAGGTAATTCCAGCTACTAGGGAGGCTGAGGCAGGAGAATTGCTTGAACCCAGAGGGTGGAGGTTACAGTGAGCCGAGATCACGCTACTGTACTCCAGCCTGGGTGACAGAGCGAGACTCCTTCTCAAAGAAAAAAAAAAGTTAAAATTTATAAAAACTTAAGCAGACATAGACTGCACATGGCACTTTTCACAGTTGAGAGAAATGTAAACAGACGTAAAGACATAACCACACAAAATTAACTGTAGTACACAAGGTACTACTGTAGTAATTCTGTAGCCATGTCATATTGCTATTGCTTGAGTGAGCTCAAAGGTTGTGAGTATTCCCTTAAAATGTGTGACACTGATCATCCCCGTGTGAGCAGTTTGTCTCTCCAGTACATTGCATATCACAGCAAAAAGTGATCTCACAGTTCTCACGTATTTTTCATTGTGTTTAGTGCAATACAGTAAACCTGACAACTTAAGGCAAAAGGCAGATGAAGGAACTGAAGCTGAAGAACGTAATGCCAGCAAAGGATAGTTTGATAATTTTAGAAAGAGGTTCACTCTTTTAAAAATGTCTGAATAGGGCTGGGTGCCGTGGCTCATGCCTGTAATCCCAACACTTTGGGAGGCTGAGGCAGGTGGATCACAAGGTCAGGAGATCGAGACCATCCTGGCTAACAAGGTGAAACCCCGTCTCTACTAAAAATACAAAAAAATTAGCCAGGAGTGGTGCCGGGTACCTGTAGTCCCAGCTACTCTGGAGGCTGAGGCAGGAGAATGGTGTGAACCCGGGAGGCGGAGCTTGCAGTGAGCCGAGATAGTGCCACTGCACTCCAGCCTGGGTGACAAGAGCAAGACTCCATCTCAAAAAAAAAAAAGTCAGGATAACAGAAGAAGCTTCTGCCGACCAGGAGGCAGCAAATGAGTTGCCAGCTACCATTAAGAAAATCACTGAGGACCAGACACAGTGGCTCATGCCTGTAATCCTAGCACTTTAAGAGGCCGAGGCAGGAGGATTCCTTGAGCCTGGGAGTTTGAGACCAGCCTGGGCAACATAGGGAGACACTGACTCTACAGAAAATTTAAAAATTAGCCATGCATGGTGGTGTGTACCTGTAGTTCCATCGACTCAGGAGGCTGAGGAGGGATGATCACTTGAGTCTGGGAGGTTGAGGCTACAGTGAGTCGTGACTGCACCACTGCATGCCAGCCTGGGGCAACAGAATGAGACCCTGTCCACCTGACCCCAGCTCTCCCAAAAAAGAAAATTGAGGAGAAAGGATATCTGCCTGAAATAAGTTTTTTTTTGTTTTTGTTTTGTTTTGTTTTTTGTTTTTGTTGTGTGTGTGTGTGTGTGTGTGTGTGTGTGTGTGTGTTTCAGAGACAGAGTCTGGCTTTGTTGCCCAGGCTGGCCTCAACTTTCTGGGCTTAAGCGATCCTCCTACCTCAGTGTCCCAAGTACCTGGGACTACAGGTGTACACTACTATGCCTGGCTAAACAGATTTCTTCTTCTTCTTCTTCTTTTTTTTTTTTTTTTTAAATGAGACAAGAGTCTCACTATGTTGCCCAGGCTGGTCTCAAACTCCTGGGCTCAAGCGATCCTCCCACCTTGGTCTCTCAGAGTACTGGGATTACAGGTGTGAGCCACTGCACCTGGCCCTAAACTGATTTTTAATGCAGACAGAAGTGCCCTGTTCTGGAAAATAATGCCACAAAAGACATTTACTAGTAAGGAAGAGAATTGAACACCAGGATTTAAGGCAGGAAGGGACAAGATAACTCTACTGTTTTATGCAAATGCAGTCAAGTTTATAATCAGGACTATCTTTAGCTATAAAACTGCTAATCCGTGAGCCTTGAAGGGAAAAGATAAATACCAGCTGCCAGTCTTTTAAGTGGACAAAAAGAAGGTCTGGACAACAAGACCTTTTTACAACCCAGGCTAGAATGCAGTGGCATGATCTTGGCTCACTGCAACCTCCACCTCCTGGGTTCAGGCAATTCTCCTGCCTCAGCCTCCCGAGTAGCTGGGACTACAGGTGCCAGCCACCATGCCCGGCTCATTTTTGTATTTTTGGTAGAGATGGGATTTCACCACGTTGGCCAGGCTAGTCTCGAATGCCTGACCTCGAGTGATCTGCCCTCCTCGGCCTCCCAAAGTGCTGGGATTACAGGTGTGAGCCACCGTGCCTGGCCAAGAACCCTTTTCCTGAATTGGTTCCATTGATGCTTTGTCCCTGATGTAAGGGAGTACCTTGTCAATGAGGGATGGCCTTTTTTTTTTTTGAGATGGAGTTTCGCTCTTACTGACCAGACTGGAGTGCAAAGGTGCAATCTTGGCTCACCGCAACCTCCCCCTCCCAGGTTCAAGCAGTTCTCCTGCCTCAGCCTCCCGAGTAGATGGGATTACAAGGCATGTACCAACATGCCGGCTAATTTTGTGTTTTTAGTAGAGACGGAGTTTCTCCATGTTGATCAGGCTGGTCTTGAATTCCCCATCTCAGGTGATCCGCCCACCTCGGTCTCTGAAAATGCCGGGATTACAGGCGTTGAGCCACCGCACCTGGCCCAGGGATGGCCTTTTAAAGTTCCTTTGATATTGGACAATGTCCCTGGCCACCTAGAACCCCATGAATTCAACACCAGAAGTGTCAAAGTGGTCTACTTGCCCCGAAACACAACATCTCTATTTCAGCCTCTAGATCAGGGGGTCGTAAGAACCTTTAAGCTTCATTACACATGGTACTCTATGGAAAGAATTGTCAACGCTATGGAAGAAGACCCCCAACAGAGAGAACGTCATTGTGTCTGGAAGGATTACACCATTGAAGGTGCCATTATTGTTATAGGAAAAACTGAAAGCTATGAAGCCCAAAACAATAAATTTGTGCTGTAGAAAATTATCCAGATGTTGTGCATGCCTTCATAGGATTTACAACAGTGCCAATCAAGGAAATCATAAAAGAGACTATGGATGTGGCAAAAAGGGTGGGGAGGGAAGAGTTTTGGGCTATGAATCTTGGAGAAATTCAAGAACAAACAGACACCACACCAAAGGAATTAACGGAAGCCAACTTGATGGAGATGAGTATGTCTGAACCAGTGCCAGACTGTGAGGAAGAAGATGTAGAAGCAGCAGTGTCAGGAAGCAAATTGACATTAGACAACTAGCAGAAGAGTTCAGATTTCTCAAGACTGCTTTTGACTTCTTTTACAACATGGACCCTTCTATGATGTGGGCACTGAAACTAATCAAACAGTTGCAGAAGGATTGGTACCCTTATAGAAACATTCTTAGAGAATGGAAAAGCAAAAAAGACAGAAATTATGATGTATTTCTGTAAAGTTACACCAAGTGTGCCTGCTTCTCCTGCCTCCCCTTCTATATCCTCTATTTCTTCTGCCTCTGTCATCCCTGAGACAGCAAGACCAACCCCTCCTCTTCCTCCTCCTCCTTAGCCTACTCAATATGAAGATGACAAGGTGAATACCTATGTGATGCTCCACTTCCACTTACTAAATAGTAAATATATTCTTTTCCTTTTGATTTTCTTAATAACAGTTTCTTTTCTCTAGCTTATTGTAAAAATATGATATTTTAATACATGTACATACGGAATGTTAATGTGTTAATTAACTGTTTATGTTATCAGTAAAGCTTCTGGTCAATAGGAGGCTATTAGTAGTAGTTTTTTTGGGAGTCAAAAGTTACACACAAATTTCCGACTGCAGGGATTGGCACTGCTTACCCACATGTTGTTCAAGGGTCAACTGTATATTATTATAGTTATATTAACCTTTATACTAATGTACACATATGAATTAACCTTTGTGTAATTTCCAGTTTTTCACTTTTACAACAATGCTGCGGAACATTTTTAGAAATAATTATTTGTATTTTTTAGTATTTCCATGGGAAAATTTTATGAACTTTCTGATTCAAGGATATGTATATTTTTTAAACTTTTGGTTTTATTGTAAAAATAGTACTTACTCCTGAAAAAATGAGAAATATGGAAGTATGTAAAGTACAAAATTGAAGGTTCCCTCACCACCTATTTCAGTATGCATCCCTGAAATATGTATTTCACATTGTTAAAGAAATTGCCAAATTGCTGTCTAAAAGGTTGTACCTGTTTATTCTATCACCAATATATGAAAATACCTGTTTGTCCACTTTCTTCGTAACACAGGTTATTATCAATCCTTTAAATATTTTCAAATTTAATATGCAACTTTTTGATATTACATTATTATGCTTTATAGACAGGGTCTGTCTCTGTCACCAAGGCTGTAGTGCAGCTGCATGATCATAGATCACTACAGCCTTGAACTCCTGGGCTCAAGTGGTCCTCCCACCCCAGCCTCCCAAGTAACTGCAACTACAGGTGTGCACCACCACACTTACCTAATTAAAATTTTTTTTTTTTTTTTTTTTTTGCAGAGATGAGGTCTCACCATCTTGCCCAAGCTGGGCTTGAACTCCTGGGCTCAAGCAGTACTCCCACCTCAACCTCTCAAAGTGCTGGGATTATAGACGTTAGCCATTGCACCTGGCCTAATATTGTATTTTAAATTTGCATTTGCTTAATTATTAGTGAGACTGCACATCTTTTTTGTTTTCTACTTTTTGTTTTTCTGAGACAGGATCTCACTGTCACCCAGGCTGGCGTACAGTGGTGCGACCTTGGCTCACTGCAGCCTCTGCCTTCCCAGCTCGAGCAATTCTCCCGAATAGTTGGGACAATTTTGTGTAGAGATGAGGTCTCACTATATTGCACAGGCTGGTCTGCAACTCCTAGGCTCAAGCAATCCTCATGCCTCAGCTTCTCAGAGTGCTGGGATTACAGACATGAACCACTGCGCCTGGTCCATCTTTTCTTAGTTTAACTTTTTTTTTTTTTTTTTTTTGAGACGGAGTCTCGCTCTGTCACCCAGGCTGGAGTGCAGTGGCCGGATCTCAGCTCACTGCAAGCTCCGCCTCCCGGGTTCACACCATTCTCCTGCCTCAGCCTCCCGAGCAGCTGGGACTACAGGCGCCCCGCCACCTCGCCCGGCTAGTTTTTTTGTATTTTTTAGTAGAGATGGGGTTTCACCGGGTTAGCCAGGATGGTCTCGATCTCCTGACCTCGTGATCCGCCTGCCTCGGCCTCCCAAAGTGCTGGGATTATAGGCTTGAGCCACTGCGCCTGGCCTAGTTTAACATTTTTAATGGTGCTTCTGTTCACTACCTGTTTTTTTCTTTTGCCTATTTGCTACTAGGTTATTTATCTTTTTCTTATTAATATGCTGATATATGAGGTTTTGTTTTATGAAGGTTAATCTTGCTGGACATAAAATTATTGACTGCTAGGTGGTTTTTTTTCTTTCATTACTTTGAAAATGCCATCTCATTCTCTTCTGGCCTGTAAGAGTTCTGCTGAGAAGTGTGCCATTAGTCTGGTGGAGTTTCCTTTATAGGCAACTAAGTGTGCTTTTCTCTTGCTGACTTAAAATTTTTTTCCTTCACTTTGACTTTAGACAGTCTGATGATAATATGCTGTGGTGTTTTTTTTTGTTTGTTTGTTTTGTTTGTTTGTTTGTTTTTTTTGCAGTTTATTTTCCTGGGGATTACTGGGCCTCCTGTAGCTGGATGTCTAAATCTCTTTCTGGACTTGGGAAATTTTCATCAATTATTTCCTTAAATAGGTTTTCAGAACTTTTTGCATTTTCCTCCTCCTTGAGAATACCAATAATTCGTAAGCTTGGTTGCTTTATGTAGACCCTAATATCTTGATGTCTTTATTCATTCTTTTTTCCTCACTTTTGTTTGATTATGTTAATTTAAAAGACCTGTCTTCAAGTTTTGAGATTCTTTTTTCTGCTTAGTCTAGTCTATTTTCGAAGCATTTCTAATGTATTTTGTAATTCCTTCAGTAATTTTTCAGACCCACAATTTCTGTTTGTTTTTGAAATCTGTCTCCTGTAAATTCCTCATGTGTATCCTAAATTGATTTTCTTTATATTCGTTTTCAGATTTCTCTTGCATCTCATTGAGCTTCTTTAAAATCAATATTTTGGGCCAGGTGCAGTGGCTCATGTCTGTAATCCCAGCACTTTGGGAGACCAAGGTGGGCAGATCACGAAGTCAGGAGATCAAGACCGTCCTGGCTAACACGGTGAAACCCCATCTCTACTAAAAATACAAAAACTTAGCTGGGTGTGGTGGCGGGTGCCTGTAGTCCCAGCTACTCGGGAGGCTGAGGCAGGAGAATGGCGTGAACCTGGGAGGTGGAGTTTGCAGTGAACCAAGATCAAGCCATTGCACTCCAGCCTGGGTGATAGAGTGAGACTCCGTCTCAAAAAAAAAAAAAAAAATCACTATTTTGAATTATTTATTGACATTTCAAGGATTTTTTTTCTGTTTAGGCTCAAATAATTATTATGTTCCTTTGAGGGTACCATAATACCTTGCTTTTTCATACTTCTTATATGTTGATTTCTGTGTATCTAAAGATGTGACTATGATGCTGATTGGGTAGGGCCATTTGTCTGCATGCAGTGGCAAAGACTGTGTATGATTTCCTTGGATATACATAGCCTGAATGTGGTAGCTTTCTTGAATGCTGGTTGTAGTGGTGTACTAGGCAGGTGAGCAGGCACACAACCTTCTGTGCAGCTGTGATGGCATGGGTGATGGGGGCAGTAGTTGTGAGAAGCTCTTCTCGTTCTCAAGTGCTGTGTTCTTGTGTTAATTGTTGCAGTGGGCTGTTCAGGCTGTCCCAGATGGTGCATTGGGCCATGTAATCCCCAGGGGCCTGGATCCTGCACCCTATTTTGGAGTCGGGGGCAAAGCTGGAATGGAGCTAAATTAGCTAGGCCTGCACTCAGACCACCTACCCTGATGGGGGTGGTCACCTACCCTGATTTAGGCCTCTGGTAAAATACCTGGGTTAGGGCTGACCACTGTTATGCTGATGTCTCAGCATGGGAAGGGAGGGTGGTTCCAACTTCACAGCCTTTGCTGGCAACATGGGACCTGCTTACCTCTTACACCCCAGTCTTGGCAAGGTTCATGTCCCCATCTCACCTATGTTAGCCAGTCTGGCTGTTCACTTAGTCACTACCGTTTGCTTCTCGTCTGCAGTGCAGTCTTTGGCTATAGGAGTCACTGTGCAGCTCAATACTACACCTCCCTGGCACCTCTCCTCCTCTGGTCCATGGGTGGGGTTGAGGGGAGCCCAGTTTCAGCACCAGCGGCTGCAGCCCATACCACACTCATTTCTCAGTTCTGGCTGTGGGAGCCCCTCCCACAGGTTTCAGTTCCCCAAGCCTCAGCCTGAGTCTCTCTAATGCCAAAGACTGCTGCTATGGCTAGCTTCCAGGCATGTGAGGTGCAGCTTGCTAAGAGCTGGGAAAGAGAATAGTGTCCTGCTGTAGGTGTCCAGGTCTAAAAGAATGCCTGGGATACTTCCTCAAGCAGTTCCTTCTCACAGTCCCCTGGCTGCTCCCCATGTTAGATCTAGGGCTTAGAAGGGGCAAGGTACTTTCCTATGGTCTGGATGGCTCAATTCCCTAGTGGGAAAGTGGACCACAGAGAGATACCCACCCTTTCCCATATTGGGGATTCACTCCTGGTTTTTGGCTGGTCCTGGCCATACGGGATACCTACCTTCCTTCTTGTCAGATTTTGGAGTTTCTTTTTGCTTTTCTGTTGGACTCATTGCTTTTCATGTCAAACATATTATCATGGATAATATGTTCAAAGTATAATTGTCTACACACTATTTTGGTTCTTCTAAGTTTATGAAGTGTGCTGGAAAAGCCTCTAGTCAGCCATCTTGGGGGAAAAAAACCCCAAGATATGTCTTTTTCTTAATGATTTGTAAGAGTTCCTTTAAAAAGTTTTTTAAAATTTATTCTATTTATTTTCTAGAGACAGAGTCTTGCTCTGTTGCTCAGGCTGGAGTGCAGTGGCATGATCATAGTGCACTATAATTTCAAACTCCTGAACTCAAGTAATCCTCCTGCCTTAGCCTCCCAAGTAGCTGGGACTACAGGCAAGAGTTCTTTATACATTAAGGGAATTTGGTTTTTTTACAAATGTATTTTTGGTCGCCCTGTATTTTGGGTTTGTTTATGATGTATTTTGGCACCCAGAAGTTTTTTATTTTTCTGAAAAATATTTTGTACCAACCATTCTTTCAAAATTATAAGACCTAGATCAACTTTCATGCTGCTTTTCTCAGCTAAAATTAAGCCAAAAGGACATTTAATAAAAGGGTTAGGGATAGGAGATCATGGGAGGAGTTAATAAGAAAGCATTATGCAGCCCGGAGTTTGACACTTCCACTTAAAGATGCAGGCCAACAGGGCTTTTTTGTTTAAGGTGTCTCAGCCAGCAGCAAGATGGCCTACTCATTTGCCCTCTCAAAGCCAGCTCATTATAGAATTCCCTAATAATCTTGCCCTGACCTTACTAACAAGGCTGCTGTTTTCAGGTCAAGAATCTCCCTTCTAGTGCTCATCATTAATGAGGTAATACCAGTGAAACGTCCCTCCTTTCCCCTGCCCGTAGGTAAAGCTGACTCCCAGTATGGCCAATACAGTCTCTATTTGCCTAATATGGATGATATTTTGGAAACAATTATGTATATATTAGATAAATCCAGTCTACAGGCAAAATGTGAGTGATAGCCATATATACATAACTAGGAAAATGACTGATCATAAGCAGGAGTTGTACAAGATTTACTTTTGCTTATGATTAAAAGACTGCTGATTAGAACCAGGGTGTTGGAAACATCTGGTCATTCATTACTCTGCTTAAAAGCCTGTGATGAATCCCTGTCTAGTGCAGTATAAAGGCCAAACTGCCTACCGTGGCACATGAGGTCTTTCACATCCTGCTTCTAACCTATTTTTTCAGCCAGCTAAACACTGTGCTAAGCACTTTCATTTCACACTTATTTATTGAGTACCTGCTAGTTACCAAACATTGTTCTAGGTTTCGGTGTTAGTTGTCCCTGCCCTCACAGGCTTTCTGGCTAGTTAGGGACACAGAGAATCCCATGTAAGCGAAACAATCTTTAGTGTAGTCAGGGTGGACTTTTTCTGAGAAAAACACATATGTAAACTGAGACCAGAGGATTGAGAAGGAACTAGTCCTAAAAAGAGATGGGAAATGAGGGGAGGGTGTTCTAGGCAGTGGGCACAGCAATGGTATTGAACTTGCAGAGTTTGGCTGTTCTAGGAACAACAGAAGGCTGGCACAGCCAGAGCTCAGGGGAAGGGAGAAGACCCCAGTGAGTTGCTGTTAAACCTGTGGGTAGGGGCCAGATCACATAGTACATTGTAGAGTGTAGTGAAGGAATTCAGATGAAGCACGATGAGGTAGCTGAATCGGGGTTTGGCCTGGGGTCAGGCTGGTGACAAGCTGTGTAGTGGTTTTAAGCCTTATCTAATTTATCTGCATCACAACTCTCTGAGGTAGGTATTACTAATAACCAGTTTTATGGATGAGAATCCTGAGGAAGAAAGTTGGGTAATTGTTCAAGGTCACACAGTTGGAAAGTATTGGAGCTACTGAATTGGTCTGACTCTAGAGCCCATGTTCTCAAATTTAATTGTATATACAGTCTAAGTGGGTTTTTTTTTGTAAGTAAGGGAATTGAGATTCAGAAAAATTAAAAATAAGCTAGAATGAGTAAGAGGATGTGAGGCACTGTTCAAATAATTTAGGCTCTTCTTCCATCTGGAAACATCAAGAATGAACTTTCTATCTGGTGGAAGCTTCTAACACTATGAGGCACCTGAAGAGGGCAATGCTGACTTACTCACTACAAAAATAACTTGGGCATCTTCTGAAGCTTCAGAGAAGTAATTCACAGGTCAAATAAAAGGAAGTGCTTTTGATACTGTTGGTAGCTGATTATTTCAGATACAGATTAACAATGTTTCCAGTAGCTTTTAGGAAGTCTGTAGAACAAGTTAGCAAAACAGAAAACCTCTTCTGTATAAAGCATACTAAAATACTGATGAAAATGTCTGTAAGAGAAGTTTAAATAACTAAGAAAATGAGGAAAAAATGAGTGCAGGGAAACTGAAATTTTATAATAATAAAAAATGAAAGCAATTTTAGTTGTAAGTTTTATAATATTTAAACATTTTCATTTTATATGTCTTAAGAAAAGAAACACTTAACTCATGGATGACTTTTTAAAATATAACTGAAAAGCCACTATAGAGGGGTAAAGGAAATAATATCCTTTATTAGTTTTTACAGACAGAATGAAATTCTTATTTCTAGAGAAATCCATCTTGATCTGGAAAGTGTGATCAAGTCACTGCCAGGATGCTGACTTGACATCTGGGGAAAAGGCTGAGGCCCAAGTTCTTTTAGAATGTGTTTGCTTATGCTGCATTTCTCTCTCAAAATACCCTCTCAGCGTATACATTTGGAGTACCTCTCACTCAAGAAAAAATGTCCTTTAGTTCATGAGATTTTTACAACCTAAAATAGACTGACAATCAATTTTGATCTTTCTGTTATGATTCCCATTGTCCTGTCAGTTTCTCTCAGTCATACTGACAACCCGCGACTACCCAATTTGGATGATTTTCTCTATCAATTCAACCATACCACTTAACATCTTAGGGCTGTCAGAGTTAAGGGAAGCAAAGTGTACTCTTGGTCTCTCTAGACGTTTGGAAATTACTGAATGAGAATTGCATAACTTTTTTTTTTTTTTTTTGAGACGGATTCTTGGTGTGTCGCCTAGGATGGAGTGCAGTGGTACAATCTTGGCTCACAGCAACCTCCACCTCCAGAGTTCAAGCGATTATCCTGCCTCAGCCTCCAGAGTAGCTGGGACTATAGGTGTGTGCCACCATGCCCAACTAATTTTTGTATTTTTAGTAGAGATGGTGTTTCACCATGTTGGCGAGGCTGGTCTGGAACTCCTGACCTCAGGCAATCTGCGCGCCTCAGCCTCCAGGAGGGCTGGGATTATAGGCGTGAGCCACTGCGCCTGGCCAGTAACCTTAATACCTAATTATTTCTGCTGCTTTGTTCTCTAGTAATTGTCTCATCATGATCAAGATGCAAGCCTGGCCAGCAGCTGGCTTGGGTCTAACACCACTTCTGTGTTCTCCTCTTCCTTCAGGATTTCTCTCAGTGATCTGCCTTTTTGGTACTTAGTATTCATACAGTTGTGCTTTCAGGATATCAGAAGAACACTGCAGCCTTGTATTATTAGCCTAACCTGTAGTACATATTTAAAAATATTAATGCCATAAAGTAGAAATTGTGGGTTTTGATCCAACTTTTTTTTTTTTTTGAGACGGAGTCTCGCTCTGCCGCCCAGGCTGGAGTGCAGTGGCGCAATCTAGGCTCACTGCAAGCTCCGCCTCCCGGGTTCACGCCATTCTCCTGCCTCAGCCTCCTGAGTAGCTGGGACTACAGGAGCCCGCCACCACGCCCGGCTAATTTTTTTGTATTTTTTTAGTAGAGACGGGATTTCACTGTATTAGGCATGATGGCCTCAATCTCCTGACCTCATGATCCGCCGGCCTCGGCCTTTGTGGTTAAGTAGTTTTCTCTAGTAGTATGTTTTAACTTGTTGCATTTTATTTTTACTGTATCTTTTATAAGTTTTTACTTTGTAGTTACCATGAGACTTATAGAAAACATCTTATAGACATAATAAGTTATATCAAGGAGATGACTGTTTATCTTAGATCACAAGGACAAGACAGAAATGCAGAAATAATTTTTTTTTTAGAAAAACCTCTATAATTTAATTCCTTTCCCCCTACCTTTTCACTTTTTATTTTCTCAATTTACATATTTAATATTGCTTATCTCTTAACAGGTTCCTGCTGCTATTTCTTTTTGATTTATCTTCCAGACATTATATTAGTTATGAGTTGAAAGCACATCACCATTGCAGTTTTAATTATTCTGAGGATTTTTTGTGTACCTTTTTTTACCTGTGAGTTTTATACCTTCACGTGTTTTGTTTTTTCACATTAGTGTTTTGCTTTTTTTTTCTTCTTCCAGATTGAAGAACTCCCTTTAGTATTTCTTATAAGGCAGGTTTGGTGGTGGTGAATTCTCTCAGTTTTTGTTTTGTGGGAAGGACTTTATCTCTTCTTCATGTTTGGATGATAGCTTTGTTGAATATGGTATTCTAAGATGGCAGGGTTTTTTTTGTCTTTCAGCATTTGAAAATGTCCTTTCACTCCCTTCTGGCCCGTATACTTTTGCTTGAGAAGTCTATTGCAAAATGAATTGGAACTCCTTTATATGTTATTTGCTTCTTTTCCCTTTCTACTTGTAGGACGCTCTCTTTGTCCTTAACCTTTGAGAGTTTGATTATTTTATGTCTTGGGGTAGCCTCATTTGGGTCAAATCTATGTGGTATTCTATGACCTTCCTATACCTGGATATTTATACGTTTCTCAAGTTTTGGAAAGTTTTCTCTTATTATTAATATTTCTTTGAATAAGCTTTCTTTCCCTCATTTAACTCCCTCTTGAACACCAATAATTCTTAGGTTTAGTCTTTTAGGGTAATTTTCAATATCTCCTTTGCAGAGCTTCATTCCTTTTTATTCTGTTTTGTTTCTCCTATGGCTGTGTATTTTTTTTTTTTATGGAGTCTCACTTTGTTGCTCAGGCTGGAGTATAGTGGCGCAATCTTGGCTCACTGCAACCTCCACCTCCCGGGTACAAGTGATTCTCCTGCCTCAGCCTCCTGAGTAGCTGGGATTACAGGTGTGCATCACCACACCTGGCTCTAGTAAATGACCTGAGTGCTGCCCATCCTGAATGGGGGTGGTCCCAAAGGGAATATCCTGTCAGTGTGGAAAGGCTGGCTAGGGATTTGTGCCCAGGGGAATTGTGGAATATACCTCCTACAGTATGGTGCTGCTGAACTCTGATTTGGAGTCTCCTCTGAGTTTAAGAGCAGAGTTTCCAGGGCCCGGGATGATGATCCTATATCCTCTCTTTGTTTCTGGCTGTCCTCAGGGGTATTTCACTCTTCAGGCACTCGTGATGCTTCCTGTGGGTTGAGGCAAAGATAGGTCTTCTGTCAGGTAACCCAAGATGGCGGGGAAGTTGCACCTTGATCTCACTTTTTCCAGTGTAGAAACTCAGTCGGGGGAAATTTTCCTTGCACTTGGTGCCAGACAGATTTGGTGGAGCTGCGTCATTGATATAGGAGTCTGATTATCTTACCATCTGCTCAGAGTTTTTTTTATACTTCTCTGTGGTCCTGGGAACTGTCTCATTCTCATTTTAATTCTGGGATATTGCTGGTGATTATCTTGGCATTATATTTTTGGTTTTGGTTTTCAGTGGGGGGAGGGGGTGGTGAAGCCAGCTTGCATCTGTGCCACCATTTTGGAGAAGAATCTGTCTATATTTACTCAATTCTGACACTTGTTTTAAATAGTAGGAATGCATCTTATTGATAGTGTCTTAGATTTAATGAAATATGACATACGTTTATTCAGTAAGTAATTACTGGGCATCTGTTACAGATCAGACACTATGTTGGGCTGTGGGCATCAGTTTGAGTAAAACAGACACCTTCCTATCTTCATAGTTTTCATCGTGAAGAGAAAGTACAGGGTTATCTGAGAAAACGTAACAGTGGAGCTTAATTTGGATAGACACGTCAGGGAAGGTCTTTCCAAGTAACGGATATTAAAGCATAAGATGTGAAGGATAAGGAGAAGTCAGTCAGGAAACAAGTGAACTAGGGATTCTAGGCCAAGAAAAAGCAAGAGAGAAAATCTCGAGGCTTGATCTAGCATGGATTGTTTAAGCAGTTAAAGGACAGGTGGTGCAGATGGCCCTTGGTGGGGTGAAGAGAAGGGCTAAGTAGTGAGGTCGTAGGGAGTGCCATGAGATGGGATTGGTTCAGGGCAAGTGCCAAATAATACAGGGCTCAAGGGGGTTATGTGAATGTTTTAGCCAAAGTTGTTAAAGGGTTTTAAGCAAGGATGAGACATTTTTCCATTTTTCTTCCTGTTTTTCCATTTCAAAAACATCACTCTGGCTGCTGAATAGAGAGTTGGGGGAGGAAAGCTTGATACAGAGCTATTTCTAGCATTATAGTGAATATTGGCTAGGATTTGGGTGGTGGCTGTAGAGATGGAGAGAGAGGGACAAAATTTAGTTATAATATTGCAGGTAGGATTTAGTGATGGATTTGATATAGGAGTGAAGGAGAAGGCAGTCCTAAGGATCAGTTTTTTCCCCAAGAGCAACTAACTAGCTGGGTAGAGGTGCCTGTGTGAGATGGGGATGCTGCAGGAAGGACATGTTTAAAAAGAGGTAGCAGAAGAGTTCTGTTTTGGACTTGTTGAATTTAAGATGTCTATGAGACATCTAAATAGAGATTTTAGGAAGTTATGTGGATCTAGGGGTCTGGAGTTCAGTAGAAAAGTCTAGGTAGAGATAGAAATTTGGGAAAAATTGGCATTTAAACTCATGAGAGTGGGTGGGATACAATGTAAATATAAAAATAATAAGACCCAGGAGGTGAAGGTTGCAGTGAGCGATGATCACACCACTGCAATCCAGCCTGGGTGACAGAGTGAGACCCTGTATCAAAAAAAGAAACAAACAAACAAAAAACCCACCCCAATAGTGCAGTCTAATCATAAGAATAATATTAACATAGGCTAGGTGTGGTGACTTATGTCTATAATCCCAGCACTCTGGGAGGCGGAGATGGGAGAATCACTTGAGCCAAGGAGTTCACGACCAGCCTGGGTGACAGCGAGACCTTGTCTCTAAATTTTTTTTTTTTTTTGAGACGAGTTCTCACTCTGTCATCCAGGCTGGAGTACAGTGACACAATCTTGGCTCATGCAACCTCTACCTCTTGAGTTCAAGTGATTCTCCCACCTCAGCCTCCCAAGTAGCTGGGACTACAGGCATGCACCACCATGCCTGACTAATTTTTGTATTTTTTTGGTAGAGACAGGGTTTTACCGTGTTGGCCAGGCTGGTCTTGAACTCCTGACCTCAAGTGATCTGCCCACCTCAGCCTCCCAAAGTGCTGGGGTTACAGATGTGATTCACTGCCCCCAGCCCCATCTCTATTTTTTTTTTAAAGAATATTATTAATGAGAATAGCTCACACTTACCAACTGCCTTCTACATACTAAGCACTGTTCTGAGTACTTCACATGTATAACTGATTTAATCTTCATGATACCCCTATGTGGTAGGTATTATTACCCTCATTGTAGACAATGGATAGGAAAGCCACAGAGCTAGTAAACCCAGCAAGTCTTCTCCTAAAGCCTGAACTATTATTACTATTATTTTTGAGATGGGTGTTGTTATGTTGCCAAGGCTGGTCTCAAACTCCTGAGCTCAAGTGATCCTCCCACCTCAGCCTTTCAAGTACCAGGGGTTACAGGTGTGTGCACAACCATGCTCTGCTCTAAAGCCTGAGCCTGAATTCTTTTTTTTTTTTTTTTTTTTGAGACAGGATCTAGCCCTGTCGCTCAGGCTAGAGTGAAGTGGCAAGATCTTGGCTCACTGTAGCCTTGACCTCCTGGGCTCAAGCAATCCTCACAACCTCAGCCTTCTAAGTAGCTGGGACTATAGGCACGTGCTGTCACACCTGGCTAATTCTGTTCATTTTTTGTAGAGGGGAGGTCTCACTATGTTGCCCAGGCTGGTCTTGAACTCCTGGACTCAAGCAGTCCTCCTCCGTTGGCTTCCCAAAGTGCTGGGATTACAGGCATGAGCTACTATGCCTAGCAAGTCGAATTCTTAACACCACATTAAAAGAGAGAAGAGACTTAGCTTAGAGATCTGGGCAATTCTAATGGTTACAGATAGGATAGAGAAGGTAGAGCTGGCACAGGAAATGGGAAAAGAATGATTAGAGAGGCAGGGAGGAACCATGCCAGGCCAGAATGTTCCAGGTAGGCTGCCAGGGTCAGTGGTGAAACACTGCTGAAAGGTGGGCCCTTAAAGGATACATAGGCATTATATGGGTGATGAGGATGGGGAAAGGGCTTGCTGGGCAATTTGAGTAGAGATAGATATGGAGGAATCAGCTGGTGTTTGCAGTTTAGAGGGTTGAATGCAAGGCCAGGAGAGGTGAGAGATGACACTGGAGAAGTTGACAGAGCCAGATCATGAAAGATGTGTAACATTCTGTATTAGTCCATTCTCATACTGCTATAAAGAAATACCTGAGGTTGGGCATGGTGGCTTACGCCTGTAATCCCAGCACTTTGGGAGGCCGAGGCGGGTGGATCACTTGAAGTCAGGAGTTTGAGACCAGCCTGGCCAACATGGCGAAACCCCATCTCTACTAAAAATAGAAAAATTAGCCGGGCATGGTGGCATGCCTGTAATTCCAGCTATATGGGAAGGTGAGACAGGAGACTCGCTTGAACCCGGGAGGCGGAGGTTGCAGTGAGCCGAGATCGTGCCATTGCACTCCAGCCTGGGCAACAGAGTAAGACTCTGTCTCCAAAAAAAAAAAAAAAAAAAGAAAAGAAAAGAAAAAAAAAGAAATACCTGAGACTGAGACTGGGTACTTAATAAAGAAAAGAGGTTTGATTGGCTCCCAATTCCACAGGCTATATAGGATGTATGGCTGGGGAAGCCTCAGGAAATTTACAATCATGGCAGAAGGTGAAGGGAAGCAGGCACATCTGGCTGGAGCATGAGAACAAGAGAGGGTGGGAGGTGCTGCTACACACTTTTAAACAACCTGATCTTTCTATAATTCACTATCACAAGAACAGCACTAAAGGGGAAATCCTCCGCCATGATCCAGTCACCTCTCACCAGGACCCATCTTCAACGCTGGGGATCACAATTTGACATGAGATTTGGGTTGGGATACAGACTCAAACTGTATCGTTCTGCCACTGGCCCCTCCCCAAAACTTATGTCCTCACATTGCAAAATACAATCATACATTCCCAATAGTCCAAAGTCTTAACTTATTCCAGCATTAACTCAAAAATCCAAAATCTCATTTGAGACAAGCCTAGTCCCTTTTGCCTATGAGCCTGTAAAATCAAAAACAAGTTAGTTACTTCCAAGATATAATGGAGGTACAGGCATTGGGTAAATACTCCCTTTCCAAATGGGAGAAATCAGCCAAAAGAAAGGGCCTAAAAACCCCATGCAAGTACAAAACCCAGCAGGGCAGTCATTAAATCTTAAAGCTCCAAAAGAATCTCCTTTGGCTCTGCGTCTCACATCCAAGGCACACTGATGCAAGGAGTGGGCCCACAAGGTCTTGGGCAGCTCCACCCCTGTGGCTTTGCAGGGCTGTGCCCCCAGTGGCTGCTCTCAGGGGCTGGGATTGAGTGCCTTTGGCTTTTCCAGGCACATGGTATAAACTGTCACTGACTTCACCATTCTGGGGTCTGGAGGACAGTAGCCCTCTTCTCACAGCTCCACTAGGCAGTGCCCAGCCCCACATTTCCCTCCCACATTGCCCTGCTAGAGGTTCTCCATGAGGGCTCTGCCTCTGCAGCAGCCTTCTGTGTGGACTTCCAGGCTTTTCCATACATCTTCTTAAATCTAGTCAGATTGATTCTCTTGAACACTTTACTGCTTAGAAATTTCTTCCACCAGATACTCTAAATCATCTCTCTCAAGTTCACAGGTCCACAGATTCCTAGAGCAAGGGCACAATGCCATCAGTCTCTTTCCTAAAGTATAGCATGAGTGACCTTTACCTCAGTTCCCAATAAGTTCCTCATTTCCATCTGAGATCCCCTCAGCCTCGCTTTCACTGTCCATATCACTATCAGCATTTTGGTCATAACATTCAATAGGTCTCTAGGAAGTTCCAAACTTTCCGTCATCTTCCTGTCTTCTTCTGAGCCCTCCAAACTGTTTCCACCTCTGCCCATTACCCAGGTCCAAAGCCACTTCCACATTTTCAGGTATATTTATGGCAATGCCCCACACCTCAGTGCCAGTTTTCTGTATTAGTTTATTCTTGCATTGCTATAAAGAAATACCTGGGACTGGGAATTTGTAAAGAAAAGAGGTTTAATTGGCTCATGGTTCTGCAGGATGTACAGAAACCATGGCTGGGGAGGCCTCGGGAAGCTTCCACTCATGGTGGAAGGCAAAAGGGGAGTGGGCACGTCACATGGCAAAGATAGGGGAGACAGAAAGCAAGAGAACGAGCGAGAGTGTGAGTGAGTGATAGCGATCTTGTGAGAACTCGCTATCATGAAGACAGCACCAAGCCATGAGGGAGCTGCCCCCATGATCCAAACACCTTCCACCAGGCCCTACCCCCAGCATTGGGGATTATAATTTAACATGAGATTGGGTGAGGACACATATCCAAACCATATCATTCCTCCCCTGACCCCTTCCAAGTCTCATGTCCTTCTCATATTGCAAAATACAATCATACCTTCCCAACAGTCCCCCAAAGCCTTGACTCATTCTACTATTAACTCAGAAGTCCAAGTCCAAAGTCTCATCTGAGACTTTTCTCCTTCCGCCTCTGAGCCCATACAATCAAAACAAGTTGACTATTGCCAAAATACTGTGGGGGTATAGACATTTCTCCCATTCCAAAAGGGAGAAATTGGCCAAAATAAAGGGGCTACAGGCACATTTGAAACCTAGCAGGGCAGTCATTAAATCTTAAAGATCCAAAATAATCTCCTTTGACTACACGTGCCATCCAGGGCACACTGATAGGAAGAGTGGGCTCCCAAGGCCTCGGGCAGCTCTTTGTCTGTGGCTTTGTAGGGTTCAGCCCTTAGGGCCATTCTTATGGGTTGGAGTTGAATGCCTGTGACTTCTAGGCTGAAGGTACAGAGTAGATTTACGATTCTGGGATCTGGAGGATGGTGGCCCCATTCTTACAGCTCCACTAGGAAATGCCTCTGTGTGGGGCCTCCAACCCCACATTTCCCCTTGGCACTGCCCCAGTAGAGGAATGAGGGCTTTGCCCCTGCAGCAGGCTTTTGCCTGGGCACCCAGGCTTTCTCATATATCCTCTGAAATCTAAGCAGAGGCTGCCAAACATTCTTCAATTTTTATTCTGTACATCTACAGGCTTAACACCACATGGAATCTGCTAAGCCTTATGGCTTGCATTCTTCAAAGTGGCAGCTCGAGCTGTTCCCCAACCTTTTTGACCCTTGGCTGGAGCTGGAGCTGGAGATGGAGCGGCCGGGACGGAAGAAGCAGAACTCTGAGGCTGTGCAGGGTAGTGGGGCCCTAGGCCTGGCCCTCTGCACCATAATGTCCTCCTAGGCCTCTGGGCCTGTGATGGGAGGGGCTGCTGGGAAGGTCTCCAAAATACCTTCAAGACCTTTTCCCCATTGTCTTGGCTATTAGCACTTGTCTCTCTTTTAGTTATGCAAATTAGGATTTCTCTCTTGAAAAAGCTATCTCTGCCACATGGCCAGCCTGCAAATTTTCCAAACTTGTATGCTCTGCTTCCTGCTTAAATATATATTCCAACTTTAAGTAACTTCTTTGCACCTGTACCTGAGTGTAGGCTGTTCGAAGCAGTTGGGCCACATCTTGAATGCTTTTCTGCCTTGAAATTTCTTCTGCCAGATACCTTAAATCATCACTGAAGTTCAGTTCCACAGGTCCCCTAGGGCAGTGGCCACAGTGCAGCCAAGTTCTTTGCCAAGGCATAACACACGTGACCTTTGCTCCAGTTCCAGTAAGTTCCACATTTCCATCTGAGACCTTGTCAGCCTGGCCTTCACTGTCCGGATCGCTATCAGCATTTTGGTCACAACCATTTAACCAGTCTCTAAGAATTCCAAACTTTCTTTCTTCTTCCTGTTTTCTTCTGAGCCTTCCATATGCTTCCAACCTCTGCTGTTACCTAGTTCCAAGGTTGCTTCTACATTTTCAGTTTATCTGTATGTGAGGCAATCCCTCACTCCCAGTACCAATTTTTTGTGTTAGTTCATTCTTGCATTGCTATAAAGAAAGACCTGAGACTGGGTAATTTATAAGGAAAGGGGTTTAATTGGCTTACGGTTCTGCAGGCTATACAGGAAGCATGGTGGCATCTGCTTCTAGGGAGGCCTTAGGGAGCTTTCATGGTGGAAGGCAAGGAAGGAGCAGACACATCACATGGCAAAAAGCAGGAGCGAGAGACAGAGAAGGAGAGGGGAGGTTGCAACACATTTTTAAATGACCAGATCTCACAAGAACTCACTATCACAAAGACAATACCAAGCCATGAGGGATCTGCTCACATGATTCAAATACCTCCCACCAGGCCTCACCTCCAGCATTGGGGATTACATTTCAGCATGGGATTTGGGCAGGGACAAATATCCAAACTGTGTCATTTCCCAAGTTAGCAACAGACCTAGAAGTGTCGATTCCCAAAGCTGGGGAGCAACACAAAGGGAGCTGCCTGTTATAAATGGGAGGGAAATACATACCGGCACCTACCTATTATTCCCCAGGTACTGTTTTCGCACCTTATCCATATTGTCTCATATAATGTATGTGTTGTTTGATGTTTAATTCCATGATTCCTTAAATCTTACCATGTTAAGACATTTTAGTTAAAATTTTAAAAATTATCCATGACTTCTTTCATCACTACATCATTTATCAGAGTGATAGATATTCTATGTGACAAGAAGACCCCTGTATAAAGAGGCCTGTACATGTTTAACATGACTTCCATTTAATACTTTTGTCTACATTGAGAGCAAGTGTTGAAAATGATAGGAAAGTGTGAGTTGTTTTGCTTAGTTGAGCAACTTCGGTCACAATCAGGAGAAAGTGATTCAGTGACGTTGTGTTTTTCTTACTCTTCCTTATACACCCTAATCATCTTGAAATCAGAGATCTTTCTATGTTTGAATTCTGCTTCTGTCATTTATTAGCTGAGTACGTTTGGGGCAAGTTATCTAACTTCTCTCAGGTGTTTTGTTGAATAAGGGACTTCTTTAATAATAATTACAAAGCATATTATGAGATTAAGTAAAGTTAGGACTTTTCTTTATCCTAATCAAAGCTCTGATGAATACAACCTATATGGTTCCTTTCCTTGTTGGTGATTCTGTTTTACCTTTGATTATTTTACTTATTTAGAATTTTGTGGTTTAAAATACCACCAGCTAATTATAGATGGAAATACTAATTTTTCTTGATGTGCATATTAACACTGTTCTTAAGAAGTTAGATCTAGTTCTGAAAATAATCTTTGCATGAATGTTAAATAACTACAGTGTCTAAAAATATTCATTCCAAAGCTCTGTTATCTCATATCAAATTTTAGAAAAAGAAGAATATTTAATTTTTGCTACTTAATGGTAACAAAGCATATCCATTAATTTGCAAGTTCTTGTTTTCTTCCTAAATTTAAAAAGATAATTTCAATGTCTGGTGGGAGCTGACTTGAACTTGATTTTCTTTCTTTCTTTCTTTTTTTCTTTTTTTTTTTGGAGACAGAGTCTTGCTGTGTTGCCCAGGCTGGAGTGTAGTGGCACAATCTCAGCTCACTGCAACCTCCACCTCTCAGGTTCAAGCAATTCTTGTGCTTCAGCCTCCTGAGTAGCTGGGACTGTACAGGTGCGTGTCACCACTCCCAGTTAATTTTTTGTATTTTATTAGAGACGGGGTTTCACCATGTTGCCCAGGCTGGTCTCGAACTCCTGAGCTCAGACAGTCCACCCGCCTTGGTCTCCCAAAGTGTGATTTACTTTTTTTTTTTTTTTTTTGAGACGGGGTCTCGCCCTGTTGCCCAGGCTAGAGTGCAATGGCGCAATCTCAGCTCACTGCAACCTCTGCTTCCTGGTTCAAACAATTCTCCTGCCTCAGCCTCCTGAGTAGCTAGGATTACAGGTGCCTGCCACCATGCCTAGCTAATTTTTGTATTTTTTTTTTTTTTTTTTTGAGACGGAGTCTCGCTGTGCTCCCCGGCTGGAGTGCAGTGGCGTGATCTCGGCTCACTGCAAGCTCCGCCTCCCGGGTTCACGCCATTCTCCCGCCTCAGCCTCCCAAGTAGCTGAGACCACAGGCGCCCGCCACCACGCCCGGCTAGTTTTTTGTATTTTTAGTAGAGACGGGGTTTCACTATGTTAGCCAGGATAGTCTCGATCTCCTGACCTTGTGATCCGCCCATCTCGGCCTCCCAAAGTGCTGGGATTACAGGCTTGAGCCACCACGCCCGGCCTAATTTTTGTATTTTCAGTAGAGACGGGGTTTCTCCATGTTGGCCAGGCTGGTCTCAAACTCCTAACCTTGTGATCTACCCGCCTCGGCCTCCCAAAGTGACATGTGATTTACTTTTAAACCAGGTACATTTCACAGTATATGCAAGGTGACTTGCAGAGTCAGCAAAAAATTAAAAATTTTAAGTCAACCCTATGATTTTATTCATTTATAGAAATTCATGAACCTGAGCTCGTTCATTCATTAAAATTTTAGTCTTCAGCATCCTCAGATTGTTTTTTGTGGTTATTGACTAACCTCATTTTTGGTAGAGCCTTCATTGTGTTGTCAGAGCCCACTGGAACACTGCAGGATGGATGGCAAGCTGATTGGCGTGTCTTTGACATGTTGTCTTAGATGAGACATTCTTAAGTTTCACCAGATGACATGGGCCAGTTTAATAGCTGGTTTTTATTATGATACTCAGAACAATTTGGGGGTGGAGGAGGGAAATTCCTTCATAATAAAATCTACTGTTTTGGCCGGGCACGGTGGCTCACGCCTATAATCTCAGCCCTTTGGGAGGCCAAGGCAGGCGGATCACAAGGTCATGAGATCGAGAACATCCTGGCTAACACTTTCTCTGCTAAAAATACAAAAAATGAGCTAGGCGTGGTGGCATGCACTTGTATTGTAGTCCCAGCTACTTAGGAGGCTGAGGCAGGAGAATGGCATGAACCTGGGAGGCAGAGCTTGCAGTGAGCCAAGATCACGCCACTGCACTCCAGCCTGGGCGACAGAGCAAGACTCTGTCCAAAAAAAAAATATATATATTCCATCAAGGGGCCTTAATAGTATAAGTAATGTTCTACTTCTGAACCTAAATGGTGGGCATATGGAAGTTCATTACATCATTCTTTCATTCAACAAATTATCTATGTATACACATACACACAGACACATCTCATATGATATATTTCATAACAAATTAAAAAAATACAAAATATACCATTACTAAGAGGGGCAATTTGTTTCTTTAATAATTTTTGTTTCCTTTTTTCTGGAGAGCTCATCATGTCCTTTTAGAATAGTAGTTCCTGATTTTTTTATGCCAAAAACATGCTCTAAGGGCTATATGAATTGCTTAGTAATCATATGGAACACCCACATTAATGTCAGGTTTCAGAGGAGGGGGTATTAGTGACATTTCAGGATTTCTTTCCTGCTTTAGTTCAAAGCACAGAGGGGCACTTAGTTTTTGTAATAGGCCTGTTTGAATTGTGACATAAAGCACTCATTTTTGCAAACATTCACAATGGGCTGTCAAAAGTGAGCCATGGCAGATTCCGAATTGCCAAGCTGCTCATGATTTAATACAGAAGCTAATAAAGATGTGCACATGTGCTATAAAGCAAACAATGTATATGGGAGTTAGGGGAAGAAGAGAGAATCATATGGGTCAAATTCTTTAGGTTTTGAGGGCTGCTCAGTTTACTCTGTTAGTGCTGTTAGTCTTGTTCCCAAAGTGTCTGGGGCATCAGAAGCAACTGCTTTTGGTGCCCACACCCTCAGTGTTACTTGACAGACAAAATGCAAGTTAGCAAAACTTCCAGTGAGTCATCTGCATCAATCAAGGGCCTCTTCCGTGTTGTCATTGTGGTAAGATACCGAAAGAAAGATGACTGGTGGGCCAGGCACGGTGACTCATGCCTGTAATCCTAGCACTTTGGGAGGCCGAGGTGGGCAGATCACCTGAGGTCAGGGGTTCAAGATCAGCCTGGCCAACATGGCGAAACCTCGTCTCAACTAGTAATACAAAAATTAGCCAGGTGTTGTGGGGCATACCTGTAATCCCAGCTACTCGGGAGGCTGAGGCAGGAGAATCACTTGAACCTGGGAAGCAGAGGTAGCAGTGAACGGAGATTGTGCCACTGTACTCCAGCCTAGGCAACAGAGCGAGACTCCATCTCAAAAAAAAAAAAAAACAAAAACAGACTGGTGCCTCCTTAAATGTGCAAGGCTGAGTGTAACCCCCAAGAAGGTGCAAGGGCAGTGCTAGGTGAGCCAACACTGGTGCCCCTCTCTGGCATGTACCAGTGCCAGCATGTCCCTTGAACCTGCCTTTCTAGTGCTCTTTTAGACTCTGTCAAAATTACCTCATTGCTGCCAGGCAGGCCTCATTAAATTGTATTGTGGAAGGACAGATGTCTTTTATTTTCCTTATTTTCCTTGCAAGCTGTTATGCAGGTTAAATCTGTGTTAGCATTATTTTATCAGATTTTAGCTATTATAAAATTTAGTCCATCTTCATTTTATTCTTATTCTCATTTTTTATCAAGTGGTTCATTTGAATTGTCACAAATCTTTGTGTGCTTAAGTTTTATGTAATTTAAGTTTATTTTCTCATTTCTCCCTCCCCTAGGCTTTTTTAATTACAGTACCTCAAATCTCAGGCTCTTCTTTTTCCTTCTTCTACCAGTTTCTACATCATTATTTACTCTTTCTTTACCTACTACTTCATGAATCTCTCTTCTCTAAGCCTCTGATTCATGCCCCGTCCCAACCCTGTTTGGTGGCCTCAAACTCTGGTATGACTTCATGGAAACTCCTGAGCTAAGCCTGTGGAATGTTTCCAATTTTTCTCATCTCTCTTCCTTGCCTTGCCTTATCTCAGTCTTAAATAAAATCAACGTATATGTGCTGCCCACAAACTGTGGGCCAGGAACTTGGCTGACTTCAGAGGGGATTCAAAGATAGCTTTGAAAGAGTATATAGTCTGGTATGGAAGGTAGGTAGATTCATGAATAACTAAAATAAGGTCTCAGGTAGCGTAAGTGAGATGTTTGAGAGACTCTCACAAGATAATGAGGGACTAGATCTAGAGTAGTGTGAGTGGAGAAGAGGAAACGGGAATCACTGAAAGAGCGGAAACGGGGATCACTGAAAGAGAGCCTAACCCTTTGTTAGCTAATCATGACAGAATCCAGTTACATGACTGTGTTACCAGGGGGTCCTTGCTCCCAGAGCTCCCAAGATGGTGGCGGGCAGCTTCCAAAATGGCAGCAGGCCGCTTCCAAGATGGTGGCAAGCCTCATGTTCTCTGACCTGGGGTTCTTGTCCTCACGGATTCTAAGGAATGGAATCTTGGGCCATGTGGTGAGTGTTATAGCTCTATTAGTAGCCATGGGTCACAGAAGAGAACCATGGAACCCAGTGACCTAGTGTTCAGCTCGATCAGGACGAACCCAGCACTTAGCCGTGCAGGAACAATGGCAAGCCTTTGTCCTGATTGGGAGCGGCAATGGGTGCCTCGCTGGATCAGGAGCACAGCAGACACCCTGCCGGATCTGGAGGGATGGAAGTCAGCCACCGGTCTGCCACAGCGGCAACGGCAGTGGTGGATGGCCAGCGAAAGCTCAGCTTGAGCCGTAACAAACACGGACCAAAAGAAAGTGCAGTTGCAAGATTTAATAGAGTGAAGACAGAGCTCCCATACAAAGGGAGGGGACCCAAAGAGGGTAGCCGTTGCCGGCTGGAATGCCTAGGTTTATATCCCTATCCTTGTCCCTCCCACTGTGCTCTTAGGCGATAGACGATTGGCTATTTCTTTACCTCCTGTTTTTGACTAATTAGCATTTTAGAGAGCTCTCTGATTGGTCGGGTGTGAATTAAATTGCAAGCCCCGTGTTTAAAGCCCCGTGTTTAAAGGTGGATGTGGTTACCTTCCCAGCTAGGCTTAGGGATTCTTAGTGGGCCTAGGAAATCCAGCTAGTCCTGTCTCTCAACAGGGGCCTTCCCTTGCCTTGCTGGGGGCTGTGTCCAGTTTGATTCACTTTGGCCAGGGTTATCGTTTTATAACTGCTTCTTTTTCATCAGGAGGGCCTCAGACTTAGTGGGCAGTGTCTATCCTTGTTTCTGATTCCTGCCCGACTCACACTGTGTCCTATTTCTAGGTTTCTCATGCGTTCCAGTGGCCTTGTCTTCTTGCCTCCCTTCCCCCGGTCTTCTCACTGGATGTGACTGGACAAGTTTAGTTCTATTCCTGCCGCAGGTCTTGCATCGCTGCCTGGATGGAAGAGGGAGGTAGGGGTTGGAAGACAAGCGCAGTAGGAAGTGCGGTCAGGTTGAGATTTCTGCTTCAGCATCTATATCCTCACCTCATCCCTTCTCTGGCATAGCTTGTTTCTGCAGTCACTGATCTCATTGGTTAAGATGGAAAAGAAACACAGAAAGGCACAACAATAGAATGGTTTCGACCTATTTCCTTGTATGCTTTCCCAGAGGTAAAGCTAAGATAAAAGTGAGCAGCACAGAGAGTGGTGTTCAGTCTTTAAATATCTTGCTTTGGTGAATGTGAGGGCCTTAGCCTTCTACTGCTTATCTGTAAGTGTTGTTAACATCTAGCCCTTGGAAATCTAGTCTTTGGCAAAGTATCTACTGTTTGCAAAATACTTGTGGAAATCTGAGCTGGAGCTCCCTACTGACACAGAGCATGAAGGCGCTTTCTAGATTTCAAGTCTCCTCATGTTTAGGCACTGGTCAGTCATGCTTTTACAAACTCACTCGGACACATTTTCCTTTTTTGTGTTTTCATCAGTCAATGTAATAGGTCATTTCATGATTCTGAATCTCTCTCTTTTTTTTTTTTTTTTTTGAGATGGAGTCTCACTCTGTTCCCCAGACTTGAGTGCAGTGACGTGATCTTAGCTCACTGCAACTTCCACCTCCTGGGCTCAAGTGATCCTCCCACCTCAGCCTCTTGAGGAGCTGGGATTACAGGCACGAGCCACCATGCCTGGCTAATTTTTGTATTTTTAGTAGAGGTGGGGTTTCACCATGTTGGTCAGGCTGGTCTCCAACTCCTGAGCTCAAGAGATCCACCTACCTCGGCCTCCCAAAGAGCTGGGATTACAGGCGTGAGCCACCGTGCCCATCCCGACTCTTAATCTCTTTATATTTATATATCTTTTCTGGAACCAGTAATGCCTTCCAGAGAAAGCTACAAAAATGTTGTCTTTGTAAATAAGCTTCAGATTGGGAGCAGTTAGTACATAGAAATATGTATTGCATGAGTAAGGCTTTAGTGATATGTACAGATATTACTCAGTTTATGGACTGTGTACCTGGGAAAAAAGTTGTAAAACAAATTTCAGTGACATGTTTGATATATGACTTTAGAAATCACTTCCTATGGGAAAAAACAGTAACAACCCCACCCTGTACTTATATATTGGTTTATGCTTTTCATGAAGTTTCTATATGTGTAAGCCTTTGCAATAAACTGGAAGACTATTGTTGTCATCCTCATTTTATTGTTGCCTGAAATAAAGGCCAAGGCCCATCCGGTAGCCCTGGGACTAGAACCCATAGTCTAGTTCCATACTCTTTCCTCTGCAAACTGTTTAGATTAAAAGTTTGTATGTGTTGGTAATAATAAGATAAAATTAAAGCAATTGAGTGAGCTTTTAATCGTACTACTTATATTCAATTTAAAGAGATGCCTTTTATTCTGATCTTCTTTTGATAAATTCTTACTAAGCACCAGCTGTGTGTCAGGTACTCTTCTAAGTACTGCCTGGAGTGTTGAACAACACAGACACGGAACTTATGTTCTAATGAAGGAAGAGAGACAGTAAATAAGTAAATAGACAACATAACAGCAAGTGATTTCAGATAGTGAATAACAGCGCTGAAGAATGTAAAATGGAGAACGGTAATCGTAGTTTGGATTGATTTTAGCTAGAAAGATCTGGGAATGCCTCTCTGAAGAGGTTTACATTTGAGCTATCATGTAAGTGAGAAGGAGGCAGGCATAAGCAGATCTGGGAGAAGTACATTATAGAGGAATTAACAAGGGCCAGGGTCTAGAGACAGGAGCAAACAAAACTGTGTTCCTGAAGAACTAAAATAAGATCTGCATGGCTCCGGCTTAGAGGTTGGCAGGGGAAGGAAAGGACAGGTCATGAAGGCCTTTGTAGACCATGGTAAGGGATTTGTGTGTTAACTGTGAGGGCCAGGCCTGTAATCCCAGCACTTTAGGAGGCCATGGTGGGAGGATCACTCTCTGAGGCCAGGAGTTTGAGACCAGCCTGGCCAACATGGTGAAACCCTGTCTCTACTAAAAATAAAACAACAACAAAAAAGTAGCTGGGCGTGGTGGCGGGCACCTGTAATCCCAGCTACTTGGGAGGCTGAGGCAGGAGACTTGCTTGAATCCCGGAACTGGAGGCTGTAGTGAGCCACCCTGGGCAACAAGAGCAAAACTCCGTGTCCGAAAAACAGAAAACGAAAAAACTATGATGGCTATTTGTCCTACTGTTTTCTTGTTAAAATGTCCTTCATTTTATAAAACGACGGTGATATTAGATAGTAGATTGGTATTTATGTTGCCTGTGCTGAGTGTGAGGGCCTTAGCCTCTACTTGTCTGTAAGTGCTGCCAATAATTAATGGTTTTGTAATCTTACTTGTCAAGACTAAAAGTTAGTTAATAACCTTATATCAGTCCCCAAACTTGAAAAAAAAATTTTTACCAGCCATGAAATCTGGTAGTTTGGAAACTACGGCAATATACCACAGCAGCTTCCTAACAGGAAGGCTTGAAAATATTTGTCAGTAAAGAGGTTAACATAGGCTGGGCACAGTGGCTCATGCCTGTAATTCCAGCACTTTGAGAGGCCAAGGCAGGCGAATCATGAGGTCAGGAGATCGAGACCATCTTGGCTAACAGGTGAAACCCTGTCTCTACTAAAAATATAAAAAAATTAGCTGGGCGTGGTCGCATGTGCCTATAGTCCCAGCTACTCGGGAGGCTGAGACAGGAGAATCGCTCGAACCCAGGAGGCGGAGGTTGCAGTGAGCCGAGATTGCGCCACTGCACTCCAGCCTGGGTGACAAAGTGAGACTCCGTCTCAAAAAAAAAAGAAAAAAAAGAAAAAAAAAAAAGAAGAGGTTAACATAATATCCAGGACAGTGGCATGGCATGCTGAAATGTTTTTCTTATAGGAGACGTTTAATTTAAATTATCTTGAATCTCAGATCTACCTGTACTTTCGTTCACCCACTTTCTTTTCGCTTTCTCCTATCTGTAAGTTCATCACTGGGTCATATAAATTTCTCTTGTTCTTGGGAATGACCTTGTTACAAACTTCCAGAACTTTGTGCCCAGTACTTAGAATAGTCATTACATTATCACAATTCTTTGGGAAGTTGCCCCACATTTAACATACTCAAATCCAGATGCTCCTTCTCAAAGCTCCAAGTAAATTAGTACCCTGATCATTGTTAAAAATGAAATGTAGAGGTGAATTTACATGAAATGCGGATACAGATACAGGCCAGAGACCAGGTTCAGTCGGGCCCATGCCAGCCATGATTGATTGTATCATGTCTTTCCTTTGCTGGCTGAATCTAGGATTCCTGTTTTCATATGTGATTTGTTCATGAAAATGGGCATTTAGGTTTAGTGTTATGCGTGTTTTAAAGGGAAATTTCTTCCCAGAGAGTCCAAGCACATAAAACACTTCTTCAATGAGGTATTTGAAAGATTTATGCATGTTAGTATATTTTGTTCTTTTTCTTCAAAATTGACCACATAATCTTCTGGCTTATGTCCAGAGAGTGTCTAGTTGAGGCAAAATATTTGCTGCTTTAGGAATCCCTGATGATTACCATGCCTTTTTCATGGTGTTGAGGCTGCAGGAGCTAAGTTTATTAGTGACTGGCTGTGCCATTTTTACCATTTCCCACTCATCTTTATAAAATAATGAAGGCAAAATGCTGAACAACAGTGTTTTTTCAGTTTTTAAAAATTTGTTATTTTTATTCTCCTCTTCTCCCTACTGTGATGGCTCCTGAAGGATATCTGAGAAATCGTTAAGGCTTTGCGGAACACAGGATGCAAACCACAATAAAAAATCCAAATTGTGGGCGGGGCATGGTGGCTCATGCCTGTAATCCCAGCACTTTGGATCACGAGGTCAGGAGTTCGAGACCAGCTTGGCCAACACGGTGAAACCCCGTCTCTACTAAAAATACAAAAGTTAGCTGGGCACAGTGGCACATGCCTGTAGTCCCAGCTACTCGTGAGGCTGAGGCAGGAGAATCGCTTGAACCTGGGAGGCAGAGGTGGCATTGAGCCAAGATTGTGCCACCACACTCCAGCCTGGGCAACAGAGCAAGACTCTGTCTCAAAAGAAAAAAACAATTCCAAATTGTAAACTCAGCCATAAAAAGATATCTGAGCTATTGAAACTGGCAGAACCACAATACCATAGCTTCAAAAATAGATCTTATATGTACATTTTAATCTAAAATTATACTTTCAGGTGGCATTTACTGTATAAAGCAAAGTCAAGCTTTGATCATAACTGTTTTGTCAGAACACACTTTTTGTATAATTTGGGAATGGTGGTGCTATGAGGGCTAAAATATTTTTTGTTTACTAATTTAAAAAGTAAATTTCAGCCGGGCATGGTGGCTCACACCAGTAATCCTAGCACTTTGGGAGGCCAAGGCGGGTGGATCACCTGAGGTCAGGAGTTTGGAGACAAGCTTGGCCAACATGGCGAAACTCTGTCTTTATTAAAAATACAAAAATTAGCTGAGCGTGGTGGCGGGCGCCTATAATTCCAGCTACTCAGGAGGCTGAGGCAGGAGAATTGCTTGAACCCAGGAGGCGGAGGTTGCTGTGAGCTGAGATCGGGCCACTGCACTCCAGCCTGGGTGACAAGAGCTTAACTCTGTCTCAAAAAAAAAAAAAAAAAAAGGAAATTTCATATTGGCCAAGATGTCTTTTTTCGTAAATTGTTTAATTATAAATAGTTATATGTTTACATATTATTGTAAAATAATTGGTTTGCTAGTTTAAATTTTTTCTTTTTGTCTTCTAGTTTGCCAGGGTTTGGATACCTGATCCAGAGGAAGTCTGGAAGTCAGCAGAGCTGCTCAAAGATTATAAGCCAGGAGATAAAGTCCTGCTACTTCACCTCGAGGAAGGAAAGGTGAGATCTCACTTTCATTTGTCGTCCTTGGCATAAAGTGAAGGGAGTTCAAAAGAGTAAGTTTACTGTGAAGTAAACTCTCAATGGAAGTTAAATTTTGAACTTACCTAGAATTTTTACTTACTAAATTCGTAAAAATGGCAAACTCAATTTTCTATCCTGATAGCGTTTTTAATGGCATAGATTAGTGAAAATAGCAGATACTTTTAAAAGCTTTTATTTTGACCTATGAATTTGTTACGATTGTCAGGTTTAGATTCATATCTAATCCTAAAACTCTTGCATTTAAACTGGTGTGCTATGGGGAGTGCTTGTAGTGGTTTTAAAAAGAGGCATGTTGCCAGGTCTTAGAGAAGACTCATTGGTGGCAGCATGGAGAGCAAAACTGAGGGGAAGACACTAGCTGGGATGAAGGCAGGGAAGAATTAGGCCAATTAGGAGGGCATTGAATACCAAACTAGGGAATTAACTTATTTAACATTTATTGGTCATCTGCTCCGTGTTAGGCAAAATGTCCGGCACTTTGGAGTGGATTTTCTCATGTTAAATTTCACACCAACCCTATGGGTTGGCGGGTGATATAATCACTGTTTTCCAAATAAGAAAGCCAAACCTCAGAGACCTTAAGTAGTTTTGCTCAAGGTCACACAGCCAGGAAGTGGCTTTTGGAATTTGAAGAGAGATTTGAACACAGATGACTCTAAGATGAGGGCTTATACTATTTGACTACATTGGAGTTTTGCAGATTACTGGTCATGAGCAGTTGCTTAAGGTGATGTCTGCCATGTTATTCACTGTAAAGTTACTGTTTTCCCTTTGTAATTAGTGAATGTCACTGTGTTGGGGCAGATATTTTGAGGCCACTCATATATCGTGCTTCTCCTTAAACTTTGCCTGCTAATATTTGCCCAGTGTTCATTACTGTGTCTTGCCTGCAGCAAGTATTACTGTGTTCTAGTGGTGATTCTCCATTTCTTTCCTTCCTTGTATACTTATTAACTAGAATTATTCTATAGGGAAGGAAGTATTGTTTCTTCTGTCCCATTTATTTATTAATTTAATCATGTGTTTATTATGGACTCATGGGTATTTCTTTTATTCTTCATTACTGTCATTACTTATTTTATTAGTTACATTGTTCCAGCTTTGGTCATTGAGATCTCTCTTAGATTGGGTCCTTTGCCTTTTTTGACAGGTCCCTATCCTTTTTTATTTTTTTTGAGAGTGTCTCACTCTGTCACCCAGGCTGGAGTGCAGTGGCTTGATCATGGCTCCCAAGCTTAGCCTCCCTAGGGGCTAGAACCACAGGCATGAGCTACCATGCCTGGCTAATTTTTAAAATTTTTAGTAGAGATGGAGTCTCAATACGTTGCCCAGGCTAGTCTTGAACTCCTGGGCTCAAGCAGTCCCCCCACCTAGGCGTCCTAAAGTGCTAGGATTATAGGCATGAGCCACTGTGCCTGGCTTTTTTTTTTTTTTTTAAAGATATAACACTTCTCCTGGTACCCCAAGACACTTACCCTGTATTTCCCCTTTCCCAACCCTGGTACCTTATATCGGAGGATAGTATTTGACAACCAAGATCTCTGCACTAGGTGTGCTCATTGCTATTAAGATGACACCACTTCTAGGCCCTCTTAGCATACAGAGCGTGAAAAATATATACATGGATAGATAGATAGATACTAATATGTATGCATACTATACTAATGTATACTCAACCATCTATACTTACTTTATGTTTACATATGTATGTGTTTGTATATACATTTTATATATATATAAAATGTGTTTTTAGAGATGGATGTCTTGCTGTGTTGCCCAGGCTGGTCTTGAACTACTGGGCTCAAGCAGTCCTTCTACCTCATCCTCCCGAAGTGCTGGGATTAAAGGCAGTAGCTACGCACTTGACCTTTTTTTTTTTTTTTTTTTTTTGAGATGGAGTCTACAATCTCTGCTCACTGCAACCTCCGCCTCCCCTCCCGGGTTCAAATGATTCTTGTGCCTCAGCTTCCTGAGTAGCTGGGATTACAGGCACATGCCACCATGCCTGGCTAATTTTTGTGTTTTTAGTAGAGACAGGGTTTTACCATGTTGACCAGGCTGGTCTCGAACTCCTGACCTCAAGTGATCCACCCACCTTGGCCTCCCAAAGTGCTGAGATTACAGGCGTGAGCCACCGCACCCAGCCTTGACCTTCTTTTAAAAAAATAAAACCCGTGAGTTAATAGGGATCCTTTTTTCTCCAGTCCAATGCCACCAGGTTCATTCTATTATTCTTCCTTTGATTATGTATACTGTAACTTCTCTCTTTGGTTTTCATTATCTATAATATATTACTTATTCATTACATATGTAAAGTTATTTCAGAATTGCTAATCCATACCCCTATGAGAAGCAGATTTGCCAACCAGAGTACAGTGTCTATGTTTAATTTTATTAATCCTTAGTATTTTTTAAAAATATAGAAATAGAATGATACATACCTTTAATAAAAGCAAGAATAGGGACAGGGGTCAAACAAGAAGAATTATGAAATTCACTAACTATTCAAGAATCATTCTCTTTTTAGAAACTATAGTCACTTAGGGTCCTAGATTAAAATAGAGAAAGCATGGCTTTTGTAATAGTAGAAGAGTATATTTATTTAATGATGTCCATTGATTCTAGAAGAGCAGGTTATATTCATTTAAAGGCTAACTCCAAGAAAGAAATTTCTGTGAAGATGTTACAGATCTTCTCTACCTTTTAAATTAGTGTCTTCTCTAATATTTCAATTTCAGCTCCTCCCCACACTCGCCACAAACAACCCCACCCTGTAATGAAGACTGAGAAAAGAGCTCTGGGTTGCCCTTCTGCCATCCTGGAGTCTTCTCGCTAACACCAGAACAGACAATTGTGTATTTACAGGGCCAATGCAAGGACCAGTCAGCCCCAGGCAAGGGTGATACTCTCTGATAAGCAGGCAGCAAGAAATGCTAAGGGGTAAATTGTTAATTTTTCTCTCCTTTAGCATAATTCATTCAAATATGATTTGACTGTTTGACCTCTGTATATATTTTCAGTATTAACAAAACTGGCTTTTCACAAAACCTTGTCCCTCCCTACCACTAAATTGAATTTTTATTCCTATTCACTTGTCCTATGTTATTTTCCCCTTAATATATAGTTAAGTGACAATATTCGTGGTTGGCTATGCCATAAAGCCATATTCCCATGACTTTAAAGTGAGTAGTGGCTAGTAGTGGTCACTCACACCTGTAATGCCAGCATTTGGGAGGCCAATGTCGGAGGATCCCTTGAGCCCAGGAGTTCAAGATCAGCCTGGGCAATATAGTGAGACCCCATCTCTATTAAAAGTTAAGTGAATAATGCTTGTTAACTTTTGGGACCAGGAACCCCATTAAAATGTCATTTTTGTTTTGTTTTGTTTTGTTTTTGTTTTTGTTGAGATGGAGTCTTGCTCTGTCACCCAGACTGGAGTGCAGTAGCGTGATCTTGGCTCACTGGAACCTTTGCCTCCAGGGTTCAAGTGATTCTCCTGCCTCAGCCTCCCAAGTAGCCGGAATTACAGGTGCCCACTACCATGCCTGGCTAATTTTTTTTTTTTTCCAAGACGAAGTCTCGCTCTGTCGCCCAGGCTGGAATGCAGTGGCGTGATCTCAGCTCACTGCAAGCTCTACCTCCTGGGTTCACGCCGTTCTCCTGCCTCAGCCTCCCGAGTAGCTGGGACTACAGGCTCCTGCCACTATGCCTGGCTAAATTTTTGTATTTTTAGTAGAGATGGGGTTTCTCCGTGTTAGCCAGGATGGTCTCGATCTCCTGACCTTGTGATCCACCCACCTCGGCCTCCCAGAGTGCTGGGATTACAGGCGTGAGCCACCACGCCTGGCACGCCTGGCTAATTTTCATGTTTTTAGTAGAGATGGGGTTTCACCATGTTGGCCAGGTTGGTTTTGAACTCCTGACCTCAGGTGATTCACCCACCTTGGCCTCCCAAAGTGTTGGGATTACAGGCGTGAGCCACCATACGTGGCCAATTTTTGTATTTTTAATAAAGACGGAGTTTTACCATGCTGACCAGGCTGGTCTCGAACTCCTGACCTCAGTTTATCCGCCCACCTTGGCCTCCCAAAGTACTGGAATTACAGGTGTGAGCCACCGCACCCAGCCTAACTCTAATGAATGAATCAGCTTATGCACAGAAAAAAAGCAAAACAAAACAAAAATCTAATGAAAACTATGAATTGCCTTGCCTCAAAAAAAGTACACACGTGCACATACAGAGTGTTGCACATAATTTCAGGGGATTCTTGGGTCTCGTGGTTTAGGGGTTCCTAAGTACTTACCACATGCCAGACTTGCCTCATTTACTTTTTACCATAACCCTGTTAGCTTATTTTACAAAGGAGGGATTTGGGTTAAATACTGTAATTCAAAACCACATAAAAAGTAAGTATTAGTATTAGGATTTGAATCCAGGTCAGTCTGATCCTAGAGTCAAGCTCTTGGCCACTCTTTTGTATTGTCTGCCACTTTTTTATAGGTAAAAGGGGATGGAGGAGAGAAACGTATTTAAAAATTTAAAACTTCTGATTCAGTAGGTGGGTGAAAAAGGTCTAGGCTATAACTTTTCAAACTATATTAGCAAAAATTGTTAATACAAATTAGTAGGTCTGATGAAAATGCAATTCATACTGTTTTCCATCTCCACCAGCTTCTGTGATATTGGAAGGTGCTAGGAAAATAATGCATTTGATAGCTGAGAAGCAAATCAGGAATAGGAAGTGAGCAAAATTCATGGCTCTTTTTCATAGTCCTTGCCATAATTTATCTAGATTCTGTGCCTTGTGCATTTTCAGGATTTGGAATACCGTCTAGATCCAAAGACCAAGGAGCTGCCTCACTTACGAAATCCTGACATACTTGTTGGTGAAAATGACCTCACAGCCCTCAGCTATCTTCATGAGCCTGCTGTGCTCCATAATCTCAGAGTCCGCTTTATTGATTCCAAACTTATTTATACATATTGTGGTAAGTATGCTTTGCTTTCTGAATAGACTGTGTACTCTTTCCTGAATGGACATAGCCATGGAAATATTGTACATGGGGAAAGCAGGCTGTGGCTGGATTTTCTCTGAGAGACAAAATCACTTGAGCATTATCTGAAAGATTTACCAGTATTTATTAGCCAAGTTACATTTATGCTGAATAAACTCACTTGTGAGCTTACATAATTTTGCTAAAAGTAAAAAAGACTGGGCCCATCTTTTGGAAATTTTTTCCCTCACAGAAGTCATATGTCAGATTTGGTGCCAAATTCATCAGTTATTTTCTTCTCTTCCAAAAACTACTACACGAAGAGTAGATGTCCAAGGACTTATCTTTGGAGCAGGTTCAAGAGATTTAGTGTTATCTTGTGGTCAGTTACTCGCCATGCAGAACTAACTTGACTCTGGTGATTCGTCTTGCTCACTCCTGCTTGCCTGGGCCTCTGCTCATTGCAGTGTTAGCTGCCAGCCACCCAGCTCATGGTGATTTTTATCTCTCCAAGAAATAAAGCTTCCACATGTGTGTATGTTTGTGTTCCTTTCCCCCTTCTCCAGCTTTCCTTCTTTTTTCTCTCTTTCCTGGTTTGTTCTTATCTTTTATTTTCTCCCTTTCCTCTGGCTATGTTTTCTCCACTGACGTCTTATCGTTCTTTCACTAATCACTCTGTCCTCTGAAGCGCAAATCTGGATTCATTCATTCGTGTGGTATACCCAACTCAGTGTTCATGATTTTTTCATTACTCTCCTGTTTTAGACAGGAACAGCCACCTTTTCTTCTTAAAATAATTGACATCCTTTATATCATTGATAGTAACTTTTCTTTACTGGTAATTATTTCTTTTTCTCAATTTTTATTTTTCGTCCATTTTTTTTCCTTGCACATGTGTTGCCTTCTCAGTGAAGTCTTGTCTGGCCACCCTATCAAGGCAGAAACCCCTCCTTACTGTCTTTCTTCCCTGCATTATTTTTTGCCTTCTTTTCCTTACTATTTAATCTGTGATTATGTGTGTATATATATATATTTTCTTACTTATCTTGTTAATTGTCTGAATTTCCCACTAGCATTTAAGTTCCATGAGGGTAAAGATTAGCCTTTTTGTTTTGTTTTGTTTACTGTCGTAAATTCAGCATTTAGAAAAGACTTTACATGTAGTTGGAACTGAATAAACATTTGTTGAATGAACGACTTCATTAAGTTAATATATACCTACTGAAAAATTATTAGGAGATACAGAAAAGTATAAAAAAGGAAAAACAATTATATGTAACTCACCACTGAAAAATAGCCAGTATTAATATTGACTTACATCTTTTTCTTTATATGCATGAGAGGTATAAGTTGATATACAATTGGAATCAGTCTATATATAGTTTTGCATTATATTTTCCTATGACATTTAATATCCTTCAAAAACATGATTTGGACCAGGTGCTGTGGCTCATGTAATCCCAGCACCTTGGGAAGCTGAGGCAGGCAGATCACTTGAGCCCAGGAGTTCAAGCCTGGGCAACATGACAAAATCCTGTCTCTACAAAAAAATACAAAAACTAGCCAGGCATGGTGTTGCATGTTCCATAGTCCCAACTACCTGGGAGGCTGAAGTGAGAGGATTGCATATGCCTGGGAGGTCTAGGCTGTAGTAAGCCGAGACAGTACCACTGCTCTCCAGCTTGGGTGACAGGGTGAGACCCTGTCTCAAAATAAACAAACAAACATGATTTTTGGTGGTGGCTTAGTAGTCTATCATATGGATGTAACAGAATGCATTCAACTAGTCTCCTTGCCCTAAATATTTTGTTTCCATTTTCACTGTTACAGATAACATTATGATAACCATCTTTGTGGGGGGGAAAAAAAAAAACCTCTTTGCATGAATTTCTGATTATTTCATTTGGATAAATTGTAGACGTAAAGTGGAATTTTTGAATTAAATATATGAAGATATTTAAAGTTCTTATAACATTGCCACGTTATTTTAAGCCCCCTAGTCCAGTTTTTAAATGGTGTTTTAGGCAGAACTATGTATAATGGGTTCAGAGGCAAAGACTATGATACATTTTGATCCTCAATTTATTGGTTTAATATTAACTAAATTGAAATGAAAGATTATGTTAACTGTGAGTCTGACTTTACTAAGTTTGATATGCCCATTAGGGTATCATTGACTTCTTTTTCTTTCTTGTCCCCCACCCTATTCCCAGGTATAGTCCTAGTAGCTATAAATCCCTATGAACAGCTGCCTATTTATGGAGAAGATATTATTAATGCATACAGTGGTCAGAACATGGGTGATATGGATCCACATATCTTTGCAGTAGCTGAAGAAGCTTACAAGCAAATGGCCAGGTTGGTAGAAGCTTTCATTGTTATTTTATGGCTATTAGATATGATAATTTCTTCTTGCTGAGTCATATATATTTTAAAGTGGATAGCAACCTTGTAAATAATTACTAAATAAGCAGCCTTGACAAGTTTGTCTCAGGTGGCTTGGATTATATTAAATAATAAAGTGGGCCGGGCACGGTGGCTCATGCCTGTGATCCCAGCACTTTGGGAGGTCAAGGTGGGCAGATCACCTGAGGTCAGGAGTTCGAGACTAGCCTGGCCAACATCGCGAAACTCTGCCTCTACTAAAATTGCAAAAATTAGCTGGGTGTGGAGGCACACACCTGTAATCCCAGCTACTTGGGAGGCTGAGGCAGGAGAATCACTTGAACCTGGGAGACAGAGGTTTCTGTGAGCCGAGATTGTGCCACTGCACTCCAGCCTGGGCCACAGAGTAGGACTGCATCTCAAAAACAACCAACCAACCCAAGAAAAACAAAAAAAAGCCTCACATTTATAAAGGGACATAGAGTTTTTAAAAACTGCCTTTGAAATTTCATCATAATCCTGTGACTAGGAAAAGACAGATGCAGATGTTATGTTTTACAGATGAGGGGATTAGTGTAGTGACCTACCCAATGTCAGTCAGTTAATGAGTAATAGACCAGAACTAAAAGGCCTAGGAGCTGTAAAAAAAATCTTTCTGAATCCTAAGGAATTAAATCTAAAGGAAAGTGTGAATTTTTTTTCTTTCAAGATGGGATCTTGCTATATTGCCCAGGCTGGACTTGAACTCCTGGGTTCAAGTGATCCTCCTTCTTCAGCCTCCTGAGTAGTTGGTACTACAGGCATGCACTACCATGCCCAACTGAAAGTGTGAATTTTAATGTTAGTATGCTATGATAGGGCATCAGTTATCCTGAACAGCATCTACAAAATGTCTCTTTTTTTTTTTTTTTTTTTGAGACGGAGTCTCGCTGTGTCGCTCAGGCTGGAGTGCAGTGGCAATCTCAGCTCACTGCAAGCCCCACCCCCCAGGTTCACACCATTCTCCTGCCTCAGCCTCCCGAGTAGCTGGGACTACAGGTGCCCACCACCACACCGGGCTAATTTTTTGTATTTTTAGTAGAGACGGGGTTTCACCGTGTTAGCCAGGATGGTCTTGATCTCCTGACCTCGTGGTGCACCTGCCTTGGCCTCCCAAAGTGCTCGGATTACAGGCGTGAGCCACTGCACCTGGCAAAATGTCTCTTATATTAACCATGGAACCCCAAAATTTTGAGGGTGGAAAATGGGAGAAAAATGCTACTTTCAAGACTAGATTATGCTCTTAATAACATAATAAAATATAAAACTGTGAATGTGTAGAAGAATAGCTTAAGTTTAATTCATTTCTCCAGCCTGTAAAGCAGAACATATTATAAATATAATATGGGAAACCCATGAGTAATTTATAAGGTGGAAAGAAAACGAATACTGCAGAGGTTTTTATTTTCTCCTGTCCAGCCAGGGAGAGTATACATGATTGGTCCAGCATGTGACAGAATTTTAGAATTATTTCAGTGACAAAGCCCTAGAAATCATTATGCCCTTTTAATAATAAAATAATATTAATGTGGATACTTCTAATAGCAGCTAGCATGTGCTCTGTGAAGGACATTATTTAATTGTTTTCCATTTATTAACTAATTTTATTCTCATAGCAACTTTCCGAATTTGGTATTATTATTAATTTTCATTTTACAAATGAGAAAAATGAAGCACAGAGAAGTTGTGTAACTTTTCTAAAGTCACATAACTAGGAAGACCAGTTTTCAAATTCAATTAGTCTGACATTATGAAATATTAATGTATTAAATATAAAATGACTAAACATAGGTTAGCACTACAAAACATGTCATATTATGCCAGCTTCTGCTATAAAATAGTAATTAGGGTTCAAAGCTTAAGAAAAATTACTTTTTAAGCTTAAAATTAGAAAATTCCATCTATAAGGGAAAAATCTACCAATAGCTGATTTGTATAGTATCAGAGCATTGCAGTACAGTTTCAACACCACTTAGTACAACCTGAGAACTACTGGGCAGAGAAAAAAATCACATGGAGGGCTAGACTCTAAAAATAATCTCAGAAAATTGTATAGTGCTCAGAGAATTATATGACTCTTTGGAAAGTAGTAGTCTTAAATACAAAAGCATAGCTCTTACCATCTTTGTTACTGGTCATTCACAGATAGTATTAGGTTTATATGAATATTTATGGCTTTCTACCTTTAGATTTACCTTGGTTTCCTGTAGTTTCTTCTTCTCATTATGATCTGTTGTGACTCAGTCACTCAAGGTGATTTCTTAACTGCAGGTTGTCTTTTTTCCTTTTGCTTGGTTTTCTTTTTCAGACAGTTTTAAAATTTGCCTCAATCAGATATGGTATTATATTTACCATTTATATAAATAGATCTGTACCCATAACATCTGCCACAACAGTTAAATAGACTGTATCTGTTTAGGCTTACAGTAGGGAATAACTGCTGCAGGATCATTTGTTGCCATTGTTTTCTTGTCAAACAAAGATGTCATCTTTCCAGATGCAAATCCTGGTGTTTCACATTACCATCATTTCTAGGGATCCCTCATGTCTTCAGGGAAGGTACAATTCATCGTTCATCTAATAGAGATTTACTGAACACTGTCCAAACACCAGGCACTGTTCTGGGCATGGGGGATACAAATTAAATAGACAGGAATTCCTACCCCATGAAGTCAGGCGTGATTAACAATAAAAGTATTAGCTGGGCATGGTGGCGCGCGTCTGTAGGCGGATCACTTAAGCCTTGGAATTCAAGGTTACAGTAATCTATGATTGTGCTACTACACTCCAGCCTGGGCAACATAATGAGACCCTGCCTTTACAAACAAAATACAAAAATTAGCCAGGCTTGGTGGCATGTGCCTTTACTCCCAGCTACTCAGAGGTCTGAGGTGAGAGGATCGCTTGAGCCCGGGAGTTGAAGGCTGCAGTGAGCCAAGATGGCGCCACTGCACTCCAGCCTGGGTGACAGAGCAAGACCTTATCTACAAAAACAAAAACTAAAAAGTAAAGTTACAAAAAAATTAAAGAACATACTGTGCTGGAGCAAGGTTAGAAGCCAGGAGACTAGTTGGGAGATTATTGCCTTGATCCATACAAGAGATGATCATTTAATTAGTGGAGGTGGTAAAACATAGATGAATTCTGGGTATGTTTTTAAGACGGAACCGCCAAAGGCTTGCTTATGTGGGGTTATTTGAGAGAAAGAGGAGTTAAGGACGACAGTAAGGATTTGGACTGAGCACCTAGAAGGTTGGAGTTGCTGTTTACTGAGATGTAGAAGATGGCAGGAAGAGCAGTTTGTGTGTGTTGTGGGGTGGGGAGTAGGGGGAAAGGAGCAGAGTTCTAATTTAGATCTTTAAGGTTGAAAAGATGTTTTTGACATCTATCGTAAAAACAAAACTCATACTAGGGATTCTTTCCAAGCAGATCTATGTCCGGTGACATCAGCAATAACCAGGATCCTTGAGCAGGATCCTTGACTCATGGCTTCTTTTTAAACATGCTCCTTAGAGAGTACAATGCCCTCATAAAATACCTTCCTAGAATAGCCTTTTAATTTTAACTGTCCTTGTTGACTTACCATGGAGAAAAACTCAGTGGACTGCCATACCTATTTTTTTCTCTTATTCTTGTTTGACATTCTTGCCAGTCTTTTCTCATGCTGGAACTAGGGTTTTTGTTTTGTTTTGTGTTGTTTCCTTAAAACCAGGTAGTGCTGATGGATTTTTTTGCTGTGTTTTCTCTCCACTGTGAGTGATAGTGTAAATCAGTTTCATTGACTAAGTTTCATTTATTTAAATTTTCTTGAAATAAGTTAGTTATATGCAATTAACTTTGGTCTAGTGAAAAAGACATCTGTACTAGTCACTATCTACCAATAACTGACCATATAAGCTCAAATCTAGTCTCCCTCTGTCTCCATTTTATCATCTATAAAATGGAACAGTGTCAGTGATGGTCTAGTTTTACATGTATAGGTTTCTGTGGTATGCATTTGTTATCTTTATATTTGATGAGAACTAATGCATAAACATTTTTCTTTTTAGTTGAGGGGAGACCATTGTAGGTAGCTGTGTAACAAAGCAGAAGCAGCATTACATAGATTTTCTCCTGGAAATCAAGAGATGTGGGGTGTAACAACCCAGCTCTACTCTATGCCAGTCATCAGCCTTGGACAAACCATCTAACCTCTTGGTGTTACTCTGTCCTCCAAAGAGGAAAACATGTCTCTCCTGCTTACTTTGGAGGTGAAAATTATATTAGGTGATACACACAGAAGCCCTTCGAAAAATACTAACTTCTATTCAAATATGATCTGTTCTTATCATCATAGTTGTCATCATTATGGGGTCTTATGTCTACATTTCTCTTTTCATTGACTTGAGCCTCTCATCTGGTTTCATTATTTCTGAATTTATTTATTACCAGGCCCTTCCTTAGAGTGGCCCCTTCCATCATTTGGTTATGTGGTCTCAGGGTGCGCCACTGTGCAGAGGTTCACTGGCCAAGTGCACGCTATTACAGATGATAAAATCTCTTCTGTTTCAGCTGAGACTCAGCTGCCCTGTGATGCTAAGTATCCCGTTTATGCAAATAGACTTCAAGTAATACATGGTACCTCATAAGGATAATTTTATATATGTTATATAAAGGTGGGTTAACTTAAATTAATAAATAGCTACCATATTTAGAGGTCTACTATGTACCAAACATGGTGCAAGGCATGTAATCCTCATTACATCCCTGGAGCAGATCACCACTGCTTTACAGGTAAGGAAAGTAACTTGTCCAGGCCATATGCTAATAAATGGTATCTGAGAGCTGAAATTTGAATCCAGCTTTGAGACTCTGAAGCCTTTCTTCTTTGTCATTTAGTTTTCTTACTTTCAACTACCTGGCCCTATTCTAACAGGTCTGTTCCCTCACATTAAGATGGCATAGTTCTATTTCTGCATCTTTTGTTTAGCATAGAATATCTTGCTCCATGCTTTTTTATCTGTCTAATTTATATTTATACTTCATTATTCCACTCAGGTTTTACTTTCAGATGACCCCAGCTCACAGTAAATGATTTCTCTTTAGAGTTCTCCATTTTTATGAGTACTTTAGTCTGTTTTATACTGGTATATCAGAATACCAGACTGGGTAATTTATAGTGAACAGCAGTTTGTTTGGCTCATTGTTCTGGATGCAGGAAAGAGCAAGGTTGATGGGCTACATCTAGTTGAGGGCCTTCTTACTGCGTCATCTTATGGTGGAAGGTGGAAGGGTAAGACAGCATGTAAGACAGAGACAGGAAGGGGGCCAAGCTCATTCTTTCATCAGGATGCCATTGCTGCAATCACTAACCCACTTCCATTATGACTGCATAAATCCATACATGAGGGCAGAGCCCTGATGACCTAGTCACCCTTTTTTTTTTTTTTTTTAAATACAGGGTCTCACTATGTCACCCAGGCAAGGGTGTAGTAGCACAGTCATGGTTCACTGCAGCCTCAACCTCCGAGGTTCAAGTGATCCTCCCACCTCAGCCTCCCAAGTAGTTAGGACTACAGGCATGTGCAATGATGCCCAGCTAATTTTTTCTTTTTTGTAGAGATGGAATCTCACTATGTTGCCCAGGCTGGTCTCAAATTCCTAGGCTCTAGTGATCCTCCTGCCTCAGCTTCACAAAGTGCTGGGATTACAGGCATGAGCCACCATGCCTGGCCTAGTGACATTTTAAAGTCTCACCTCTCAACACTGTTGCGTTGAGGATTTAGTTTGCAACATACGAACTTTGGGGAACACATTCAAACCATAACATTAAACTACTACTTTGGGACTTACTGACTATTTTCTCCCCCAGAAGGTTACAGTAGGAATAAAATACAGTACATATTAGAGCACTAGAGTGTGTAAAATTTATAAACAAATATAATTGGCTATTTCTGCTGTAGCATCTTTATATAGTGTATAGGCTGTGTACTGATGGAATAGAAAACTCGGGTTGATTTGAGGGGATCTGATAGCCATGTGACAAGCTTCTCACCAGGAACTGAGTGACCTCAGCAAGTATCTCTAGGGAACACTTGTTTTCATTTCCTGAGGAGTCTGTCTGCCTCTCTATAGCATAGCATTCAACAGTGCCAGCAACCTTTTTCATAGTAAATAGTTATGCTTCAAAAATAAAATTAATATTATAATTGTAAACTCATTGTCTAGTATTAACTTTAGGGTTTAAGCATTTTCTTTTTGAGACTAATTAAAAGTAGAAATCAGAGAGACACAGAGAGCAGAGCAGCTTGTTTTGATGAGTGATAATATAGAAAAACTTAGCATCTCTCTAACAAGAGAGAGATTAAAGTCTCAGTGAAGCCACATCTTTAAGACACCACGGTAAAAACACAGTTTTGAAAGAAAGCATTTTATTACACTAACTTAATATTTTTTCTTTTTAACAAGGGATCAAATAAAGGGAGAAACAGATTGGTTGCCTGCAAAAATGTAAAGCTGTAGATTTTGTTTCACATGGCCATGTTTGTTTATAAGCTAAAAATTTAGACCTAGGTGCAGATGCGTGTACACTTCATCATGGTACATGACAACACTCAATGGGTGGTTATCAGAGAGTTAACATCAACATAGGTGGAGATATTAAATTGTGTTCTGCATTACTCAGGTCTGAGGCACGCATTACTTAATTTCCGTGTTAATGCCATAGATGTAACTGAAAGTATGTTTATTAATTTTACAGAGGACAAGTTGATGATCTTGGAAGATATGAATAGTGTTTGGTATGACCATGATAAACTAGAGGGATTACATATTTTAAAGGATAAAATTCAAAAGGAAAATCTATAAAATAATATATGTTGTATAAAATGAAAACTATAAGGAGAGACCCAACAGACCAAATAGATATAAGGTCACTGATGACCATAAGAGGAAAATAAAGTCTAACAGACACCCTCTCCAACCCTGCCTCTCTCTCTCTCTCTCTTTCGTTTTCTTTCTCTCTTTCTCTCTCTCTCTCTTGCTCATCCTTGAATAATTGTTTCCTGGGGTTTCAAGTGCTTCTACATAATTTAACTTCCATTTCCTTATTCTCACAGAACCTGGTTTTCTCCTAATGATCATGTGAGTCAATTCTGGTAGTACCCTCTCAATTCTGGTATTACCTTCTCTGGAAATGCTTTCCTGACATCTCTCCTCACATCTCCTACTGGTTCCATACTCTTCCTTTCTACTTTCATAGTATCTTAGATAGGCCTTTTTTATAGCAGTTACTTCCAACTGCATTTTAACTGTGTCCTTTCTAGTCTCTCTCAATTGACTATGACCCTAGAGTCGTTTATTTCCATAAAGTGATTAGCACATTGTGGCTGCTCATTATGTGTTTGTTAAATGAATGAATGAAGCTGTATTTTTAAGTGAGGGCTTTTAGTTCACATTAGAGCTTCTGGAAACAGGTCAGAAGAGCTCACCTCCACTACAAAGCAGCCAGTACCCAGCCTATTTAGGATCACTGTGGAGGCCCTTGAAAGGAGTGGCCAAGCCAGAAATCATAAATCTGTCATTACTTCATTTTCCAGATAAACTGAGTGATCTGTTCTTTCCAAACTTCTGATTCGGAGCCTTCATTTATGCTATCCCCTTTGCCTGGAATGTACCCTTCCTGCCTTCTGTAGTCCTTGTTTGCTTTCTCTTACTCATTTTTGTAGACCTTGTACAGCTGTCATCTCTAGGGAACCTTCCCTGATAACCTGTTCTTCCTCTCACTGCCCCATCATGTGTATTACAATCTTGAATTACTGGCCTGTCTTTCCTATTAGATGACTGTCTTAGTCCAGTTTCTGCTGCTATAACAGAATACCACAGACTGGGTGATTCCTAAAGAGCAGAAGTTTATTTAACTCACTGTTCTGGAGGCTGAAAAGTCCAAGAGCACAGTGCTGGCATCTGGTGAAGGTCATTCAGTAGTAGGAGGGCACATGAGCGTTTGAGGCAGAGAGAAAATTAGCTTAAACTCATCCTTTTATCAGGAGCCCACTCCCATAATAACTAGCTCACTCCTACATTCATGCCATTAATCCATTCCTGAGGGCAGGGGCCTCATGACCTAATCAGCTCTTGAAGGCCCCACTTCCCAATTTCATCATGTTGGCAATGAAATTTCAACATGAATTTTGGAGAGAACATTCAAACCACAACATCCATCAACCACATGAGGATACAATCATGACCTTACTTAACTTATAGTTGAATGAAGCCAAGCCAGCAAATGGACTATTTCTTCTCTAGTGATGAGGATACTTTAGTAGGAACTGGAATTTGTAGAAGACACTATTTTGCGGATTGTTAGCTGGTAGATAATTTAAAATATTTTAAATGGTTTTGTAACTTTAATTAAATAGTATAAATTTAAATTTCTTTTCTGTGGCTCCAGAGAGTATCTCCTGAAGTGGTTGACAACAGTACTGTAAGACATTGAAGTAATTCTTTAGTAACGAAATAATATGTTTGAAATTTGTATGCGTAAGAATTCAGAGGCCCTCTATTGCAGATTCATCCTTAGTTGTGATGCTCTCTAATTTAATGCTTGATATCTTCTTCTTCTCTGTTACTTTTTAATTTATAAGTAGATATTATTTTTAGGAAATATCATTCTTTTTATTTTTTTTGAGACAGAGTTTCGCTCTTTTTGCCCAGACTGGAGTGCAATGGCACGATCTTGGCTCACCACAACCTCCGCCTCCCGGGTTCAAGCGATTCTCCTGCCTCAGCCTCCCAAATAGCTGGGATTACAGGCATGCGCCAGCACCCTGGCTAATTTTGTATTTTTAGTATAGACGGGGTTTCTCCATGTTGGTCAGGCTGGTCTTGAACTCCCGACCTCAGGTGATCCACCTGCCTCGGCCTCCCAAAGTGCTGGGATTACAGGCTTGTGCCACCGCACCCAGCTAATGGAAATATCATTCTTATGTTCCTTTCCACATTGTTGCATGTATGAACCAGCAAAAACTCACTGTGCCTTATCACAAAGAACAGAGAAGAAATAATGTTAATCACATTCCCAAGTGGGCAGTGGAACAGGAATTAAAAGAAATTAAAGAATGTGTAAGCAGAAACTCAGTTGTATGTAAGAAAACCCAATTCCTCCTCAGAAAGAGAAAGAGCTGGAGTCCTTTAAAAATTAACTGCCTGTTTTTCTTTGGCTAGTGAGCCTTATCTCTCCTTCTTTCCCAGGCATTGTGAAGACCCTGTTTCTCTAGCTGTGCAGCTGCAAAGTCACTAGACAGATAAACCCAAGTCATAAAACATATTTTTTCTTGAAAAGTAAGAAATGATGTAATGTATGTCTCAATTAATTGAATAACTGTCTTTGTTTCTTGCTTCTGTAATATGCTTTCCCCTGCACAGATCTCCCCCCAACCCCATGAAATGTTTAAAAGGTAACTTAACTCTTTGTTCAGGGCTGTCCTTTGGATGTTAATCCGACTGGGCTAGTGCACCTAAATAATAAATATCCTCCTCAACCCCATGTGTCTCTCTGATTCCTTAAAAAAAAAAAATTCCTGAAACATTTCTGGTGGCTGGTATGGGGATTGAACCTGCAACCTTGGCGTTATCAGCACCAGTATTGACCAAAAAAATCCATTAATTGGCCCCCTACTTCCATAGAGACCATAGGTTCCCTTATCAATCCTGCTACAGGCAGCACTGGCAGTTCCTTTTTTTTTTTTTTTTTATTTTACAGAGATGAACGAAATCAGTCCATCATCGTAAGTGGAGAGTCTGGGGCAGGAAAAACAGTCTCAGCTAAGTATGCCATGCGATACTTTGCAACTGTGAGTGGTTCTGCCAGTGAGGCCAACGTGGAGGAAAAGGTCTTGGCCTCCAACCCCATCATGGAGGTAAGACAGCAGAGTCTTCGGCTTTCTTCCTATATTCTCTCGATAAGAAACATGCTCAAAAAACTGATTGATACAGCATGTCTCAAGAAAGCCCGGGGTCTCCCAGCCACTAAAATTAAGAAAATATTTTTCTACATGTTTATAAAAAAATCTAGGAAAAGTAAAAATTTGGTAAGGTAGACGTTTTTAATAAAGCCCAGCTATAGCGGAATCTGCTTTAGTCTATAATCCTGAATTTTTGACCTACTAGTGAAATTGTTGCCCCTAAATACCAGGCAACAATTAAGTTTCCTTCTCCTCATTAACTGACTCATATCTATTGTTCCTTTCCTTGTGCCAGAAGTACAAGTTACTCATTTCCCCCAAGTCCGGAGTTCTTATTTATGCTCCTTCTAAAACATAAGATTTGTTATGCTCAAGTATGAATGAGTTTCATTATTCCTTTGCCCATATTTCATTTCTGTACTTAGTCCAACCTAAGTTGGCTTAAATTTTAATATAGCTAAAGTTTTAATTTTTTTCCAGATTTGAACTGTAAACTTAAATATGATCTCTATAAGCTTTTTTGTTGTTGTTATTGTTCTGTCAAGAATGTAACACAGCTATAGGTTTGTAAAAGACATTCAGTAACTATAAGGTTTTGACAGGGGAAGAACTATGAAAGAATGTGCTTTCAAAATTCGAGTGCACCATATACAAAGTAGAAATGCCTGCGCCAATGAAAATGGAACTGATTGTGTGAGAATTTGAGTATTTTAGGGTTTGTAGAGTATTATTTATCTATTAATATGATTTTTGGAAAGTTATAGTTTTATATGAAGACTTATTAAATGGAGAAAAATTAATTTTGTTAAATGGAGAGAAATTAGTTTGGACATGCAGAAGCAAACTTTCCTTGTTAAAAATTCAAATCGGCATTTTTTTATTCCTGTCTTTTTCCTTTGTCAAGCCTTATTTGTCACCCAAACACAGATGGAGTTAAAATCGGCCTGGTGCACCTGTGGTACAAGTGGTTTTTGCAATAATCTATCTAGAGGTAATTGTGCTTGGTTTGCAGTGCTGCGTGTGACACTTCAGAACAGAGTGCTGTGACCTCTTATCTGTAGGGCTGCCCTCTAGAGCAGCAGGACTTCTACTTTTTGGGATCGAAAAACAAGATATGATGGGGAAATTCAGAGGTTTCCTGGGCTGGATGTGCTATGGAAAAAAATACTGGGAATGCTTTCTGAAATAGGATGAACAGGAAGAAACAGATGCTTGCACCAAAAGAGAATAGTGAAAATGTTAAGCAGATGTTAAGATTTTGAAAGAATGTAAGCTACAGATACAGTGCTGGATGTCACTGGTGTTAATACTGGGGAAATAGAATCTGTGGAGCCAGTTTTTGGTTTGGGGTCAGCAAACAGTATGGCTTCTTTTCTTGCTGTTGTTGTTTTGACTGGTTTTGGTCATGACAGATTCTTGGTATTTGACAACAGTTCCAGCCATTTTAGTCCCTAGCACTGGAATATCCCAAAGTCTTGAATGTGATAGCATTAGGTAATCCCATTTCTTCTGGGCCTGGACCATATAATACCAGGATTTGAAGTTGTCTTTGAGGATAACTGAAGTCTAGAATGAACCTTCTAGAATTTTTCATGAGTAGAGTGAACTATTTTATTTAAAAAAAAAAAAAAACTTTATTGGTTTTTCTGCAACACAGATTTGAATTGTATTAGTAGGAGTGATATTAAAAATTTGGAATAGCCACTGTCGTAGTCCATTTAGTGTTGCTGTAACTGTAGCCTCAGAATACCTGAGGCTGGGTAATTTATAAAGAAAAGAGATTTATTTAGCTCATGGTTCTGTGGGCTATACAGTAAGCATGGCTCTGGCATCTGCTAGGCTTCTGGTGAGGGCCAGCGTGCTGCATAACATGGCAGAGAATGTCACAGGGCAAGTGGACACACGCAAACAGGGGAAACCTGAGGGCCTCCTGACTTCATAACAACCCACTCCAGTGGAAATGAATCTAGTCCCGAGAGAACTAATCCAGTCTCACCAGAGGGAGAGCTCACTGCAGGAGAACTTTACCAAGGCTTTCACTATAGATTTGCCCCCATGACCAAAACACCTCCCACTAGACCCCACCTCCCAGCACCTCCACATTGGGGATCAAATTTAAACATGAATTTTGGTGGGGACATGTTATATCCAAACCACAGCAGTCAAAGATAATACTTACAATACGCAATTATAAAGACTATGCCCTGCTTGCTGGGATGAACGTAAAAGATAAAGGGATCAGCTATGCTCACCTGCTTCCTTCTCTGTTATTTAGTCTGTCTAAATAATTTGAAATTGTTCATCTATAAGAATTTGGATTAAGAAAAATTTGGTAAAGAGTTGAACTAATTTTCAATAACTACAAAAAAGGGCATCTCAGTTTGAAAGATGGAAATGTAATATGGAGCTGAAGATCAGTTACTGGAAGAAAACATAGGTAAAATACTGAGTATGTAGTCTGAAAAATTTGTAGCTTTAAATCATTTCAAGACTATGTCCCTATATCAGAGCCCTTTGCTGTGATGTCAGGAAAGATATATCTGCGTCTCCAGTGATCTGCTGAAACTCCTCATAGGATAATGAGCATCCTACACGGTTAACATTATAATCCAGTGTCTAAAGAGATATGCACATTATTCTTCAAAAAGGAAGCTCCTCATTCTCAACGTAGGCTTCTTTTGCAAAATGTGAATGATGTACAGATAATTACTCTATTTGCTCCATTTCATGATGTTTTCATTTTTTCCTGGAAATTTTCATCATAAGATGGGAATAGCACACTGAAACCTTTTTTTTTTTTTTTTTTTTTTTAAGAGACAGGGTCTTGCTCTGTCTCAGCCTGTCCCAGGCTGATCTCAAATGAACTCCTGGGCTCAAGCAATCCTCCTGCCTCAGCCTCCCAAAGTGCTGAGATTATGGGTGTGAGCCACTGTACCAGGCCTGGATCTTAATTTTTTTTTTTCTTTTTTGAGACAGAGTTTCATTCTTGTTGCCCAGGCTGCAGTGCAATGGCATGATCTCAGCTCGCTGCAACCTCCACCCGCTGGATTCAAGCTATTCTCCTGCCTCAGCCTCCTGAGTAGCTGGGATTACAGGCACATGCCACCACGCTCAGCTACTGTTGTATTTTTAATAGAGATGGGGTTTCACCATGTTGGTCAGGCTGGTCTCGAACTCCTGACCTCAGGTGATCCATCCGCCTTGGCCTCCCAAAGTGCTGGGATTACAGGCATGAACCACCGCACCTGGCCAATTGTTCCTTTTTAATTTCAATAACCATAATTGAAGATTTTCCTCTCCATTTAGCAAAGAAGTGGCTCATGCATCATTACATTAAAATAGTAAAACCAAGATTACCAAGATTATAAAATTTATTTTTTCCTTTAGTGGCTTCTTGCTAATTAAAGTGAAAATAGTATTAGGGAGTCTCTTGTGAATACAGTGCTTATGTGGCCGAGGCAACAATTGAGGGAGTGGACAAAAGGTACTGTTTGTGTATAGAAATTTCTTTCGCTATCAGGTTCAGGACTTAGAATAAAATAATTTTATTTTTTAAAAAGAATCCTAGAGCTCCACTATCCTAGTCAATTTACATTTGAGGATACTAATGGTCCTCAAAGAGATTAAATAATGGCAAGTTGATAATAGGGTCTGGTCTGATAGGTCTTCGGGCTTTTAATTCATTTGTTCTTTCCACCATTGTTTGTCTATGTTTAAATGCATTTTACTTGAAAACAAAAGGATCTGCTTCAACTCTAGTCAATCCCTGCCTCTTCTCACAATGTGGTGGTGTTTCGACAGGTGGGCCACTCTGACGCCCAGTCTGAGTAGATGGAGAGAGATGATATGTGGAAGGTGGGGTAAGAGTTGAGGAAGGAGGAGAAGCTGTGGCCCACCCTTGCTCCACTTGCTTAGTTACTGGCAGGAAAGTGCTTAGGCCCGTAACTAATATTTGCTGAGTGTTTATTGAGTAGCTGCTGCTACTTCTACCGCATGTGACCTTTCGTTTGCTCTTTGGAAGAATATATTGTGTTGAGAGAAAAGTCTGCATTTATAATTAATCTCCTTTTCTAAATAAAATAGTGAGACAGTGTACAGACTGTTTTTTGCTGTGGTGTTTTGTAATATCAAGAGGGGTAACATCTGAGTAAATGAATAGATAAATTATCTCAGGCTACATTAGATCCTTCTGTAATTTTGCCAGGAAGATATTCTTATTCTTATTTTTCTAGAAAAGATTTTAAAATGTTAATATAAAATATAGCAGTGTCCTCACTGCCAAAACAAAATAGGATGATATCTATACTCTATTTCAGAAAGTGAAAATATGTTTTCTTTGATTGATCAAAGAATCTAATGTGCTGACTTGTATGGCTATGTTACTACTGTTTTCATTACTTACATTTGTATCACTCTTAAAACTACATTGTATTTTCACATCTTTCTCTCTGCTGTAGTTTCAATATACTAATCCTAACATAGGCTTTGTGAAGGTGAAAGAGATTAATCTTTTATGAAATTTGCTTATTAAACATTTAATATATGCATTATGTAAACACTTGCTTTTCTGACTACACCTTTTTTTTGCTTTGCCTTTAAAAAAAATTACAGAAGCGAGTTACCTAAATCAGAAAGACATATGGCATTAAAAATTTTAAGGTTATATAAAACATTTAGCAGTGAGTTATATTCTCTGCATTCTGTAGCTGATATTTTGTAAGCTAGATTTAACTGTCAAAATCCAGAGCCAAATGTTTCTTTTTCTGGTTCTGAAAATGGCCTTTAAATTGAGTGGGTAATACTAATACTCTGCTAATAAACAGTCTAACTGGACCTTTGTTGCCACAGGATAAGGTGATAGAAATATCAGGCTAAAGAGACCCTGAGCACCAGAGCAGCATTTCCAGGAAATGTTAATTGGTGTTAACCATTTTATTTATGTAAAGCAGGTGAAGTTTTTGGAAAAATATAAAAACCTGAAACTTACCTAACAAAGCCCATGCCTTGGCAGCTGTCATTGTCATTTGTTCTCTTTGCTGGCGTGAACGTTCAGATAACCCAAAAGGTGTTATGAAAATATTCTAACCTCTGAGTTCAGGTCTGCTGTTTCTGAAAATCATTTTTGTGAGACTAACAAGACAAATAAGAACTATTAGTATATATCTGTGTGATTGTGCAGTGAGCAAAAGATACACCTGTGCCTGCAGTGGCAAAAGTGTTTCTGTTCTTAAAAGAATCAGTTTTGGCTGGGTGCAGTGGCTCACGCCTGTAATCCCAGCAGTTTGGGAGGCCGAGGTGGGTGGATCACAAGGTCAGGAGCTTGAGACCAGCCTGGCTAACATGGTGAAACCCCATCTCTACTGAAAATACAAAAATTAGCTGGGCGTGGTGGCATGTGCCTGTAATCCCAGAGGCTGAGGCAGGAGAATCGCTTGAACCTGGGAGGCGGAGGTTGCAGTGAGCCGAGATCGTGACACTGTACTCCAGCATGGTGACAGAGCAAGACTCTGTCTCAAAAAAAAAAAAAAAAATCAGTTTTAAGGACCTGTGTTCTACTCCATCTTTTCTCTCTCTGAGCAGATTCTGTAAATGTCATGTTGTTAATTACATGTCTAAAATCTTATTTTCTCTCTTGCTTTTTAGTCAATTGGAAATGCTAAAACAACCAGGAATGATAATAGCAGCCGTTTTGGGAAGTATATTGAGATTGGTTTTGATAAGAGATATCGAATCATTGGTGCCAATATGAGAACTTATCTTTTAGAGAAATCCAGAGTGGTATTCCAGGTAAGCCAGCCATGTTCACAAATGTACTTGTGTTAGATTGCTGTATAATTGTTGAGTCCATGCTTGCTGGTATGCATTTTATTTCTAGATAGTTTTGAGCATATTATGACAATATTACCTCCAACCACACTTGGACTGAAGCATGGAAAATGGTGCCTGTTAGAGGCAGGGGAGTACCACTTAAACGCTAATAGTCTTTGGGGCTGGTCACTTTTAGGTTTGGCTTTTCCCTACAGGTGCTTGCAGGAAAGCTTAGTTGAGAACAGGTGCTATTAGTTTAGTCTTGTCTCTCATATTTCCAAATGATAGGGAAGGTATTGTTCCATGCTTTCAATAAGTTACAGTTTGAACTTGGTTCAAGAAAAAAAATTATCTTGTCCTCTTTCCTTCCTTCTTCTCCTCTCTTAGAATATATTATTGTTCAGGTAGAATAGTGAGGGTTACAAAAATCTTCACAACCCAATTGTGAACTGCTATCAAAAAAAACAGTTGATGCATCTGTGTAGGGTTTACATTCACATGTAAGCTCTTGATCCCTTTTGATTGGAAAGTGGGAGATACTATATATTTACATCACTAACAGGCATACATTTATATATTTATAGGTATGGATTTATCACACACTCTCAGTATAGGGCTTCTGTAGACCTACTGCTTCCCTCATGCTGTGAGATTTAGGTTTCATTAACCTCAACTGCATGCCCACTGCATTGAGGTTCAAATGCCCCTGGCACTGCCATGTAACAGCATCCACAATTTCCATAGCCCAGGTCTGTCATAGGTTTGAAAGTGTCTGATAATTTGAGCAGTCTGAAGTTGCTCTGGCTTTGACTTTGGGGCTGTGCCTGGTTTGTCGCCACCTAAAATATAATACTTGATTTGTATAGTAAGGCAATACAAATGAAGTATTATATTTAATATTTAGGTACATACAGAACAGTGTTACTACACTGATGGCCATTTGTGTAGGTTTTTTTGAAAAGTGTCTACTTTGATAACCAGAAGAAAGAATGGGTGAAACAGAGGTAGATCTAAGAGAAGATTCAAATGTTAGAGTTCAAATAGTAGAGGTTTGATTGATAGGTAAGTGAGTAAGCGGGGAGGAAAGATGGTCCTTGGTCAGTATGAGACCAAAGGCTAGTAGTGCTTAATATAAAATGGTAAGGCCCAATCCTTATTGTCTTGTTTAGAGACACTGAACCATTTCTAGCAGTTTCCCAGTCTCCAGAGATATAGAATGTCAAGGATGTTTGGCTTGTCAAAATGAATCACACAATCAGAAGAGGCATACTTGTACTGTCCTTTATGTACAAAGAGGACCTAAGCATTTCTGCAGACTCTCAGGCTTTTGTAGTTTCTGTGTGCTGAACCACCTGATCTCTTATTTAATCATGCTTGTGGTCATTAGTATATTGGTAATTTGTTCAGTGGCTTCTGTCCCTATAATAGGTTTTCTTTTCCAGACATCAGCCCCCTGTGGGCATCAAACCTGACCCTGGCCTTATTAATAAGATTCATTAGCCAACTTAGTCTACTGTAAAAATCAAGGATATAGTGATAAACTATTAGGTGTATGAACAATATTATTGCAACTGTATTTTTTAGATATATGTGTGGAAAAGACTCTCAGGAAATACTGAAAAATTATCTTAGAATTTATATGTGATTTATTTTCTATTTTATAAAAGTTATTGATTTAAAATGTATAAACTAAAATGATATAGAAGATGTACATTTGTGGCTTTCTTACAAACAACACAGTAGATGGTCCAGTCTACAATATGGCAAGAATGGGATTATTCTTTTTTCAAAGCATTTGGAAGACTGTGAATCTAAGAGGTACCATTAGAAAATAGTATTGAGTATGGCAAAAAAAAAAAAAAAAAAAAAAAAATGGTTTTAGTTTCCCCCCAAAAGCACTGATTATCTTATGATTGTAGACATATATCAAGCTGTTCACTAGTTCAGAAAGCATTACTATCCAATATTTTATGTTGAATTTGACCAACACACACATATTCATATATATGCATATAGACTATAAATCAGAAGATTTAATAATCAGAAATAAGTATTAGGAAATATTGGAGAGTATAATTTATTTAACCAACTGAGATAATTAAATATTAAAATCTTATTTTATGATAGAATTTTCTGAATTTTAGATTAAAATGCTGTAATTGAAAACTCTTCTTATTTCAAAGGCAGAAGAGGAGAGAAACTATCATATCTTCTATCAGCTTTGTGCCTCAGCAAAGTTACCTGAATTTAAAATGCTACGATTAGGTATGAATATGGCATTAAATTTATTGTTCTAGTATTGTTTTCTGTTAATTTCCAAGTTCCTGAATTTACTTGTTAAAAAGGAGCTTATCTCATGCTGAAATACTTATGGATAATATGATAAAAAGTCAGCAGTTGGCTTCAAAATAACCCATAGGGTAGAGAAGGAGTAAGTAGCTGTATAAATGGAACAGTATTGGCCTGGAGGTGATTTTAGATGGCTGATTAAGATGAGTAATGAGTACCTAGGGGCTCATTATGTTAGTCTCTCTACTTTTGTATATGTTTGATATTTGCCTTGATTAAAAGAAAAAAAAAATTAAAGGAGTTGATTTGTTAGAGGCCAGTAGGGTTTCTTATGAGGGGAGTAAAGGATTTGAGGAAATTATTCTAGTGTGTAGATTGGAATAAAACCTTTAGGAAAGGACTATTTGTTTTACCAATTAACATAAATAAACTATAAATATTTTACCCCATTTAATTAAATTTTATTTAATTTTTAGTTTTTTATTAAAATACAATTGAAAACACAGGCAGTCAAACTCTAGACCCTGTACACTCAACTGTGCTATCACCACCTCTGATTCAGAGTGGACATAAGGGTAGAAGTCAAGGCTTTTTCATAAACCAGAAAACTTTTATTTTTCTTCGTTACAGGAAATGCAGATGACTTTAATTACACGCAACAAGGAGGCAGTCCTGTGATTGAAGGAGTGGATGATGCAAAGGAGATGGCACACACCAGACAGGCCTGCACTTTGCTAGGTAATGTCACTTTATTCTTGAGCTCTTCTGAGGAATAGCTTTTTTACTCAAGCAACCTTTGTTTAGAATATTGGCTTGACTTTATATTAAGTGGCGAGTATTGCTAGAAGATTTAATATTCCACATAGAACACATTTAGACAGCAAATGGGCAGGAGGTTTCTTTTTGGAGTGATAGAACTGTTCTAAAATTAGATTGTGGTAATAGTTGTGCAACTTTGTAAATTTACTAAAACATCATTGAATTGCACACTCAAAATGGGTGAATTTTATAGTATGCAAATTAGCCTTCAATAAAACTGTTCAAAATATATTTGGGGCATCAGGGGAGGGCTACTTGTAATTCTTTGCTTAAATTTTTACAAAATCTGAAACATGAAGCTAAGTGAAATGGGCTCCTCTACAAGCTCGCATTTTTGTAGGAGCTTTTGGTTTGTTTGTTTGTTTGTTTGGTTTTGGGGATCTTTCTGTGGCTGGGAAATGTGGCTGAGTTGGCATCATGACAGAATATTACATTACATGTAGTTTATTCCAGCATTTTTTTTTCTGTTCCAACACTTCTGAAGCAGCTCAGATGTCACTATCTTGTTTCTGGGATTTAAAAAATGTTGGGCCTACATATGAATAAATTAATCTTTAGAACTTGTCATCAACAACTTAAAGAAAAAAAAAAAACCTCAGAATATAAATAACTCTAAAATCATATGATAGCATTTTGAGTAGTACCCTCAGGTGAGTTAACTTAATTTAAAAGCACTGCTAATTACAGTATGGACCAGGACCACTGTGGGCCTTGCTAGAAATGCAAAATCCTGAATCCCTTCTCAGGCCTACTGAAACATAATCTGCATATTGTCAAAATCTATTGGTGATTCATATGCATATTAAAAGTTTGAAAATCGCTGCATTTCTTCTCGGGCTAAATCTATTTGTAAACAGTAAATTGTGAATTTGAAAAAGCTATACAGAGGTTGCAGTGAGCTGAGATCACACCACTGCCCTCCAGCCTGGGTGACAGAGTGAGACTGTGTGTCGAAAAGCAAAAAAGAAAAAGTCATAATGCAGGAGATGGTAAAAAATAATAATTATTATTATTATAGGGTCAGTACTGAATTATCCTTTCTTAGATTACATATTTGGAAATGATTTCACTGCTTCTATTTGCATGCAATTGTATCTAATTTTCATGAGATTCTTATGTTATTTAAAAATGAAGCCAGATCTGATAAAAGCCAAAAGCTGTCCAGCTTTCTCATCTTGCCTTATCCTTCAACTTCTGCTCTGATGCTGTATTTGGACGCATACTCATCAGGCTGGGATATAGCACCAGCCCAAACGCTTCTAATCTTGGTGTCTTTGACTTTTACTTGGTCTGTAGTTTAAAGAAGTGATTAAATAATTACTTTTTAAACAGCCTTAAGAAGTAACAGCTTTATTGGGCTGTATTTGGAGCAGAGATAAATAGAAATGGTAATACTATTAATTTTAAACCCAGTGTGTGACAATGATGACAATAATTTGTTTAGCACTTACTGTATGTCACATTGTGTATTAAGTATGCTATGTGCATTATCTCATTTAATCTTCACATACTTTGAAATAGTCACTATTATTTTCATATCTCAAATGAGAAAATGGAGGCATAGAATACTGACGTTACCTGTCCATTTGAGATGATAGGTCTGTACTAGAGCCAGGTCTCAAGCCAGATCAGCCACAGTCAGCAGCCATGTTATCCATCCATGATGCTAAACTGCCTAATGTGTTAATGTCAACAAAGATGAAAGTGTTGTTAGCTATGACACATTATAATATGCACAACATCTGCCAATATTCAGGAATTAACAATAGGCTTAAAATTGTCTACTATAATTGTTTAGTTGCTATTCTGAAATTAATCACTTGTTCATTCACTCTCTTGTTTCAGGAATTAGTGAATCTCATCAAATGGGAATTTTCCGAATACTTGCTGGCATCCTTCACTTAGGCAATGTTGGATTTACATCCCGAGACGCAGACAGCTGCACAATACCTGTAAGTTCAGAATAAGCTTTAGTGGGATGGCAGTTGAATTGTGTTTTAGATTTGTAGATTGTGTAAAGAAGCAATATAAAGTCTCTCTCTCAATATTATCAGAAATATAGTTATCAAAGACATATATTATCAAAAGGAGAATCTCAAACTGAGAATAAAGAAATATGGATTCTAATCCCTGGTGCATAGTGATTTTGTGGTGTGTGTGACAGAGATAGAGAGTGAAAGAAAGAGGGTTGGATAGATGAGATTAGTGACTGTGATGCAGCTGTGGCCCCACAAGATCAGAAACTCATGGAAGTTAAAGCTATAAGGGATCATATTATGCCCTTACTGAAATGTTTCAGGACTTCCCACTGCCTTCAGAAGCAGACCCAACACCTTACTTGGCATGACATGACATGACATGAAAGGCCTTCATGACTGACACCTGACTTCCTGTTGAGCTTCTTTCTCATTGCTTTGCACACTCCACATCCAGCCATTTCCATGCCAGGCTGGCTGTCTCTCCTGGCTTTGCTCAGATTCTCCCTGCTGGGGTTCGTAGATTGCTCTTCTTCCCTAGCCAGCTCTTACTCACTTCTCACAGGCAGATCTCTAGCATGTCTTCTTAGATACACACTCCCCCTTCTGCTTTCCTTTATTGTAGCTCAAATCACATTGTTCCATAAAGGTCTCTCTTGCTTGCCTTTACCTACTAGGATTTGAGGTCCTTGTGGAAAGAGCCATGCTATTCATTTTGGCATTCTTAATTAAGGCCTTAATTTAAATGGCATTTATTCAACTCAGTTGCCTTTTTTCTCTGGATCTGTAGCCTCTTGTGTAAAAACAGATTCTCTACTCCTGTAAGAAAAGAATCTATTTCTTGTCTTTTCTGGATATACTACTTTGATACTATATTAGATGTGTGAGACATGATATAATATAAAATAAGTGACTTTATGATTTGAAAAGAAAACTTTTTCTGTAACTTTTTTTTTTTTTGAAGCAGAGTTTCACTCTTGTTGCCCAGGCTGGAGTGCAAAGGCATATGATCTCAGCTCACTGCAACCTCTGCCTCCTGGGTTCAGGCGATTCTTCTGCCTCAGCCTCCTGAGTAGCTGGGACTACAGGTGCACACCACCATGCACAGCTAATTTTGTATTTTTAGTAGAGAGAGGGTTTTACCATGTTGGCCAGGCTGGTCTTGAACTCCTGACCTCAGATGATCTGCCCACCTTGGCCTCCCAAAGTGCTGGGATTACAGGTGTGAGGTGTGAGCCACTGCATCCAGCCCTGTAACTTATTTATTAGTCCAAGGGCCAAGAGCTAGATGGGCAGAGAGTTTGGTTTTCAGAAAGCTTGATCCTCATTATTTTCTTTATGATTATATTTGAGGTGTAATTTTCCTAAGCCATTGGTCCTAATTTTAGATGCATGATTCCTCCTCCCCTCTCCCAGCCTGTTTTTTTCTAATGGTGATTTTGTAAAAGGCAAAATGATAATTCTAATTTAAACCCCGATTTCTTCTAATGAAATATTGCTAGTCTTTTTAAAAGCCTTGTTGAGATATAATTCACATATCATACTCATTTAAAGTGTACCATTAAGTGGCTTTTAGTATATTCACAGATATGTGCAACCATCACCATAGTCGGTTTAAAATACTTCCATGACCTCAAAAAGAAACCCAGTACCCTTTACTTATTGTTACCTATGTGTCAATTTCCCTAGCCCTAAGTAACCATAAATCTGTTTTCTGGCTGATTTGCCTGTTCTGGACATTTCATATAGATGGAATCATATCATATATGGTCTTTTGTGACTGGCTTCTTCCAAAATCCATCCATGTTGTAGCATGTGTCAATACTTATTCTTTTATATGGCTGAATAATAGTCCATTATATGGAGATACCATATTTTGTTTATCCATTGGTTGATTGATGGATATTTGAGTTGTTTCACCTTTTGGCTGTTATGAATAACCCTACTCTGAATGTTGGCATACAAACTGGATTTTTAAAAAAGAACTCAATTGATTTTTGCATCACCATCTTTCATCTTTGCCCTTGTGACCTTTCCCCAAATGTCAGGCTTCTCCTGATCAAGAAAGTCGTGACTAATGTTATATCACATGTATCACTTCACTATGAGTCTTACCTAAAATTTGAGTGTACTATTTTCCTATTTGAGATGTCTAGAAGTTATTAATATCATCTTGGAGGAATAGTATTTACAATGTATGGAACTTGTCCAGAAGTTACTTCCATTCAGTTCTTGTAATTCTGTTATTTTTACTTTCTAACCAGTGCTTGTCAACTTTATTGATTTGATGATAGCTATAAGTACTACAGTTTCACTATTTGGGGTAGGCGGAGATTAAATGAGTTTTTGTTTTGCTTTTTGTTTTTTGTTTTTTCCTGTTTTTCTTTTTGAGACAGAATCTCTCTCTGTCGCCTGATCTGGAGTGCAGTGATGTGATCTCGGCTCACTGCAACCTCCACCTCCTGGGTTCAAGCTATTCTCCAGCCTCAGCCTCCCGAGTAGCTGGGATTACAGGTGTGTGCCACCGCGTCCAGCTAATTTTTGTATTTTTAGTAGAGACGGGGTTTCACCATGTTAGCCAGACTGATCTCGAACTCCTGACCTCAGGTGATCTGTCTGCCTTGGCCTCCTAAAGTGCTGGGATTACAGGCATGAGCCACTGTGCCTGGCCTTAAATGAGCTTTAGAAGTTACTGGTAAGACATATCTATTTGATAGTTCTGCTCCACCTTGAAGGCATTTGCTGAACCCAGTGACCTTGAGCTTTGGGTTTCATAGCAAAGTGAGCTACAGAAGACAAAGACAAAGCATAGGACCCATACAAACAGGGGAACACAAAGACTCCTGCCTAAAGCTGAGACCCTAAGTGGGGAGCTAGTAATCAGTTTGCCCACCACCCACTCCAAGAGTATAAAGAAAACTTAACCTGACCCATACTTTGGTGCCAAGTGGAGGCAGAAAACTAGCTCCCTAAAAATTTATAACAGCAAACTGACTCTCACACATATTCATTCCCAGACTGATTTCAGTTCCTGGAAGGTCTCAAAAAACTACATAAAGAAAATATAGCTTAAATTGATCCTGGGCCGGTAGTGGCCTAGGCACCTGACAGAAGCAACTGCAAATCTACTTTGGAGGACCCACCTTCAGTCTAGGCCTCAGTGGAGTCCCATCAGAAAAGTTACAAGAAGTATTGATTCACAATCAGAAATCACAAGTCCCCCAGTGAAACAAAATAGAAGGAGCTAGGAGAAATGACAGATAGCAGAGTCATACCTGCTAAGAATGCCAAAATAAATTAACAGCAGATTTGGCACAACTGAAGAGAAAACTGATAAGCTAGAAGATAGATGTGAAGAAATTGCCCAAAATGCAAGATAAGACCCAAAGATAGAGCACTTGAAACAGTAATCAAGAGAGAGGGATAGAGTAATCATGTCTAATTTTAATCTAATGAAAATTCATAAAGGAGAGAAGAGAGAGAATGAAGCAGACATAATATTCCAAGAGATCATTACTAAAAAGTTTTAGAACTTGTGAAAATGACTAACCCACAGAAAATCCCAGTTAGGATAAATAAAAAGAAATCTACTCCTAAGCACATCATAATGATATCAAAGACAGAGGAAACTTCAAACAGAGAGATTAAGAGATTGCCCTTGAAGAAATAGCAGTTAATCTGATAGCTCACTTTCCAGCTGCAGTTATAAAAGCCAGAACACAGTGGAATAATATCTTCAGTGTTCTTAGAATGGAAACTATTAACTTAGAATTATATATCCAGTTAAAATATCTTTCTAGAATGAATTAAAGTTGGAAGCATTTTCAGACAATTGAAAACTTAAGAGCGGCCAGGTGTGGTAGCTGACACCTGTAGTCCTAGCACTTTGGGAGGCTGAGGCGGGTGGATCACCTGAGGCTAAGAGTTTGAGACTAGCCTGGCCAACATGGCAAAACCCTCTGTCTACTTAAAATACAAAAATTAGCTGGGCGTTGTGCGCATGCCAATAATCCCAGCTACATGGGAGGCTGAGTCATGAGAATTGCTTGAACCTGGGTGGCGGAGGTTACAGTGAGCTGAGATCGTGCCACTGTACTCCAGCCTGGAGGATAGAGTGAGACTGTCTCAAAAAAAAAAAAAAAAAGCTTATAAGAATCTGCTGTTGCCAGTGAGCCCTCACTAGAGGAAATATTAAATATTAAAGGATATAGTTTAGGCAGAAGGAAAGTGATCCCAGTTAGAAGAGCTAAGATGCAAGAAGAAATGAACTAAGAAGTTAGTAAAATGTGGGCAAATGTAGGTAAAATTTGATTAATTAAAATAATAATAGTATATTGATCTGGTAAAAGATAGAATTCCCCGCAAGACATGTATTAATTACAAAGGGAAAGATAGTTATCATTACAGTCAAGAAACCTGGCAGACATTCCCTTAACCAAGTGATCACAATTGATAGTACGAATATTTGGACCAATCAATATCACATAGCTTTGGATGTGTGCGACACCACTTCTCTGGTATTTCTGCCAAAATCTAATCATGAGGTAATATCATAGAGACACAAACTGAGGGACTCTTCAAAAAGTCAAGGTCGCAAAAGACAAAGAAGAATGAAGAACTGTTCATGTTAAAGGAGACTAATGAGACATGATAGCTAAACTCAATGCATGATCCTGGATTGAATCCTGGACCATAAAAATTAATTATTTTTTGTAGAGCACACTGTTAGGCCAGCTGGCAAAGACTGATTTAGATCTGCAGGTTATATTATAGGGTCGTATCATTGCTAATTTTCTCATTTTCTTCATTATACTGCACTTATGTAAGATAATGTCCATGTATTTTAGGAAATGCACACTGAAATATTTAGATAAAAGGGGCATTGTGTTTGAAATTTACTCTTAAAAAGTTCTGAAAAAGTAATGGTGTGTGTGTGTATATATATGTGTGTGTGTGTGTGTGTGTTAAAAAGTGAGAGAGTGATAAAAGGGAATGTGGTTAAATGTTAATATTTAGGGAATCTGAGTGAAGGGAATTTTTTGTACTATTCTTGCAACTTTTCTGTTAGTCTAAAATTAGATAAAAAGTTTAAAATATGAAATGAATCTCTAGCCGCCTACCCTGCCCCCACACACAAAAGGTAGAACTAAAGTGTTGAATAACAGAGGATAAATTGGGATGGGGTGTTTGGAGTTAGTGTTACCTAGTTACATTATGTTAATTATATAACAGAATAGTAACAAAGTAAACCTTTCAAACTAGTGGAGAGGAAAATGCATTGAAAAAAATCAAAATATGGCAAGAAAGAGGGAGAAAAAGAAATGTTGAATAACAGGACAACCAAAAGAACAAAATAAGATAGAAATAATTAAAAATGGACTAAATGCTCCAGCTGAAAGACTTAGATTGTTAGACTGGTTAAAAAAATTCAGATATAACCATGGAATACTACCCAGTCATAAAAAAAATGACATCATGCCCTTTGCAGCAACATGGACTCAGCTGGAAAACATTATCCGAAGTAATGCAAAAACAGAAAACCAAATACATGTTCTCACGTAAGTGGGAGCTAAACATTGGTTGCACATGGTCATCAATGGGAACAACAGACACGGGGGAATACAAGAGAGGGTAATGGTTGAAAAAAACTACCAGTTGGCGGCTATGTGCACTACCTAGGTGATGGATTCATTTATACTCCAAACCTCAGCATCACACAATATTCCTTTATTATGTACTCGTGCACAAACCTGCACATGCACCCCCCGATTCTAAAATAAATGTCGAAAAAAGAAAAAAAAGTTTCAGGTATATACTTTTTAAAGAAGCATTCCTAAACTATAGAGGTACAGAAAGTTTGAAAAAAAAAGTTTAGAAAAGACATGCTAGCTAGGGCAAAACTGGCAGCACTGTGCGGGTATTGAACAAAATAGACTTTGAGGCCAAAAGCAGTGCTAGAAGGAAATAGAGTGACTTTGCAATGATAAAGATTTTATTCACTGTGCATGGTGTCTGCCTGTAATCCTAGGAGACTGAGGCAGGAGGATCTCTTGAGCCCAAGATTTTGAGGCTACAGTGAGATACGATTGTACCACCACACTCTAGCCTGGGCAACAGAATGAAATCCCATCTTTAAAGAGAACAGATTTTATTCACCAGGGGTATGTAATAGTGCTAAACTTCTATGTACTTAATGACATAGCCTCAAAAGATATATAGCAAAAATCAACAGAAACCACAAGAAGAGACAAATTTGCTGTCAGAGTGGGAGATGATTGACTTCTCTCAATTATTGATAGGTGAAGTCCAAAAATGAGTAAAGCTGTGGAGAATTTAAACCAGTTAACCATCTTGATGTAATAGAACAATATGGTAACAACATTCAAGTAGAATATGTTTACAGAATGCTGACCTACTTTTTTTTTTTTTTAATTTTAAGAAAATCGAGATGGAGTCTCACTCTGTCACCCAGGCTGGAGTGCAGTGGTGCTGTCTCAGCTCACTGCAACCTCCACCTCCCAGGTTCAAGCAGTTCTCCTGCCTCAGCCTCCCCAGTAGCTGGGATTACAGGTGTCCGCCAGCACAAGCAGCTAATTTTTGTATTTTTAGTGGAGACAGGGTTTTACCATGTTGGCCAGGCTGGTCTCAAACTCCTGAGCTCAGCTGTTCCTCCTGCCTTAGCCTCCCAAAGTGCTGGGATTACAGGCGTGAGCCACCTGGCCCCGCCTGACCCACTTCTAAATGATGTCAGACTCTAAACACGTACATGTATATGGCTGCTTATGTAAGGGAGTTGAGCAGGCAGTGGTGCTGGTTTGTATCTAAAGTGATTACTTGGGCGAAAGGGGGATGAAAGAAGGAAGGGGTGCTTGAGTGTGAAGAGTCTACAGATGAGGGTGTCAGGAGACTCAGGTTCTAATGCCAACTCTGACGTCAATTGCCAGCTGATTTTTGACAAGCTATTTGTTATCTTGGATCCTATTTCCTCATTTATCCACCAGAGACAATGTTCACCCTGCCTGTTCCCCAGAAATGTTGTCAGATTCCACTGACACATGTGATTGAAGATGTTGAAAAATATAATGTACTAACATGGATTAAAATAGACAAGTATTTATCAAACACCTACTCATGCAAGGCTCCTGGAAGATATTCTAGGGGGTACAGGGATATGTAAGTCATGAAAGTCATTCTGATCTGAAAAGCCACACAGATAACTGTCAAATTACCTGCTTACAACCCTTCAGTGGTCTCCCATTTCTCTAAGGATAAAGACCAGCTGGGGTATAGCCTCTGTCTGTTTCTGTGACTTCAGTTCACATTTTCTCCTTCATTCAGCTTCAATCCTTCCTATAGGTGATTTCCTTCCTACCACAGAATATTTTTGCCAGCTGTTTCCTTGGCTTGGAAAGTCCTTTTCTCCCCCTTTCACCCAGTTAGCACCTTCCTTTTCTCAAGAGAACTGTCTCCTGCTTCCTAAACAGAGCATATTCCTCTCACATGGACTCAGCATAGTGTCCTTGGTCTTTGTGGTATTTTTCATTTTAGGGAGCAATCATTTGATTAATATCCATTTTTCCCGAGTGACTGTAAGTTCTAGGAGGGCAGGGACCATGTTTGTTTTTGCTGTCTGGCGCATAGTAGCACTCAGTAAATAATTGTTGACTAACTGACTGATTTTTTGATTGAATGAATGAAGGTACTTTAAGAGAGATACAAACAAATACTATGAAGAGTTAAAGGAAGAGGTAATTTTTGAAGTGAGCCCCAGAAGAGATTGCAAAATGCTGCCTGGATACCAGTTTAATGGATGAATGTGTTTATTATCACGAATCAACTTTGAGTTATCTTGGTGTTTGCTGTAACAAAGAAATTGCTGAATTTTATTTGTTAACTCTTTGTTAACATTTTCTAGGAGATTCTTATTTGATTTATCTGGTCATAGGAAATAACTCATTATCTTTTGGCAGCCCAAGCATGAACCTCTCTGCATATTCTGTGACCTCATGGGTGTGGACTATGAGGAGATGTGTCACTGGCTCTGCCATCGGAAGCTGGCTACTGCCACAGAGACGTACATCAAGCCCATCTCCAAGCTGCAGGCCACAAATGCCCGTGATGCTTTGGCCAAGCACATCTATGCCAAGCTTTTTAACTGGATTGTAGATAATGTCAATCAGGCTCTCCATTCTGCTGTCAAACAGCACTCTTTTATTGGTGTGCTGGACATTTACGGGTGAGTATATTTGGCTAATTGGTCTGCCAGAGAGCATTCCTTTCTAGAACTTACCTAGTAAGCCTAAGTGGGCATTTGATTCTGTTTCTTACTGGTAAAGAGAAGGGAGACTTTGCCTACGACAATTGAAGAATACCTTGATGATGGTGATGCAATTGCATGTTGCTTAAAATTTAAGTAAAACAAACAAAAAATGCTTCAAATCTGAAGCTAATTTACTTAGCTAGTGCATAGACTTAATTGGTTTTCAGATGCTCATGTGGTAAATTATCACTGAAATTCTAAAAATCTAATTTTATTTGCTAGTTTGCCTTATTTGGGTACCTGTCTTTAGCTGTTAAAATCCTTCCCTCATATTTGTGCTTGTTTCATACTTAATTTTTCATTCTCTGGTTCTCTTTTTTAAAAGAACCTGTAGGATCTCTGTTCCTATTTCCCTCCTATGTGTGTGTAACACTGTGAGTCAGTAAATTGGCAAGAGCAATGGTTTTATCGTAATTCTGATGTTCCCCACTTGGGGGTGAATGAGCCCTCAAAAACTCATAGTGTTGAACACCTCTGCATGCTAGGGCCGTTAAACAAAACAAAACAAAACACAACAAAAAAAGCCTCTCTACTGCATGGCTGATGCTTATCTGCTGGGTACATATTTCTTGTTACTGACTTATAAATCTTTATCTTCACTGATATGGAAAGAAAGTTTTACAATGTTGGGGGATGTCCCATTTCTTTCTTCCTAATGTGTATATTTTGAATATTTTTAAAAAGCTTTTTGTTCCTTTTCTCCCCTTTCCATATTATCTTCGTGGTTACAGATTTGAAACATTTGAGATAAATAGTTTTGAACAGTTTTGCATAAATTATGCAAATGAAAAACTACAGCAACAATTCAATATGGTAAGAATGTTCTTCCTTAAATAATATTCTGCTATAAATTATTCTCTTGAATTCCTAGTCTTTGTTTAAAAGCTTATCCCTGAAATGAAGTTGTGAATTATAATTATTATATGGAATTTAGAACTGATGATTAATGAATGGTACAACATTAGAAAAATGTTTTATGGGCCAGGTGGGATTCAAGGCTATCCTTGGATTGCTGTCTGATAATAATGAAAATTTGGAACAAATAGATTGAAAGAAGCAGGCAGTGTGTTAGGTAATTTCTTGGGAGTATGAAGCTTTGAGCCCAGGGATATCTTTCAGTTTGTTGTTTTTAAGTTAATTGTATGTGGAATTTCTTAATGCTTACTTGCTATATTAGCAAGATGTCAGAACTAAAATGCAGAATTTTACATATTCTCTTTTCAACAGTCTGGGACATTCACTGAGGCAATGGCAATGGGAATATTTTGAGTGGCTCTTGTGAAGTAGTAACATTAAATATCTTAGAGGAGTACCATGGTGTTGGGAGATTCAGAAATGCTTAAAAATCAGAGTCAGCAGATTGTAATAATGAAGGACACAGAGCCCAGAGGTGAACTGTGTGAGTTGGAATCCTACCCTGTGTCAGTTATCCAGGAGATCTTGGGCAAGTTAGTTGACCTCCCTGGGCCTTAACTTCCTCATCTATAAAATGGACGTAATAATAGTACCTGCTGTGTGTGGTTTTATGGATTAAATGGGTTGGAATATGTAAAGTGTCCATCATGTGCCAGGCACAGTTCTAAGTGCAAGAGTGGGAGTGATTCTTAGTGTTGATGAAAGAGGGTATTAAAATGAGACACCCATAGGAATTAGAAGATAGAGCCGAAGGGCAGGAAAGACACCCTTAATAAATCCTCACTTGTAAAGAGAGAGGTCAAGTGGTATGGTTTGTAGTTGATGCACAAAAACCAGATGTTTAAAGACATTGCAAGTTACAAATTTGGTAAAAAACAAAAGAGGGTCTAAAAATAGTAATATGGGGAGAATAGTGGAAGAGTGGGACGGAGGTGGTGTATGTGAATTTAGCCTCTTTTGTGTCATAATGTAATCAGTAGATGTTTCATAGTGATAAATCAGAAGGTAGCTGATAAGCATATTCTTTAGAAATATGTAGGTAAATATCAGAAGAAATAGCTAAGGGAATTAAAAATGGTTGCCTCCAGGGAGCGAGGCTGGGGTTGGGGAGAGATGGGACAAGGAGTTGCTGCTTGTCATTATAAAACCTTTTAGACTGTTTGATTACATGTTCCATATACTATGATAAAAACTTGAACCATCTTTGTTTAGCAAATTAAGCTTCCTACCACAGTGAAATAATGTAGAAGTGATCTTAAAACCTTAGGCCTATGACTGTTTCCATATAAGATGACTACTAATATGATTTTCATCTCTGCATAAAAAAATTAATAAAAACCTATCAGAAACTAAACTGAGCATTACCGTTTCTCAAGGTGTTTCTGAGTTTCTTAATACTTAGTTAATGCCACAGCCTTCCACTCTTTCTGATTGTTTCCACACAGAGTGACTGGAATGGAAGAAGCAATGCCAGCCTCTTTAGGAACTGGCTAGTTTGTGTGTTTTTCAGGGGCCTCCTGTCTGCATGTGTGTTTTGGTCTCTTGCGTCTCCTCCTCTTTCCTGCTTTCTGTCTCTATCCACCTGTTTCTCCTTCTCTCTTCACATACCCCCTTACATTCTGCATCTTTGATTCTCTCTGCACAACTGATCTGCACCCTCTTCCTATCCTATGGCAGGTTCTTTCCTTCTAGTCTGTATACATCTTCTCCACCTCAAGCTCTTTCCTTTCTCACTCACTTTAAACTTCCTGTGAACCCAGCAGTGGTTGGAATACTCTTCTCATCCTCTTAACTCGCTTATCTCCCATTCATTTTGGCTTCTTTCAGCTTCAACTCCCATTACTAATTGCCTGATTATTTTCTTGTTTCCCAGTTCAAATACCTGAGAGAGAGAGAATCTGATTAACACTGTTGAGTTTTTCATCAGAGGTCTCTAGCAGGAGACTGCCCTCACATACCCACACTGGTTTAGTCAGCTGTGACTAGGAACGTGGGGTCTCATAGTATAAAGAACTTGACTGCATAGGGCTGTTACCCGATCTGGGGATGTAGTTGGGGGCAGTCAGCATGAGAAACGCCGTGACTGGCATGCTTAGTGTTTGAAGGCATCACTATATTGACCAAGAATCTCTTGCCATATTGAACTACATGCCTGTATTCTTTGACAATTGAGCATCCAAAATTTTAAAGACCCCAGGAGCTTTTCCAAACTAGACATGGTGTGTGAGAAATAATGCTCTATTTAATGTCTAGAGCAGTGTTTCTGTTGTCAATATTGAGACTGCATATAAATTAATGAAATTTTTAAAAACAGAGCGCATTGTTTTGGAAGATACTCATACCATCAGTCAGGGTGTCCTGCTGACATATGGTGCCCTATTTGCCTTCTCATTAATCAAAAGAACAGAAGAAATTTGCTTTCTTATTGTAGCAGGATGAGCCACAGACAAAACCTCTCAGACACCGAGTTGTAGAAGGAAGGGCTTTATTCAGCTGGGAGCATCAACAAGCTACTGCCTTAAAATCCGAGCTCCCCGAGTGCACAATTTCTGTCCCTTTTAAGGGCTCACAACACTAAAGATTTCACGTGAAAAGGTCGTGATTGATTTGAGCAAGCAGCAGGTACGTGACAGGGACTGCATGCACTGCTGGTCAGAGTGAAACAGAACAGGGCAGGGAGTTTCACAATGTTCTTCTATACAATGTCAGGAATATCGGTTTCTAAGTCATGAGTTGATTTGTAACTACTGGGTTTAGGCCAGGCAGGCCCAGGCCTGGTTTTGGGCCTGGCGCCGGGTTGCCTATCTTTGGTTTTACTTCCTTGTTTTTTTCTTAAAACAGGTACTGAGTATAAAATAATATAAAACAATATGAGAGGATCTCTCTCTTCCTCATTCCCCCCTTTTGAGACTCTCACTTTTTATTAGTGGGAGTTCTCACTCTTATTTTTGCTACTTAAGTCTTTTTGTGCAATAGATTGATAGTGATTTTTATAGTATACTTGTGCTGAAGCATTTTGGTGAACTAAGGTAGTGATGAAGCTTTTTTAATCATTTGAAGAACTACAGGTATCAAACAAGGGAGCAGTAAGCAGGTTTTTATTACTATTATAACTTTTATTATAAGAGTTTTAAATTCTCTTAGTGCTAGGAACTAATTTTTAAGCATGGTTCTCGGATTAAGTCCGTGCCACACTTGCACAGGTACATGTGCCAGTTTTGTCATATTTTAAACTATGTCTTTAACTACTTGCCTTTGGTTATCTATGTGTAGACAGTAATTAGTAAGGTTAAATTTCTTATAGACCCTTTTTTAGTTGCTAGCAAGTAGTCGAGAGCCAGTTTATTTTGATAGATAGCATTTTTTTATCTGAGTTTTTTGTTTTTTGTTTTTTGTTTTGCCAGGCCAGAATAGTCAAGGCTTGACTGGTTTTATTGGTGATGATTTTTAAAACAGCTTGCAACCGTATGATTCGGTTAAGCATGTAAATGGGGGTCCAGTGTTCCCATGAGCCATCTTGTGTCTAAGTGGCAGGCCTATAGTATTGTATAAATTTTTAGGAGGTCATTTATCATCTTTTTAATTACCTATGGCTATGCTTCGTTTTCCACGGGAAGCATAAACAGGGAAGCCCAGAAGTTCAACTGTTTTTATGGGCAGTAAGAAGAAAGATGGTTTAATAGTGCCAATAACACAAGTACCTGTCTACTGGTCAGGCAGCTTAACAGTAGGCTCTATGTCTACATATCCAGTATAACCCTGTGGGGGCAGTCTAGTCCTGGTGGAATTCTGGGTGGTACTGTTTTTGCAGTGCTATTATACAGCTTTTGCCTAAGACAACTAAGCTGCCTTACAGAATGAGTGAATCTTTTTCCTTTTCTAGCTATGCAGTGCTGTCTAATAATTGAGACTTTTAGAACCTAAAAATTGTCAGGGTGGTTCTTTTGGGCCGGGAATTCGTCAGGAACTGGGTCTGTAGGAACTAATTCTTGGGCTTCCTGTGGCCATTGATCTCCTGTTACGGTTCCTCCACAAACATAACATGAAGTGACTTTTAAAGACTGGGCTACATATTCGGCTAATTGCAAAAACAAATTTTTAGTTTTTTCCTGGAATCTCAGGTGCTGGCACATTTAGTTCATCATAGAAAGTCTGAAATACTGGTTCTGGAGAGTGTCTTTGAACCTCGCCTTTTATTAGGATGCATACGCTAGGATCTAGTTCTTTTTCATCAATGCCTAATGTTATGTATTTTTTAAATTTCATTTTGGGTCTGAGGGGTTTGTAATTACCAACTCTAAAGGGTTGCAGCTCCCACTCGTGCAGGAGGGGCTGACTTTTTCTTTTTGGAGCCAAACAGGATCTTTTTTATTTTTATTTTAAGTAGCCTAAATGACACAAGACCAGTATTGACACATTTCACATAAATATGATTCTTGACAGATATAATTATTTTCTGTTGTGTAACTTTTTTCTCAATCTAGAGAACTGCATCCCAATCTATGCTACTTACTGTTAATAGCGGCACAGGCATCAAATTTTAAGGTTATATTTTTGGGGACCCCTTTTTCTTCTGTCCTAGCTATTACTTTACTTGTGTCACTTAGAAAAGGATCAGTCCTTAGTCTTATTTTAAAAACTGTGATCATGGGAGGCTTAAAATGAGTCATAACACGCATCAGGTTGGTTATTTTCTGGGCTACATACCTTGGATAAAGTAGCATTATATAAACAAGTTTCTTTTAGAGTCCTGGTACACTTATAATAACCATAAAATAATAGGACAGTAGCAATCTTTTGTCCTACCTCAGTGATTTGATATATATATATATACTGGGAACAGCCCTCAGTTTGAGGAAGGTCATTTGAAGTCCTTACTGTACAAGTCTAAATTTTAAGGAAAATGAGTCCTGCGATGAGTTTCCTCATGGTTCAGCCATGCGTAGACCAGTCAGCTTCCGGGTGTGACTGGAGCAGGGCTTGTTGTCTTTTTCAGAGTCACTTTGCAGGGGTTGGCGAAGCTGCTCCCATCCACGTACAGCTCCCAGTCTACTGTTGTTTAAGGATGGTCTCGGAGGTTGGGCCCACTAGAATAAACTGAGTCCAATACTTTTACACAATTATGTTTAACTGGGCTCTCTGATACCAGGAGCAAGGTGGTGGGGTTTAGGGTGTTGCAAACTTCAGTGGTTATGTGGGGATTTTTACAGAGCAAGCTTTGGTATCTAGTTAGTCTAACATTTATTAGCTAATGGTGTCCTTTGGTATTTATTAAAATTACCACAGCATGGGGGGACTTTATGTTTAGGTTTTGCCTAAGAGTTGGCTTATCTGCTTCTTGTGCTAACAGGGCCATTGCTGCCAGGGCCCTTGGACATGGGGGCCAGCCTTTGGAAACCCCGTTTAGTTTTTTGAGAGATGGGCCACTGGCCTTGGCCAGGGCCCTACAGTCTGGGTTAAAACTCCAACTGCCTTTTTTTTTTTTTTTGACATATAGAGTGTAAAGAGTTTTCTCAGGTCAGGTAGCCTCAGGGCTGGGCTGACATGAGTTTCTTTTTAACTCATGAAAAGCTCATTGTTGTTGGTCGTAACAGATGTAGTTTATTCTAATTGACATTTTTATTGACTGTCATTTACCAAAATATTGACTTAAATCCTGTAATTGTTTGATTTCAAGCTTTAAATTGATTTGGTATTCCTTGCGGGACTCTAATTGCATCTAAATAGATGTGAGAGTTGAAAGACCTATAAGGGGCTTCTCTTGCTTTACGATGTCTTATTATTATTTTTTCTTCCTCTGGTTGATGAAATGCGGGGGTGAAAGGGATGGCCAAATGGACTAAAGCACAAGTGCCACTCTAGTTATTTGGCAGAGTGCCCAGTAAAGGTCCACTACAATACCACCCCACATCCGCTTGGGGATGAATAAGAGCTCTTGATAAGCTCTTGAAAATTCTTAAGCTCACTGCATCCCTTCAAGTCTCCAAGGAATGCTAAGTCTCCTCCCTGCCATGAGAGACACGAAGTGAACTTAGTGTTAGGAGACGGAAGCTGGATGGCCCTCGGGGGCTGACCCGCAGGGACTTCAGGATATAGCAGAGAGAACTTGGCATGACTTCTTACTCTAGGCTGTAGAATTCTGGAAAAGAGCTACGATGCAGCCCACACCTGGTCAACTGGAGGACCACCTCAGTGGAAGGGGGACAGTCAGGGCCTCTGGCCTGCCATGTGCACAAGCATAACAATTGCTTTTGTTTAACGTGCAGATGGATTATTTGATCCATTCCAACCAGACATTTGCATCCTGGTATGCTGTCTTAATTGCCAAAGTTTGTTTTAATTCTTTAACTTCTATGATCTTCTAGTAAAATGAATGTTTCCTTTAGCACCTATTTTTATTAGTTTTTAGACTAAAAAAAAGCTAAACACCATTTTATATTTAATAATGCTTTTTGTATGATTTTTATACCAGATAAGCTAAATTTTACCTTTATATTAGTGTGTTATTAATTTTAATAAAACTTTGTAGACATAGTTATCTAATTTTTCATGTTTCACCATAAGGTGAGATTTTATAGACTCTTTTTAACCTTTTACAATTTTTGTTAAAGAGCAGGTTGATGTTTTAAGAAAAACCTGTTGCATTTTTACTTTAATGTCCAGTTCACAGAAAAACTGGATGATACCTTTTTAACTTTAGCTATGATGTTTATACACAAAATTTTCTTTACAGTTAATGTTTTAAAATTTGCCTAAACTTTCAAAACAATAATTTTTTGACCTTTTAATGTAGGGTAAAAATCCACATTCTTATGCCTCTTTATAATTTCTTTGCTAAAGGTATATTTTACCTTTTTTTATACACCTTGCACATAAACTGGTTTTTTTTTTCAGTAGTATTCTAAATTATATAACTTTTTTGCATAAAATTTTTTTTATAACTTTTCTTTTTTTACGTCTTTTGCAGACAATTTTTTTTGACATGTCTCAACTTCTGACTTATTACAAACTTTTTTTTTTTTAATAACCAGTTAATTTATTTCAGGACAAGAATTTACCATATAACATTCTTTTTATATAAATTCTGCTTCCCCCCCGCTTTTTTCCTTTCTTAAAATTTTTCAACATAGTTCTTAGTGGGGTGGGCTTATTTTGCACCTGACCCATGTTTTCGCAAGACAAAATACCACACTCACACCACACACACTCGCCACAAAGCAAAGAACAGGTAAAGAGGGCACACACACACGCTTTTATCGTTTATACTAAACCAAAATCAGAACACCACGAAATTCAAAATCCGAGTACCAAGAAATTTAATCCAAGTCAAAACCAAAACCAAAGTATCCAGCAATTCAAGTCAAGTCAAAACCAAAACAAAAGTGCCGATACAAGTACACTGTGGGTGATCGGGCCACACTTCCACTCAAATGGAGTGGGGCAAGTTCCAAAGACTAGTCTTACCAAGTCAAGTCAAGTCAAAACCAGAACAAAAGTGCCGATACAGGCACACCGTGGGCGATCAGGCCACGCTTCCACTCAAATGGAGTGGGGCAAGTTCCAAAGACTAGTCTTACCAAGTTTCAGATGTCCGGACTCCAAGTGCCAGTTCCTTCCCGGTGTTCAGCCACTGTGTTAATCCTCTGTGGGGGCCTGCTACGCGCTCCTCTGATGAGGTGTTCCACTGGGACAATTGCCTACTCAGGAACGCTCTTAGGATTGCGTCACTCAGGCTGGCCAGAGTCCCCCGCAGGGATGCTCCACAGGGCAGGCCTAAGCTGTCTAAGAGGCTACCTCGGCTGTCCGACAGTTACCTCGCTTCCCGGTCAGGGAACCAAGAAATGTAGCAGGACAAGCCGCAGACAAAACCTCTCAGACACTGAGTTGTAGAAGGAAGGGCTTTATTCAGCTGGGAGCATCAGCAAGCTACTGCCTTAAAATCCGAGCTCCCCGAGTGCACAATTTCTGTCCCTTTTAAGGGCTCACAACACTAAAGATTTCACGTGAAAAGGTCGTGATTGATTTGAGCAAGCAGGGGGTACGTGACAGGGGCTGCATGTACCGGTGGTCAGAGTGAAACAGAACAGGGCAGGGAGTTTCACAATGTTCTACAATGTCAGGAACATCGGTTTCTAAGTCATGAGTTGTTTTGTAACTACTGGGTTTAGGCCAGGCAGGCCCAGGCCTGGTTTTGGGCCTGGCGCTGGGCTGCCTGTCTTTAGTTTTACTTCCTTGTTTTTTTCTTAAAACAGGTACTGAGTATAAAACAATATGAGAGGGTCTCTCTCTTTCTTCATTATTAGCATGACATAAATATTCTTATGGATGACTGTTTTTTGTTAAAGCTTATAATAGCTCGTTAGACTGTAAACACTGCAAATGAGGCCAGGCGTGGTGGCTCACGCCTGTAATCCCAACACTTTGGGAGGCAGAGGCAGGTGGATCACGAGATCAGGATATTGAGACCATCTTGGCTAACGTGGTGAAACCCCGTCTTTACTAAAAATACAAAAATTTAGCCGGGCGTGATGGCACATGCCTGTAGTCTCAGCTACTCAGGAGGCTGAAGCAGGAGAATCGCTTGAACCTGGGAGGTGAAAGTTGCAGTGAGCCGAGATTGTGCCACTGCACTCCAGCCTTGGTGACAGAGCAAGACTCTGTCTCAAAAAAAAAAAAAAGTGCAAATGAGCCAAGAGTAGCATTACAATAAGTACAGAATAAAGTGGGAAAGTTCCAGACACATGAGGAGAGTATTCATTGGAGATCTTGTGGCATGTAAGTTTCACAGGGCATGGGGTCCTAGAAAATATGGGTTGTTTGATCGTCATCACAAAAGTCTTTTCTTCCCACAAAAATAGCAAGATTTGTGAAAGAACCAAAGGAGATCAAAGAGATAAGTAAAGGAAGGCAGAAACTCCCTAAGAATGAGTCGCAGTCATTAGCATCTGTAGAGACTAGAAGTGGTGGTGTCAGCTGCATTGGCTGGGCAGTGGCTGGGCAGCAGCCTGAAACAGGAGCTGTGGCGGTGGTTGGATTGCCCTTCCCACCCGCACTAGCTTGCCTCCCATTCATCTTTAGAGACTAGATCACACAGCCCTCCCCTGACCAGCCTGTGTCCAAACTAGATGAGGACTCTTGCTCTTATAGCTCATATTATTTTCCTTTGTAATATTACTATAGCTTGTGATTATATTCCTTATGGTTATTTGGTTTCTGTCTGCTTCTCCCACTTGTCTCCAAGCTCCATGAGGGCAGCATCCACATCTGTGTTGTTAACCATGTGCAGTGACTGGCACATAGTAGACAGTTAATATATATTTTTGTGTAAATGGAGATGAGAAGCAATGGTGAGCACAGTGGCTGAAGCCAGAAAAATGAGTCATAGACTCCATGACTATCAAAGATAATCAGGGCAGTCACGAGAAAGGCCAATTATTAACTAATTCTGAGCCACGTGAACTTCAGCACCACAGTCCCTTAGGAGAAGTACTTTGTTATGCTGAAAGCATTGCCCAGCGTGGTTCAGTAGCCTGGAGGGCATCAACATAGTTGTTAAATGCCAGCCAAGGCATTCCTGTGTCCCATGTTGTTAGCAGCACAGTACGATAACTGAAGAAGCCAAAAATACATAGTGTGGCTTTGAAAATACACATAATCAAAAGATCACAAAGATTGCTACATTGATCAGCTATTTAAAATACCTAGATTTACTTGTTCACCAAGAATCCTACGTAGCTGAGGTTTTCCTGTTGTTTTATTTGCTTTCTCTGTGTGTAAATCATGCTTCTCCCATGAGGTTGTTGTTGTTGAAAGCCATAGATTATCTCAAATTATGTTGGTATCATCTTAGTGTTTTATATAAACATTGTTTCTTGACTACATTTTTTGTTACAATGATCCAGTAATGACTGCTTTTTTTTCTTTTTCATTTCAGCATGTCTTCAAATTGGAGCAAGAAGAATATATGAAGGAACAAATTCCATGGACACTCATAGATTTTTATGATAATCAGCCTTGTATTAATCTTATAGAATCAAAACTAGGCATTCTAGATTTACTGGATGAGGAATGCAAGGTAAGTATGATTCCCTGGGGTACTTGGTTTATCAAAATAGATGTATCAAGGTCAGAAGGTAAGGGGTTCAAGGAGAGATTCATTAGTATATCATGGAATGCCATTGTGGTGACAAGTAGGGAAAATGCTTTCATTCTGAAGGGACACTAGACCCCAAGAGTTCTAATTACAGGTGAAAATAGGAGAATTTCCTTCCTCTTTTCAGTCGATTCTAAATTACATGAAAAATTGACACTAGATACTACCAATTTTAGCCACTTTTGTTATTAATTTGTTTATGTTTAATACTTTTTGTTCGGCGATAGAATTTATTTAAAGAAATGCAAGAAACTGTGCAGAAGATATTTTGAATAGTAGTTCTAAATAGTTATAATTGTAAAACTAACTAGTTGTTCCATATTACTGACATATTTGAAAGGGATGGAGTTGTATCTTTAATATTTAAAGGTGCAGCATGTTGGAAAAAAGTATTAGATCCCCAGCTTTACCACTGAGTGATCTTAGGCAAACCTATTCTTTCTCTTTATTTTTCTTTAGTTTATATGCAGGAAGTTACAGTTTAGCACAGGTGTACCCTCCTAAGCACCCAGACTTCCTACAACATTAAGGATGCATGTAACAAAAAGGTTCTCAGCCTCACTTGAGATTTAAAAATATGCAAACCAAAGCAAAAGTGGTACACCACTCTTTACCCATCCAGTAGGCAAATTTAGACTTGATAACTTTCATTTGATAATACTAAATGAATATTGCATATATACTCATGATGAAAAGCATGAATTCATTCAACATACTTTATAGGACATTTGACAACATTTATCGTAATTTTAACTACATACCCTTGACCCAGGAATGGAACTGCTGGGAATTCCACCTTTGATTACACTTGCAAAAGTATCTAAGGTATATACATGTAAGAAGAAAACTATGGCAGTTGTCATAATAATAACAAAAAAATCAGTAACAATCTAGTAGCCATAAATAACGCAGAGAATGCTATTGTTGCAAAGCTGAAAACAATGCAAGGAGTGTGTAAAATTACCCTATTCACATACATGCCTTCAAGGAGACTTAAGAAGGCCAGGCATGGTGGGCTCACATCTGTAATCCCAGCACTTTGAGAGGCTGAGTGGGTAGATATTTGAGTTCAGGAGTTTGAGACCAGCCTGGGCAATATGGTGAAACCCCATCTACAAAATAATACAAAAAATTAGCTGGGCATGGTGGTGTGCACCTGTAGTCGCAGCTACTTGGGAGGCTGAGGCAGGATAATCACTTGAGCCTGGGAGGCAGAGGTTGCAGTAAGCCGAGATTGTGCCGTTGCACTCCAGTCTGGGTGACAAGAGTGAAACCGTCTCAAAAAAAAAAAAAAAAAAAAAGAGAGAGGGGAAGAAATAATTAAGTTGGAGGAAATGGCAAGAGAAGACTACTCTCCGTTTTATATCTTTCTGAATTATAGAAATGTTTCACTATGTACAAATGTTACCTTTATTTGGCAGAATTTTTTTAAATTTTTAATTTTGTGGGTACCTGGTTGGTGTATACGTTTATGGAGGTACATAAAATATTTTGGTATAGGTATGCAATGTATAATAATCACATCATGGAAAATTGGGCATCCATCCCCTCAAGCATTCATCTTTTGTGTTATAAACAATCCAATTATATTCTTGTTCTTAAATGTATAATTAAATTATTATCAAATACTAGGACTTATTCATTCTAATTTTTTTTGTATCTATTAGCCATCCCCCATCTTCCTGCTGCCCTTCCCAGCCTCTGGTAACCATCTTTCTATTCTTTATAGTCATGGGTTCAATTGCTTTAATTTTTAGATCCCACAAATAGATGAGAACATGTAATGTTTGTCTTTCTGTTTAAAAAAATTTTGAAAACATATATAATAGCCCTGATATTTCATGGGAAGCTTTTTTTTTTTTGAGAAGGAATTTCACTTTTGTTGCCCAGGCTGGAGTGCAATGGTGTGACCTCTGCTCACTGCAACATCCTCCTCCCAGGTTCAAGGAATTCTCCTGCCTCAGTCTTCTGAGTAGCTGGGATTACAGGTGCCCGCCACCATGCCTGGCTAGTTTTTTGTATTTTTAGTAGAGATGGGGTTTCACCATTCTGGTCAGGCTGGTCTCAAACTCCTGACAGGTGATCCACCCACCTTGGCCTCCCAAAGTGCTGAGATTACAGGCTTGAGCCACCATGCCCGGCCAGCTTTTGTTGTTTAAAAAACAACAACAACAAAAAATTTGTTTCATGATTTTTCTTATAGGCAGATTGAACTGCCCCAAGATTGGGCTGGGTTGCCCATGAGAAGGTCTGAGTCATGGTATTCATTAGTAATTGGTTGTTGGCGTCTAACAATGAAATGTGGAAGGAATGAACTCCTAAACTGAATTGTAAAAGTTCTTAGGTAAAGCCAAAAAAAAAAGATCTTTTGACAGCTGATGCATTAGAAGAATCACAGTATTTAGCTTGTTTTCTTTCTTCCTTTTTCCCATGAATATAGATGCCTAAAGGCACAGATGACACCTGGGCCCAAAAATTGTACAACACACATTTGAACAAATGTACACTCTTTGAAAAGCCTCGTCTGTCAAACAAAGCTTTCATCATCCAACATTTTGCTGACAAAGTAAGGAAGCTTTATATCATTTTTTCTTTTTGAATTCTTAAATGTGGAAAAAAGTCAATAGTCAAGAGTATCTTTTTTTTTCCTTTTGCTGATGTTTGCATTCTTCAGGGCTCAAGGGACAGCAATCTTTAGTGTTGACATGTTGGTTTTCTCTTCCTTTAACCTACATTGAGTTATTTGTGAAATAAGTATGGGTCTATAATTCTGAAATCGAGGAAACTCTGTAAACTAAGTTGTTTTTTTTTTATAACTCATTTAGCTAAACCTGATCTCTGATCTGAATTAACATGAGATTATTTATAGTCTATCTTTATCACAGTTAGGCTGGATATTTACATATTTCACAGTAGAAATATGAATATGTTTTGTTACAGATCATTGCCTTCCATTTTGCTGGAAATATGAAAAAATGGTGCATGTACATACTACATCTTAAATGCCTGAAAAATTCCAAGTCCTAAAGCATAGCTTATCTCAAGGGTTTCAGAATAGCAATTGTGGACTTTTGTCACCCTCTGCAATTGATTCACTGGGTCCCTTCTAATAAGGCATACTGTCTTACTGCTTCACAAGTTCTATAGTGTACTTAGCAAATCACAAGCAATGAGAGTAATTTATATTTCAAGGAGATTGTGGTGTAGGCTTTGGGGTAAGTTTCACAGGGTCTCCTTTAGGCATTGAGGACTTTCTAAGTCTGCCCTAATTCCATCTAGAAGCCTTGAGATGACCCTAGGGCCACCTAAAGGTTTTATCTTGCAAGCTTTGACCCTCTTGAGTGGCAGACAACTGAAGTTGCTGGAGTTTTGGAAAAGAAATAGTCCCTTCTCAAGTAGTCCCATTTTACCAAATCATACAATATTTCCCCAGCCTTCACCTTCATCCATCAGCAGCTCTTCACCTCTGTCCCCATCAGACCCTCATTTGTTCCTTCTGATTCTCTCTCCTGTTGTAATCTCTTCTAAGAGGAAACACCCCTGCTTGATGGTGACCTAGGTTGGAAGGAGATACAAGGAGTCAGCCTTGGAAGAGCTCTCTGGCCAGCATGGGAGAAGAGGATCTGCTTATGAATCTGCTCACCCACTAACTGAGAGGAAGGATCTTTTAGATCACAGTTACTCAGCACTACCACTGTTTCCTAGAAAAAACAATATTTGAGGAGTTTTATTCTAGAGTTAACATGCTTCTTAACAGGAATTGCCCTGGTTTCTTAGAAAAGACTGATAATACCCATTTGTTGAGAGCTGATCGTATAGCCTGAGACTAATAAATATTCTTGTTATTGATGATTATAATAACTATTCAAAAGTTTTATCGGTTAAGGAGATTTTTCCATGTGTTTTCAGGTGGAATACCAGTGTGAAGGATTTCTCGAAAAGAATAAAGACACCGTTTTTGAAGAACAAATTAAAGTTCTTAAATCAAGCAAGGTAACTATGGATAGGCTTACTGTAATCCAGGGGGTATTCAAAGCATTAGATTTTTAACAATAAAAATTATTTTTTAACAAAAATCAGTTTTAGTTTTTAGTTTACCAAATATATAAGACTTAGTATGTTAGTCAAAGTTATTTTAGCTGCATGTCAGGTCCTGTTCTAAATGTATTAAAAATGCTAACTCATCTAATGACTCTCATTTTATGGATGAGGCACCTGAGACACAGAGACTTCATGGCTAGTGAGTTTTCAAGCCAAATTAAAATCCAGGCTGTCTTGCTGAGTCTGTGCTTTTAACTCCTGTGCAATGTTTCTTTCAGTTTTGTGTGACATTATTGCCTCCACAGTGGTTCTAGACTCTGTTGTGCCTTGGTGAGAGGCCATGAGAGAAAACAGTCTTTCTGCCCTGTCAGTTTGAAGGGAGGTGCTAGAAACATGGCCTTACACACTCCATCAAGATGGAAACTGATCTCTGGATCATCACTGAGTGCAGTTCCAGGTGTGGCCCAAAGCACTTTGAAGTTATTTTTCTTAGGCATAGGTACTAGAGACACTGCTTTCTAGAGGGAAAAGAATGTTCTAGATGGTAAGAGCTGTGATGGCTACATTGTATTGATGACTAGGTTGATCCCCTCCTCCATCCCTTGACCTTCCATCTGGAAAGAATGGGGAGGGGAGCATGGCTCATGTTCATCCCACAGAGAGCAGAGCAGGAAGCCAGTTACTTAGATCAGCAAAATGAATATTCAGGTATTCAGCTAAAAATAAAAAATTTTCATGTGAATTCTTCTAGATTACTGACTGGCAGTCTTTGTTTTTCTATTTTATTCTAAGAGAATCCTTTTAACTTCAGTGGAATAGTATATGAATATTTTGACTTGTTTTTAGAATAAAAACCTTTCCTATCTATTATTTTGATAATATAAAGATTACATAAAGACCAAATCCCAGTTTTAACCTTCAGAAAATAATAAGGTGAGACCAGGTGTGGTAGCTCATGCCTGTAATCCCAGCACTTTGGGAGGCTGAGGCAGGCAGGCTGCTTGAGCCCAGGAGTTTAAGATCAGCCTGAGCAACATGGCAAAACCCCATCTCTACAAAAAAATACAAAAATTAGCTGGGCATGGTGGTGCATGGCTGTAGTTTCAGCTACTTGGGAAGCTGAGTGGGAGAGTCACTTGAGCCTGGGAGGTTGAGACTGCAGTGAGCCGTAATTGTGCCACTGTACTCCAGCCTGGGAGACAGCGAGACTCTGTCTCCAAAAAAAAAAAGGTTAAAGTGTCTAACAGTCACTGGGCATTAATTGTTTATAGTTTTATAGGATTGATATGTAAGAGAAAATTCCCACAATGCCAGTCTCTAAGTATTATTCAGTTAAAGATCTTTATTGATTTGATTTATAAATAATGATAAAATTCTAGTTTTATTACTTTGTCAAAGTAGTTTAGCTGAAACAGAACATTCACAGGTTTTCATCTGATTCTTGTTGTTGTTGTTGTTGTTTTGAGACAGTGTCTCACTGTCACTCAGGCTGGAGGGCAGTGATGTGATGATCACAGGACTCACTGCAGCCTCGACCTCCCCGGCTCAGGTGATCCTTCCACATCAGCCTCCCAAGTAGCTAGGACTACAGGTGCACGCCACCATGCCTGGCTAATTTTTTGTCGAGACGGGGTTTCACCATGTTGTCCAGGCCGGTCTTGAACTCCTGGTCTTAAGGGAACTACCCACCTCGGCCTCCCAAAGTGCTGGGATTACAGGCATGAGCCACCGCACCTGGCCAGGTTCTCATTCTTGAGGCATCCTTGATCAGTTGTCTTTATTCTGATTTAGTTTTCTAATTGGCTTTTGAGTCCTTAGTCGTCATAAAGTGGGTATGCGTTCTGACAAATCATTTGCAGTGACCACCAGTCTGTGTAACATTGTTGCCATTGAAGTGGGGACAGTGTGTGACTTACCTAACATAGCTTGGAGGCTTCCTCTGCTCCCAGTCTTTGCTGAAACCCAATCTAGGGGTATGAACTTCATAATTTCACTGCACCTGATAGAAGCCAGTATCACATAGTGTAAATGTGTTCTCTTGAAAGTACTAATTTTAGAAGATTAATATCTGTGTTATGTGTTTTGAGTAGAATTATTTTTGTGGTAATACAATGTAGAGTATGTTTGTGTATTTATGTGTTTTGTCTTTTTTTTCCTGCAGCCTCTAGCTTACAACTTGAAAAGGAATTAAAAAAAAAAAAATATATATATATATGGAATTATAAACTTATCAGAAGGTGCCTTATTTGATATTTTTCTACCATAAAGAAATCTTCCATTGCCACATCTAATATCAGGAAGCATATAAATAAATTGCAACTTGACTAAATACCACTAAATTTCAGTTCTACCGAGTACCATTAAAATGAGTTTTAACTTTCCGTATAGCTGATTAATAAGGGGAAGCACAGTTCATCTACTGAGTTTATGCCTCAGATCTCTCATCTATAAAATAGAATCATGATAGCATCTAATTTATGGAATTGTTATGAAGATTAAATGGGTTGTATTAAGGTTAATAGATAAATAATTGTAGTTGCAAATATAGCTTGACTAATTAGAAGAACTGGTTTTATTTATATGGGATGTGGCACTGTTGTAAAGGTATATACATACATCAAGATGTTCCTTTGGATTCATTTGAAGTCTCTTTTTTTCCATAAAATTTCTCCCAACCGTATTGACTAGTATCATCTACCTGCTTATTGAGTACCAGATCTTATAATAGTCTTTCACATTGCTAACCTGATAGAACACAAAATTGATTACAGGAATTATTTGTTGAAGTTATAAATCCCTCGAAAACAAATATCAAATGTATAGGATATGGGTAGGGTTTTAAACTTTTTTTTCTGTAACCCAAATTATCTTCCAAAAATTATTATTCATAACTTTTAAAACCTTCTAATATTGTAGAATTTGTTTATGACCCTTTCCTGCTGAGATTTTCGGTGATGTTTTTGAGTTAGTGCTCAGCACTTAAGTTAGTAGGCGGACAAATAAAGCAGGTGAGTAAACACTTGATAAATAACATGCAAACTTGGACTAGTGTTTTTCTCCACCTGATGCTAAAACAGTTTGTGGAAATGAAGTGATAAGGCTTTCAATTACTATTTTCCCCATAAAATAACTATAATTCAAGCCCATTAATATGTTTAAATTTGTCATTTCCTGTGGATTAGGTTTTCAAGTCCAGGTGCAGTAGTTCTGACTTTGCTTTCCCCCAGACACGGTTGTAGAATTATTGCATTTTTCCATGTTTTTTTTTTTTTTTTATAGCTTTTAGCTCACCTTTCTCTCATATTCTTGGATCTTATCATAGATAGTGACTCTTTCTGGATTGTAACTCTGACAGTGATTACTTAAGGAAGGGAATCTCTGTAATACGTATTTTGTGAAGGTTTATGTTCAAGTTTGGTTTAGAATGTAATTTCCTTATACTGTTTCTGACTTAGTTTAAGATGCTACCAGAACTATTTCAAGATGATGAGAAGGCCATCAGTCCAACCTCAGCCACCTCCTCAGGGCACACACCCCTTACACGCATTCCTGCAAAGCCCACCAAAGGCAGACCAGGCCAGATGGCCAAAGAGCACAAGAAAACAGTGGGGCATCAGGTGAGTTCAGGGAGCTGCTGCCAGGCTCCTTCCTTTCTGGCTCATCTGAAACCTCAGATCTTCCCTCTTCAGCCTCCCAGGTGGGATCCTCAGTTAAGGAGAGCCTAGAGCTTTCACTGTAATATCATACGACACCATCCACTAAAACTCTTCTCCACCCAATTTTAGACCTGTGACTGCATAAGCCTTTCCCTGAATAATTTCCTCTACAGTTTAATTCTTCTAGTGCATGTCATCTCTCTCAGACCACCCCATCTTTGCTTAGTTTTCTGTTTGTTTTGTCTCTGTATTTGTATGGTGCCTCAGTCAGCTCCTTCAGAACAGGGCCCTCACCTTTCTTTGATGTCTTATGTTCTCTGAGAGTGGGAAATGTTACATACATGCTTAGTGCCTGAACAGGGAGTAGGGCTTTGAATGGAGGCTGAGCGCTCCTCAGCTTGCTCTCCTGTGCATGTGACCCTGTGCCTGGTGTAGATAGGAACAGGGCCTGACCCAGGTCCACAGCCTCTAGTCCTGATCCTAGGTCCCTAATTTTAACTCCTCTCTGCCTATCCTTTGTCATTCTCTCACTCATTACCTATACTCTTTTAAGTCATCTGCTACGTTTTCCAGTATCTTCCATCAAAATTCCCACTTTATGTGATTAAATGGCCTTAAAGGAAGGTTATATTGTTAGTTACATATGACAGCTCATAACAGATTTCTGTAGCTTCCTGTGGGGAAAAGGAGTGGGAGTATAGGAATCTATATTTACTAGAGTAAGCATGAAAATGGTAGAATTTAGGCAAATTTTAACCAAAAGCCCTAGCATTCTTGTTTTGTGGCAGCTCCTCTTCTGAAGATGGGTCAAGTTTATAAGTGGCAGAGTTATCTCCATTAGTGTCATAGGAAGAGAATTTCCCATGGTTTTACCTCATCTTTGACTTTGGACAAATCCTTGATACCCGCTTCTGCCCTTTTTCATGCAGTTCAGAAACTCCCTGCACCTGCTTATGGAGACACTCAATGCCACTACCCCTCACTATGTGCGCTGTATCAAGCCTAATGACTTCAAGTTCCCATTCACGTAAGTATTTCTGAACTACCCAATGAAAAAGTATATATCTTGTAAGAAGTGCCAAACCAACCAAGCAAACCAATATTTTCCTTACATTTTTATAACGAAAAAAATACTTGGGTAAGTCTTCATGTCTTGTAGAGGGAAACCATTAGTCAGTAGATTATTTTTTCAGTTTTTGTCCCTTTTGAGAATGTGAGAATAAATTATCAGCCTTCTGAAGATTTGAAAAGTTGAGGTCAACCAAGCATTCTGGTTCTGTTTTCTGTTTTGAATTTTCTTCAGTTGATCTCTCTGGGATTTTTGTTGATTTGGGCATTAGGTGGAACCAGCGCTGGCTAGGACAAGGCTGTTTGGCAAATGCTTACCTGCTGCTTCTCCACTGTTGAAATTATCAAAGGGTGTCTGTTTTTACCACACCTCCTCCTGCTTTAGATACCATGCATGAAGGGAGAATCAATCTTTCTGGAGATTTGTTTTTACAAAACAGAAATATTTTTCTAATTTTATGTATTTATTTATTTATTTTGAGATAGAGTTTCGCTCTTCTTGCCCTGGCTGGAGTACAATAGTGTGATCTCGGCTTACCATAACCTCTGCCTCCCAGGTTCAAGCAAGTCTCCTGCCTCAGCCTCCCGAGTAGCTGGGATTACAGGCATGCACCACCACGCCCAGCTAATTTTGTATTTTTAGTGGAGATGGAGTTTTATCATCTTGGCCAGGCTGGTCTTGAACTCCTGACTTCATGATCTGCCCCCCTCGGCCTCCCAAAGTGCTGGGATTACAGGCGTGAGCCACCATGCCCAGCCTATTTTTCTAATTTTAAGAGTAATACATGTACATTGTAAAGACAGTTTTCAGGAAATACAGAATAGTATAAAAATAAATGAAAAAGCATCCATCAACTGGGTGCAGTGGCTCACACTTGTAATCCCAGCACTTGGGGAGGCCAAGGTAGGTGGATCACTTGAGGTCAGGAGTTCAAAACCAGCCTGGCCAACATGGTGAAATCCTGTCTCTACTAAAAGTACACACACACACACACACACACAAAAGGAGGGGCCTTGTGCTATGATTGCTGTTTAGTCTTTACTTTTAATAGATTGTGAACACTTTCCCTTTTGGTAAATAAAAATCACATAATCATAATGACTACAGAGTATTCCATTGTATAGACATAGTATCATTTATTTAAATTAGTTCCTACTGATGGCCATTTAAGTTGTTCCAACAATGCTATAATAAACATCCTGTGCCAAACATTTTTGTGTATTTGTCTGATTATCTCATTGGAATAATGTGATTCTAGAACTGGAATTTATAGGTCAAAGACCAGGCACACTTAAAAAGGTTGTAATAGCTCCCACCCCCCACCCCCTCCATAGTGTATGAGTGCACTTTTCCATACCCCTGTGCCAGTCCTGCTGTCTGGAGATTCTGCCTTAGACTGGAGGGCAGTTCTGAAGGACTGCTGTCTTTCTGTCTGCTTCATCACCAAGAAGTCCTTCATGGAAGAAGTGGGAAGCAGGAAGAAGCTGCTACACTTGGGTCTCTGTCCTGGACAGCCCTCAGGACCATGACTTTTTATCAACCAACCCCATCTTCCACACCAACAGAACACCTGAAAAGATAGCACAGGGGAGGCCTAGATGGATCACTCAGAGCTTAACTATGGAAGTCACAGGAGCAATCATTTGGCCGAAGGGAAACCTTAATACTTCCTCTTCAGTGCCAATTTAGCTTGAGGATGCCATTTGCCTAGAGTGAAATAAATACAAAATGTAATACAAAATAAAAATCTTGTTCATTGATGTGGACACGAGGTTTAGAACTGTAGTAATTTTTTAAAAAATATAACTGAATGAGGCATATTTAATTTGTGCTTCCTGTTAGAGAAATTTCCAGGGTTGACCAGTCTTTATTCCAGGGGAGCTCTGTATACTGATCTAATGACTTCTGAGAGCTTCTTGTCAGGCCATGCCATGAAATGAGTATGGGCAAAGTACAAAGGAATGTTGTGTTGTTGTTGCTGCTGCTGCTGTTTTTTAGACGGAGTCTCGCTGTGTCGCCCAGGCTGGAATGCAATGGCGCGGCCTCGGCTCACTGCAACCTCCGCCTCCCAGGTTCAAGTGATTCTCCTGCCTCAGCCTCTGGAGTAGCTGGGATTACAGGTGCCCGCCACCATGCCTGGCTAATTTTTGTATTTTTCGTAGAGACAGGGTTTCACCATGTTGGCTAGGCTGGTCTCAAACTGCTGACCTCGTGATCCGCCCACCTCAGCCTCCTAAAGTGCTAGGATTACAGGCGTGAGCCACTGCACCTGGCCATGTTGTGTTGTTTTAAATGTGCTCAGTGGACTTTCTTCTTGTTGTTGAGACAAAGTCTCACTCTATCGCCCAGACTGGAGTGCAGTGGCGCAATTACACCCTGACTGAGGAGAGTAATTTGTGGCCACCAGCCAGGTTCTTTGTGGATTAATGGCTTTAATTTTTATGTGTAGGTTTGATGAGAAGAGGGCAGTGCAGCAACTGAGAGCTTGCGGTGTCCTGGAAACCATCCGAATCAGTGCGGCTGGTTTCCCCTCACGGTGAGCCTGGCATTTTTCAGATGTAAGGGGTCCTAATGGGAGAAGATCCTAGTTCTTTAAGTAAACTCAGATGGTTTTCTTTTAATAGGTGGACTTACCAAGAATTTTTCAGCCGCTACCGTGTCCTAATGAAGCAGAAAGATGTGCTGAGTGACAGAAAGCAAACATGCAAGAATGTGTTAGAGAAACTGATACTGGTAAGAAAGATTTCACTTACGGTCATCTGAGCGGAAGGCCTTGTGGTTCTGACCTTGGAGAGCCCCAGGAACTTTTGTATAAAATTTTCCTAGTCCAGATCATTTCAGGGTGGGATCTGAGAGGGGCACGCTACTGTGTTTAGAATGCTGAAACTAGTGAGGATGATGGTCCACTGTCAGGAGGCAGAGCTGTGAGGCCTGGACCCACACTTGAGACACATTCTTCTTAGACAGTTTGATTATTATTAATAAAAATGTACCTAGTACTTACTTCTGGAAGACACCAGGCCAAATGCTGTGTGATTAAGAAAAAATAAGTCTTGTTCTCAGGTAATATAGTCTTACTTGGAAAGTAATACTTTTTGAAGACAAGTATAATACTTAACCGTAGTGTCTATATCAAATGCTGAATGAGTGGAACAAGAAATTGGGATGACAAAGCCACGTCTAGCTATGGGAAGGAGAGATTTCATGAAAGAGGTGTGTTTTAAGTCAGACCCTGAGAATGGGTAAGGTTATGCAAAAATGGAAGGAGAATATTATAAGAGGGAGTAAAAAGCAAGGTAAGCGTAGGGTTTGCTGAGAAAACAGTTTTTTGCAGTGTGAGATTTGTGTATGGGACAGTAGAGAAATGGTTAGGAAATGTAGGTTGATGTTACAGAGAGTCTTGCAGGCCAGGCTAAAGAGTTCTGCAACTTTACTGTGACCTGGAATGCTTGTTAAAATACAGATTTCTGGGCCCCGCCATCAGAATTTCTGATTCAGTAGGTCTGAGGTGGGCGCAAGAATTTGCATTTCCCGGGTGATACTGATGCTGTCTGAGGACTACATTTTGAGAACTACTGATCTTGGTCTTAGAGAATTAAAGATTCATGAAAGGTTTTTAAAAAAATATTTTCACTTGGTTAACACTAGCCTAGATGGAGTACCTCACTTTGAGCTAATTGATGATAATTACTAGCTCTGAACTAAATGTAATGCCCCTTTGTTGTTAGTAATATTTTTTCCTTGAAAGAGCTAAGTTCACTTCCTCAATAATGCTTTTTTTTTTTTTTAACTGGGGCTTTTTAAGTTTGTACCAATTCCCTTTTTTTTTTTTTTTTTTTTTTTTGAGACAGAGTCTTGCTCTTTCACCCAGGCTGGAGTGCAGTGGCATGATCTCGGCTCACTGCAATCTCTACTTCCTGGATTCAAGCCATTCTCCTGCCTCAGCCTCCCCAGTAGCTGGGATTATAGGTGTGCACCACCACACCCAGCTGATTTTTATATTTTTAGTAGAAACAGGATTTTACCATGTTGGCCAGGCTGGTCTCAAACTCCTGACCTCGTGATCTGCCTGCCTCAGTCTCCCAAAGTGCTGAGATTACAGGTGTGAGCCACTGTGCACAGCCTGCCCAATCCCCTTCTAACCTGTGTTCAGGTGGGAATGTAGAGCAGAAAGTAGGAACAGGCCTATGCCTGGTCCCCTCACCCAGGCCACTTCAGGCCTGATCAGGGCTTTGCGGGAATTTAGGCAGAGGAGGCTGAAAGATGGAGGCAGGACTGGTGTGAGGTGTGAAGCGGGTCAGGGGTAAGGACCGCTTTTCTAGCTAGGGTTCCTATGTAAACTTTATTGATTTAAATTGAAATAATTTTAGATTTTTTAGGTATATGTGGATGTTTTTGATTTTTTGGTTTCATGTATGAGACATGACAAGATATCTACTTATAGGGAAAAATGGTTTTCTCTGTTTTCCGTTAGAATTTCAGATCACATGGCCGAGCATGGTGGCTCATGCCCTTAATCCCAGCACTTTGGGAGGCCAAGGCGGGTGGACTGCTTGAGGCCCAGTTTGTGGCCACCCTGGCCAACATGGTGAAACCCTGTCTCCACTAAAAATATAAGAATTAGCTGGACGTGGTGGTGCTCACCTATAATCCCAGCTACTCAGGAACCTGAGGCAGGAGTATCGCTTGAACCCAGAAGGCGAAGGCTGCAGTGAGCCGAGATCACAGCACTGTAGTCCAGCTTGGGAGACAGAGTGAGACTCGTCTCAAAAAAAAAAAAAAAGAAAGAATTTGAGATCACAGTGATGATTCTTATACATACATTCCATTCTTTAATGCAAGAATGGTTAATGATTTGTATACTTCTAGATAAGGTGAATCACAATGTAATATAAATGGTTATATTTTTGTAAAAGGAGTTTAAAAGGATTTTTTTTTTTTTTGAGACGGATTCTTGCTTTGTTGCCGGCTGGAGTGCAGTGGCGCGATCTTGGCTCACTGCAACCTCCACCTCCTGGGTTCAAGCGATTCCCCTGCCTCAGCCTCCCAAGTACCTCCAAGAATACAGGTGCACGCCACCATGCCCAGCTAATTTTTTGTATTTTAGTAGACAGGGTTTTACCATGTTGGCCAGGATGTTCTCGATCTCCTGACCTCACAATCCACCCGCCTTGACCTCCCAAAGTGCTAGGATTACACACGTGAGCCACTACGCCTGGCCAATTTGTAGGATTTTAAACATATTAATGGGGTTTTATTAGTTTGTTTTCAGATATTATTGATAAAGCCAAGAGATAACTGTTTAGAAATGTAACTCAATATGAATACCCAAGAATTTTGGTTTTTGGTTTTTATTTGAATTTTATTTCATATGCGTTTCTTCCTGCCTTATTCTTCACACTGGTGTTTTTGTCCCTTCAGCTTCTCATGGAATATACAGCCCGATGTAATCCTTACAACCTGGGTCAGTCAGAGAGAGTCAACATCTCCATTTCCTTGAGATGTTTAAAACACAAACAAGCAAATAATAACTGCCTATAACCCACAACCAAGTTTTGGGCCTCAGATAATAATTCCAGGTAGAATAATTCTGGAAAATAACTCTTAAACTGCAGTTTTTCTTAAAATCCCTTCTATTTGCTCAACTTGCATAGGATTAAAAATCTGGCTCCATTAGTTAATTGTGATGTAGCCCAAGTTTTAGCTAATAGATTCATTCCTTTACTGATTCTGCTTTTAGACATTTTTTCTTTTAAATTTCATTTATGTGATTATTATTTCTGAATATACAATTTATTCCAAAAATAGGACAAGGACAAATACCAGTTTGGTAAGACAAAGATCTTTTTCCGTGCCGGTCAAGTGGCCTATCTAGAAAAATTGAGAGCGGACAAACTGAGGGCTGCCTGCATCCGGATCCAGAAGACCATCCGAGGGTGGCTGCTGAGGAAGAAGTACCTACGCATGCGGAAGGCAGCCATCACCGTGCAGAGATACGTGCGGGGCTACCAGGCCCGATGGTAGGTCTCCTGGGGACAGATTAGAGTGCACATCTAACTGACTGTCGGAGGACAGTTTTGAGTGGTCACCATACCTGAAAAGATAACACCTCACCTTTTCTTAGTTCCAAGGGACAACAAATTAACTCATAGGACAGCTAAATAGAATAAAATTTCACTCAGCTATATGAATGATTCAGATTTATCTTCAAAACATTTACAAACTGCTGCTTACTTATGTCCTCAAAATTTTTATTTTTGATACTTTTATATTGGGCTTGAGGAAATCGTGTATAAATTAAAACAGTCATGAATATGAGCTAGTTAACAATGACTTCATTGAATAATTTTCAGGAGCAGTTAACTGAGAGGGTCTGGAAGAGAGTTACACTTTAGTGTGATTACATATTAGGTTAATTTTAATTGAGAAGTATAAGTAGAAATGAATTAATCATGAACTTATACCCTCACAAATTCAGGAAAAATATGGTAGATTAATAATGGCTAGATCCAAGAAAGATGGTGATAACTAAGTATGAGATTACTGTGTATGTCTGTCTGCTCTATAAAGAGGGCATGGCCCAGGGTAAATGGATCCTGTTGTAGAAAGAATGAACTTTTATGAATTTTGCTTTCTTGTAAAATCTGGCAATGTGGGCCATCCTACTTTTCAGAGTTAGGGAGGGCTCAGATGAGATAATAAATGCAGAAATACTTTGGGAAACTGTAAATTGCTATACAAATGTAAGTAAATATAAATGTTGACTTAGCATGCACATTATTAGAATAATACAATGGAGGTACTACTCTTTATGCCTAAAACAGTGACACTCTTTACGTTTCTCTAGCATGTATTCCTGCATTTTTTTCTGATTACTGACAACATAATATTATTTTCTTTGGCCAGCTATGCTAAGTTTCTGCGCAGAACCAAGGCAGCAACCATCATTCAAAAGTACTGGCGCATGTTTGTGGTCTGCAGGAGGTACAAGATTAGACGAGCTGCCACTATCGTTCTTCAGTCTTACTTGCGAGGCTTCTTGGCCAGAAATAGGTATCGCAAGGTGAGGCATTATTTTCAACTTTGTTTATTCATTCTATTAGCATTACAGGGGCTACGATGAATGTAGGAACTGTATGGGGACAACCAGCTATTAAAATGCTATTTGTTTATTTTTAAAAATTCTTTTTTAGAAATAGGATCTCGCTCTGTCACCCTGGCTGGGGTGCAGTGGTGCAGTCATAGTACACTGCAGCCTCAGACTCCTGGCCTCAAGCAGTCCTCCCACTATGGCCTTCCAAAGTGCTGAGATTACAAGTGTGAGCCACTGTGCGCATGCCCAGCCTGAAATGCATTTTAAAATACTAAATAATCACATATAGTTATTAAAAAAGAAATGAGAAAAAATCTTTTACCTCCTTTTTTCTCTTTGTTTATATAATTTGAAAAAAAAAGTATGTTAGTTTACTATGGTTGCTATAATAAATTACCACAAACTTGTTACCTTAAAACAACCGAAATGAATTCTCTCAGAGTTCTGGAGACCAGAAGTCCAAAATCATTATCACTGGGACAAAATCAAGTTGTCAGCAGGCTGCTCTCCCTCTAGAAGCTCCAGGGGAGAATCCTGGCCTCTTGCAGCCTCTAGTGGCTGCCAGCATTCCTGTGCTTGTAGCCGCATCAGTCCAGTCTCAGCCTCTGTTTTCACAGCATTTTCTCCTCTGTGTATCTGATTCTTCTATCTGCCTCTTATAAGAATAATTATGATAGCATTTAGGTTCCACCCATGTGATCCAGGATAATCCTCCCATCTGAAGACCCTTAACCTAATCACATCTGCAAAGGCCGTTTTTCTGAATAAGTTAACATTTGCAGGTTCCAGGGATTAGCACCTAATTTCTTTGGGGCCCACTACTCAGATGACTACAGAGAACTTTGAATAGATAGAATATATGACAAACAGGTTGAAGATTATTCCAAGAATGAGACAACCTTGGAAGAATTTACCATGGTGAAGAGGAGGCAAATTACAACATTAATGTGGTTAAAATTGTATTGACAGGTATGATGCTCCAAAAGTGTTTGACGAATAATCTTATATCTAGCGATAATTAATGGGGTCACCAGAGTAGTCTTAATTATCACCTGTGACCATTGATGAACGATTTTTATCTCTTTCATTTTGGCAAGGTTTGGGAATCTATCCTATAGAATATATTTCAAATAAGCAAGAAATATAATCCTGGATGTTAGAACTCTATGGACATTACCATTAGAAGGAGCATTAATAGGGTGATTTGGGTCTCTAAGCATAGGCAGTATATGGGTGTGACCTAGGCCCTATTTATATATTTATTTATTTATTTTACTTTTTTATTTGAAGTGATTTTAGACAACAAAAAAATTCGAAACTGATGAGGCTTGAATGAGTGTATTTAATAGCTGTGTTTTGAAGATAGCTACTCCAGATCTTTCTGCTCACCCCTCTTTTATGTAGTCTCATGCTCTTTCTATATAGGCGTGAGATTTTAGGGAGGGAAGAGGTTTGAAGTTGGCTTTTCAGATATACCAAACTAGTTACCTTCCTGTGTTCCTCACTACTCTCCTTAGGAACATTTGAGCTGAGTTTTGAGGCCACTGGTTTAGCAGTAGCAGCCTCTGGCCAGCTCAGGCTCCCACTGTGACTGGACAGGGTGGAAGGTAGCAGCGTAGAGGCTTCTTCACATGTAAGCCAACAGCCATCACATTAGTACTCCTTCTAGCTGTATTTCAGGTCCAAGGTTCCCCTTCATGAGATTTGGGGGGGGGTCTTAAAGAGAGTACAGGTGTTGATTAATTTCTCTCACTCATGATGAAAGTGAGATTGAAAATGGAAGCTCTGATTAGATAATGTTTCCATTTGACTAAAATTACAAAAATGGACCAGTGTCCAAAGTTGCATGGGAGAAGCAAATGGAACAGGAAACTTGGCATTAATAACTTTGCTGCTCTGTGTTGCTTGAGTTTAAAAGTCTTTAATTTGCCATCACTGAGACTCATCCAGTTGCTCCTTACTCATCCGGATAAGACAGAGGCCTCCCTCCAGACTGTGATGTTCAGTGAACGTTCAGAACTCCCAACCTCAGTGCAGCGCGATGCAGTGGCTACACTGAAGGAAAACTGAAGGCTACCTTCGCATTAGGAAAACAACCACAGAAGGCAGGCTTGAGGGGGCTGAAGACACTACTCAGATCTCCTGAACAACTGTGTTCACTTTGTATTTGATGGTTTAAAAGTTAACCACTTATTTATTAAATGTATCTTCTAGGATGACACATTTTAGTCATTATTTTTATCAAGTGCAATAACCTAAAAATAGAAAGTATTCTTTTAATGATCTTATTAAACTGCTATATATATGAATCGATGCTTTCAGAGATTTTACATTTTAAGAGTTTGATAAGGCCGGGCACGGTGGCTCATGCCAATAATCCCAGCACTTTGGGAGGCCGAGACAGGCGGATCATCTGAGGTCAGGAGTTTGAGACCAGCCTGACCAACATGATGAAACCTTGTCTCTACTAAAAATACAAAATTAGCAGGTCGTGGTGGCACACGCCTATAATCCCAGTTACTCGGGAGGCTGAGGCAGGAGAATCGCTTGAACCTGGGAGGTGGAGGTTGCAGTGAGCCGAGATTGCACCATTGCATTCCAGCCTGGGCAACAAGAATGGGACTTAGTCTCAAAAAGACAAAAAAAAAAAGAGTTTGATAGGAGGTGTATTGTGTCTATTTGTAATAATCACCAACAAGTATTTAAGTATATAATATTTAAATATCATTTATATCATGGAAGAGTTACTTCATAAAATTATAAACATAAAAATCTACAGGTGCCAGATTTTTCTAGTTTACTTTTTCTTTTATTTTCTTTCTTGTTTTTTTTTTTTTTTGAAATGGAGCTTTTCACTCTTGTTGCCTAAGCTGGAGTGCAATGGCACGATCTCAGCTCACTGCAATCTCTCCCTCCTGGGTTCAAGCTATTCTCGTGCCTCAGCCTCCTGAGTAGCTGGGATTACAGGTGCCCGCCACTACGCCCAGCTAATTTTTGTATTTTATTAGAGACAGGGTTTCACCATGTTGGCCAGGCTGGTCTCAAACTCCTGACCCATGTGAACCACCCACCTTGGCCTCCCAAAGTGCTGGGATTACAGGTGTGAGTCACTGCGCCTGGCTACCTCTTCTTAAATTCAAGAATTTCTTCTCCATCTGTCCTAGAAAATGTTTACACGGTCTCTGTTTGGTGTTCTTTAGTGACAACAAATTCATCTCATAAGGCAAACTTTTGTTGTAAGTTGTTTGTAAGTTTAGGGAAATATCATGATTGTTTTTAGGAAATGTAACATGAAATCAAAAGTAAGATTAGTTTGTTTCACATCTTGTTACTTTTACCTTTCATTTTAAAGCCCCATCCCTCCTGCCTTTGAATCCCAAAAGTGAATCCTTACTACATTTGAAATAGCAGTGGAAAATCCTCACTAGAATGGTATTCCTCAAATGTGGTAAACAACAGTGTCATCTTTTAGTTTCTAAAAAAAAAAAAAAAAAAAACAAAAACAAAAACAAAAAGCAATAAATCACTACAAACTTTTTAGCACCTCAAGTGTTGGCCTCTACAGACAGTTTGCTGCCCATACCCCATGTCCTCATGCACAGGCTTAATAATGCGTAGTGAGGTGGTATCAGCAGTCAGGGTGGTGGGGATATCTCTTATTTTAGTAGCACATAGTTTACAGGATGCCTGATTCTGTTAATTTTATAGAGGATCATCTGTTGCCAGCAGAAGTCATATACTAATAAGAAACCTAATATATTTTTTCTTTCTTATTAAAGTTGTTTTTCTTTTGGTAATCTGGTGCTTTTTATTTAGACAGCTTCCAAATCTATGTTCTGCTTAGAATTAAACACATAATATGTGCATATGACACTTTTTATTATGTTTCTGAAATCACCTTCTAAAGTCTACTTTTCAGATCACTTTTAAAAATAATTTTGTGGCCTCCATATATCTATGATATGTATAATCTACCTAGTACATTGTCAATTCAACTTTTGTGTCTTTTCTTCTAGGTAATGTATGGATTTTCAGCCCAACATAGATTGATAATCTCGAGTGTAGTCCAGGGTCTTGACATTGCTTTCCCTTATCCTTTTCTGCAGATACTCCGTGAGCACAAAGCAGTCATCATTCAAAAGCGAGTCCGGGGCTGGCTGGCCCGCACACACTACAAGAGGAGCATGCATGCCATCATCTACCTTCAGTGCTGCTTCCGGCGGATGATGGCCAAGCGTGAGCTAAAGAAGCTCAAAATCGAGGCTCGCTCAGTGGAGCGCTATAAGAAGCTGCACATCGGCATGGAGAACAAGATCATGCAGCTGCAGCGCAAAGTTGATGAGCAGGTGTGTTTCACAGAGGGGCCCTGAGAGTGGGGTATGCCCGAAGAAATCCACCGGGATTATTTTCAATGTTGTTTTTCTTTGACTTTACCCTTCGGTCTTAGTAAAAAGTAAAATTATGACCGTATTTATTTCTATAATAAGCATGAAAGTAATTATAACTCATAAGGTGGATCACAATTGCAAAAACTAAGGCAGGAAGTTGTTATTATTATTATTATTATTGTTACTATTATTTGAGACAGGGTCTCACTCTCTCTGTCACCCAGGCTACAGTTCAGTGGCATGTTCACAGCTCACTACAGCCTCAATCTCCTGGGCTCAAGTGATCCTCCCACTACAGCCTTCTGAGTATCTGGGACTACAGGCACATACTACCACACCCAGCTAATTTTTTTATTTTGTAGAAACAGGATCTCATGTTGCCAGGCTGTTGTCTCAAGCAATCCTCCTGCCTCAGCCTCCCAAAGTGCTGGGATTACAGGCATGAGCTACCATGCCTGGCAGGAAATTATTTTTGAGAACACAGATCTACTAATGCTTCAAACCTTTATGATCAAGAGTCACATTGTATGTTATTTATTTTTCAAACACCAGCTCGAACCAGGCATACTGTATTTTATACTTTGTAATGCTCTGTCATAATTATCATTTATTTTCGTGTGGTATCATGTTTATTTTACAGATGAGTTGTTTAGCATTGAAATAGCAAAAGAAGCAGGAAGATGTTCATGCTTCTGATGAACTTGCAGTCTGTTGCAGAGATAAAAGTTTGATTGATTGAAGATAGTTACTAATATTTTAGCACGTGTAAATGATATAAAGGTAGTTAAGAATATAAAAATGCTAAGGAGAGCAAAACAAAACAGAGATCAGAATGAAATGGGAGGAAAGATTTTCTGAGTAGCAGGGAGAAATTTTGAGGTAGTAAACAAAGATTTGTGAGAAATTTGTGTGTGCGTGTGTGTGTTTTTTTTTTTTTTTGGGACAGAGTCTCACCTTGTCACCCAGGCTAAAGTGCAGTGGTGCAGTCACGGCTCACTACAGCCTCAAACTCCTGGGCTCAAGTGATCCTCCTGCTTCAGCCTCCCAAGTAGCTAGGACTACAGGTGCACACCACCATGTCTAGCTAATTTTAAAAGTTTTTATAAAGACAGGGTCTTATTATGTGCCCAGGCTGGTCTTGAACTCCTGCTGTCTTGTGATCCTCCTGCCTTGGCCTCCCAAAGTGTTGAGACTATAGGTGTGGGCCCCTACACCTGGCCAACTTGTGATTTTGAGGCTGTTTTAATCATTCTTATGCATCACTAAGCTACTACATGGTTTTTAGCAACATTTTGTTCTGTTTTCAAAAACAAGTATAGATCCTCCTATTTCTGAGTTAAGAATCAGGAAATTAAGAATTTACTATGTAATTCACCTTGTGACTATGAGAAAATCACATCTGTCTTGCTTACCCCATCAAACAGAATTGAATTATTTGTCCCTGTTTTCCTCTTTCTTTGTGTCACCTAGAAGGTATTGGTTGTGCTATTGCAAATGTTGTAGTTAGTATTTTGGTTAGATACTATATCAGTGTTATGATGATACAGCATGAATATGATGAATAAGCATGGTTTTCTCACTAAATACATATTGTTATTTGTGTGTATGTTTAAAGAACAAAGACTACAAATGCCTTGTGGAGAAACTAACCAATCTGGAAGGAATATACAACTCTGAGACTGAGAAACTACGAAGTGACTTAGAACGTCTTCAACTAAGTGAAGAGGAAGCGAAAGTTGCCACTGGGCGGGTTCTTAGTCTGCAGGAAGAAATTGCCAAGCTCCGGAAAGACCTGGAGCAAACTCGTTCAGAGAAAAAATGCATTGAGGAACGTGCAGATCAATACAAACAAGAAACAGAGCAGGTAGGAATAATGTCCATATCCCTGTCTACTCCATACACAAAGGAAATGTGCTGTCATCATGACTTGGTCCATGTGACTCACTGTTGGTTTTATTAGAAATGTAGTACAAATTTTAGTTGAATTACTGTTAATTATTACTGTTTCCTAAGTGTTTATTTCACATTATGAATGAGTGGGCTGCAGGTCTTTTAGCAGAACTTTTGACTCTAATAAGAACAGAGGCAGAGCAGTATTTTTAGGAGAGAATGGCCAAGTACCTACTAACACTCGTATATTAAAATAAAAAATAAAAATAAAAATAAAAGAAGTCCATCTGGGGCATAGACTCCTTTAAAAAAAAAAAAACAGTCAGTCTGGGGCATAGACTCCTTTTTCTTCAGTAAGGTTAATGTGATTAACCCATTTATGCCTAAGGTTGCAGTTTTTTGAATTGCAGAATCAATCTTTGGCAATGACCTTGAGCAGTAGGATATAAATAACTCCCACATACTTAGTGTTCCAATAATGGAACATTAGGCATAATATTTAGTACCTAATGGTAGGGATCCTTGTGGAAGCCTGCATTAAGGCTATATTAAGAAGTCCAAGCAGGAGAAATCTAAATGCACAGTGATTGCAACCAATAGCTTTATGCAGATGGAACCCTCCCCACAAAATGCTTTCAGATTGACCAGTACTTGCATGCTACAAATTTGTATTAACATATCAAAACTTTATTAAGTATAGAAGACATTAAGATTATCAAGTAGTAATGAGATGTACTGCTGAAACATTTGTAAAAGTACCTCAACATTAGGCTTCCTGGAAAAAAGTAATCAATTTTCAGAGATTCCACTGGTATTACCAACTTTAAATGAAAACAGACTTGCCTGTGTCAGCTGTAACTGCTGGCAAGAATCCTGATATGGTTTGTCTGTACTGGCTTCTAAATGTGAATAGCAGCATATGCAGTGAGAACCACAGCAGGAACTTAGATGCAGGTCGGTTAGGGTAGGGTGGCTGGTAAAATTGCAGTCCTTCCATCGCATTCGAGGTTCCAATAAAGTAATTCCTGCTATATCTCTAGATCTGTACTCTATATATAGAAACAGCAGTGCCAAAAGGTGAGATTCTTTTCTGTTTTATGTAATGTTGTTTTGATACGGCAAGTTTGTTCCCTCAGAACTCAGACGTGCACTCATAAAGATACTCTTGAATGTTTAAGATCTCTTTTCTTCCTTTAAGTCTCCCAAAACCACGGAAGCTTTCCAGCTTCTGATTCCTCAGAATCCGTCCAGTATTTAAGTGTGGTGGGAAGATTCTCCTTTCCACTTTAAAGCCAAGTTCTTGCCTTTCTAGTCTGGTAGAATAAACACACAAGCAGATTCACATGTCTTCTTTCATTTCATTTCATTTTCTCCTCTTTTCACAGAGATAGCTGTAGGGACTACCATTAATTCAGACATTCCTATGTTGTGTAGGCTGGTCTTGAACTCCTAGCCTCAAGCTGTTTTCCCACATTGGTCTCACAAAGTGCTGGGATTACAGGTGTGAGCCACTGCACCCGGCCCCATTAGTTCTGTTGATGGAATGTAGTGATAGGGAAAGAATGAAAACATTTCACTGTGACAGTCAGCTTCATGGTCAGGAAAATGACATTCTCCGTCTGATCAAGGAGCCCTGAAGTTACAGTAGATTTATGTATGGTTCCTAACCAAGAGCATTTATCAAAACTGCTGAGGAGTTTTTATATAAAAAGGGAACTATCCAGACTCTGGGAGTGTGGGCTAGGCAGATTATTTTGAAAAAGCGCCATAGGTGACTTGTGTACCCCTACCAAACAAGAGCCTCTCCTGAAAGCCCACAGAGAGCTGGGGCTTTTTTTTTTTTTTTTTTTTTTAACTGAGAGTGGATGTTAAGGCAAGATCAGTGCGGAGAGAAGACAGCCCTAGGAAGGGATACGTTCTGGACTGATGTCTGCTGTGTGTGGCACAGTGTGGTTATCCAACTTTCCTGCTCCCCGGAGCCCTCTTTTCCTGTCCTAAGCCCCCTGACATGATGAGAGATTGCCTGCCAGCTTTCTCCCTATTATTAAAGCTCTTGTTTTCAGAGTTTCTTAAACTTTTGCTTAGAAAAAGGAATTCAGATTTTACTCATCATAAGCACACATTTTATTCCAAAGATGAAAATTATGTACTTTGTAAAATTACCTTTGGTTTTGATTTTTCCTTCCTGGGAATCCTTATCCAGCAAAGAATTAGAAAGTTAAGAGTCAGCTTTTGTGAGTGTGTTTGTTAAAATATACATGACGTAAAATTCACCATTTTCTTTTTGCAATCTGCTTATCTGACAAAGGGCTAATATCCAGAACCTGTAAAGAACTCAATCAAATTTACAAGAAAAAAGCAAACAACCCCATCAAAAAGTGAGCAAAGGATATGAACAGACACCTCTCAACAGAAGACATTCATAGGCCAACAGACACATGAAAAAATGCTCATCATCACTTGCCATCAGAGAAATGCAAATCAAAACCACATTGAGATACCATCTCACACCAGTTAGAATGGTGATCATTAAAAAACCAGGAAACAACAGGTGCTGGAGAGGATGTGGAGAAATAGGAACACTTTTACACTGTTGGTGGGACTATAAACTAGTTCAACCATTGTGGAAAACAGTGTGACGATTCCTCAAGGATCTAGAACTAGAAATACCATTTGACCCAGCCATCCCATTACTGGGGATATACCCAAAAGATTATAAGTCATGCTGCTATAAAGACACATGCACACGTATGTTTATTGTGGCACTTTTCACAATAGCAAAGACTTGGAATCAACCCAAATGTCCATCAGTGACAGACTGGATTAAGAAAATGTGGCACATATACACCATGGAATACTATGCAGCCATAAAAAAGGATGAGTTCGTGTCCTTTGTAGGGACATGGATGCAGCTGGAAACCATCATTCTCAGCAAACTATTGCAAGAACAGAAAACTAAATACCACATGTTCTCATTCATAGGTGGGAATTGAACAATGAGATCACTTGGACACAGGAAGGGGAACATCACACATCAGGTCCTATTGTGGGGAGGGGAGAGGGGGGAGGGATAGCATTAGGAGATATACCTAATGTAAATGATGAGTTAATGGGCGCAGCACACCAACATGGCACATGTGTACATATATAACAAACCTGCACGTTGTGCATATGTACCCTAGAACTTTATAATTAAAAAAAAAAAAAAAAAAAAAGAAGACCTGGTGAGAAAAGGATATATATATATAGAAAAAAAGAAAGAAAAAACTATAAAAAAAATTACCATTTTCACCATTTTTAAGTGGACAGTTCTGTGGCATTAAGTACACTGACATTGTTGTAATGTCAATGCTTATTTAAACATGGAATAAAAGGACTAGTTCTCAGCCTTGTAAAACTCTTTTTTTTTAGACAGAGTCTCACTCTGTCGCCCAGGCTGGAGTGCAGTGGCGCCTTCTCGGCTCACTGCAAGCTCCGCCTCCCGGGTTCACACCATTCTCCTGCCTCAGCCTCCCAAGTAGCTGGAACTACAGGCACCCGCCACCATGCCCAGCTAATTTTTTTGTATTTTTAGTAGAGACAGGGTTTCACCGTGTTAGCCAGGATGGTCTTGATCTCCTGACCTCGTGATCCACCCACCTCAGCCTCCCAAAGTGGTGGGATTACAGGCGTGAGCCACCGCACCCAGCCTCAGCCTTGTAAAACTCTTAAAGAGAGATGAAAAAGAAATTCTCTTTCTCAACATAGATATCAGGGAGAATCAGAAGGTTTTCAGTGAATTTCCCAAACTAAAATATCCTCACATCCTTCTTAACCTCCTTAATCTCTCCACTTGAATCATGGGTACACATAAGCTTTATGTGAAAGCATTGAAATGAGAAGGTAATATCAATTACCTTTGAGAGCAAATGCTAACTTTAGTGCCAGGCAATTTTTTAATGTTTAAGGTGTAAAGTAAAAAACCATCACCATCCTTATCCTTCAAGAATTTCTAGTCTATTCTGTAAAAGAGGAAAGTAAATCATTTGTGACGGATATAAAGAGCATATACAGGGTCTTGTGGTAGCACAGGGAAAAGACAACTAATTGAAAAAAGGGTTTCAGGAAGGCTCTTGGGAGGGAGTAATGCTTGAGCCAGTTTGTAAGGTTACTAGACATAACCAGGCAAAGACAGGAAGCACAGAGGTGGTGGAAGTAAGGAATGACTGCTTATAGTCTTTATCCTTGGTCATCAGGCTTCCTCTGTCCATTGCAGCCATCTCACTTTATTGTTTCATTTCATAGCTGGTATCAAATCTGAAGGAAGAAAATACTTTGCTGAAGCAAGAAAAAGAAGCCCTCAATCACCGCATCGTGGAGCAGGCTAAGGAGATGACAGGTAAAGCTTACACGTGTACTACACACCAACCAACCTCACACCAAAGTTGTATAAGTTACGGTGTTACTTGATGAGTTACACAACGTTATTTAGAGTTTAAATATTTTTAAAAGTTGAGGCTATCATCAGCAAATTTACAAAGTTCCAAGACGCAAGAGATCATGTATTTTGGTTGAATTAGTTGGTTGATAAACTTGTAAATCTGGTATCTCTAGGTACAAATGTGAACTCAGGTTCAGTCAGTGTCGTAAGTAATTTTTTTTAAAAATTAAATTTGTTCTGCATGTACGATTCGTTAGTTAAGGCTTATAGGATTCCTAATGTTTTAATAAGAATTTTTGAGCTACTATGTGTATATTTCTGTGTGTGTGTGTGTGTATGTTGTCTTTTTTTTTGACTAAATCAATGGATGTTATTCTAAGATTCACCACTTTTTGCTATTAAACTAAAAAAACACTGATTTTTTAAATAGAGAACTAACCAGATATGGACATTTCTTCTGTTTTCTGTTTGTGGGGTAGGTTAGAAAGGTGATAAATTAATAAGGAATCCACATATATATAAATACGGGGTAAGAAGATACAGATCTATACAGTAATTAGCGGTGGAAATGGAAGAGAAAAGATGGTTGGGAATGGGGATTTATTATATGAAAATAGTACATTTTCATATACATTCCGTTGATTACATTGGTATTCAAAAAAGGCAAAAATGTTCTAAGATTTTACAATGAGATAACAAAACAATAATGGTATGTTATTAGTAATAGGGATATTGAGAAAAGAGTACACATTTATGAGGCAAATTAATGAGGCCAGTTGTTGGAGTGTTAAGTTTGAGATGTCAGTCAGGACCTCAACATGGAGGTGTTCAGAAAGCAAATCCAGATTAAAGATTAGAGAAAAAATAAGAAGGGAGCCTAAAGATACCCATTAAAACTGTGGTGGTAAGAGAGACTGCCTCACCTCTCCTAGTTGAAGGGGGTAGTAGAGAGGAAAGAGAAGAAAACCTGGAATTAATGACCATACTAAGGGATGAGGTAAAGAAAAGGAGTCAGAAAATAAAATTAAGAGGTGAAGGAGAAAACAGAGCCCTGGAAAGAAGGCTGCTGGGAGGCAGCATGTAACAGAAGGATCCAGAATGATGAGAATCTTCTAGGAAAATATAAAATGTTATTTGAAAGTGAACTGTAAGAACAAAGAAATGTCAGTGAATTTGCCAAAGGAAAATTTTTTGGTAGCCTCAGAACAGCTTCTGCAAACTGGTGAGAATAAAAGGCAACTCGTAGAATGTTTTAGAGAGAAGAAATTCATTCATTCATGTACAAATTATTAAAGCCCTACTCTAAGGAAGCACTGTGGTGGGCACCAGGAAAGCAGCTGTGACAGGACACTTGTAGCCCTTGCCTCATGGTGCTCACAGAGAAAGCAGTGGTGAAGCTATAGAAGCAGGCAGGGCAGATTAAGATTTAACCTCAAAATATATGGGTAAAATGGAGCAAAGTGGTAGGAAGCTTAATATTATAAATGTGACTGGTTGACTGATTGAGTTAAGACATATAGCTGAGATTTGAGGTTTTGTTACTTTACTTCATCTGCAGTCAAGGGCTAATCTCCAATTTCCAGATCATGTCCTAGCCAAAAACAAACCATAGCCACAGAGAGGGTGGAGGGGGTAGGTAAATAAAGAAGACAAGGTTTCCTCAGCAGCGCGTGGGGGATGACCAAGAAACACACAACACAGCTGGCCAGCCTGAGCATTTTATCTGGTTAGAAGCTGCAGAGTAATAGGACAGCACGGGAGGTTAAAGTCATAGAAAATGTAAGATAGAACCATGAGATGGTAAATGAAGAGAGACTCTGTAGAGTAGGACAGCTGGGTCCACTGAAAAGTTGCCATTCTCTTGAGAAATATCTCTGACTTTTGGAGAGAGTATACTACTTTGGGCAAAAGAATTTTATGAATAAAATACCACTGGAATAAAAATACATATAGTTTAGTTACTAGACAGTGACTAGTGGAAGTTTTTCAAGGATGTGCTGTAACCAGTGTATCAATTAGTGGGACTAAGGCCAGAGTACGGGCAATAACTCAGTAGATGATTGTTAATATTAATAAATTATTTCATTTTTTGGTCATTTTTTCTTTACCTAAATTTTACTAAGACACTCTTCATGAATCACAGTGATACTAAAAGTAAAATTCCCTGCAGAGAAACTGGAAATCAGTATACATGTTTACACAATTGCATTTTCAAGGGGCCATCTTTGGTATGCATATCCTTTTTTTAATTTCAGAAACTATGGAGAAGAAGTTAGTAGAAGAAACCAAACAACTGGAGCTCGACCTTAATGATGAAAGACTGAGATATCAGAACCTTCTGAATGAGTTCAGTCGCCTAGAAGAACGATATGATGACCTCAAAGAAGAGATGACCCTTATGGTGGTGAGTCAAACACTTTTGCTTTTTTTAATGAAAAATTTTAAACATATACAAAAGTAAATAGAATAGTAGAATGAACCTCCATATCTTCCGTGTGCCTACCACCCAATTCCAGAATGTTCAACACATATTCACCTCCCGTTCCATCTCCCCAACCCGCTCCATCCAATGGATTGGATTATTTTAAAGCAAATCTCAGAAATAATATAATTTTATGCACAAGTACTTCAGTAAAGTCAAACACTTTAAAGACTGGGCTAAATGATAGTATAAAGTCAGTACAGTTGAATTTTTGTTTTTGTTTTTGTTTTGAGACGGAGTCTCGCTCTGCCATCAAGTGGAGTACAGTGGCGCAATCTCGGCTCACTGCAACCTCTGCCTCGCAGGTTCAATTGATTCTCCTGCCTCAGCCTCCTGAGTAGCTAGCTGGGACTACAGGCACCCACTGCCATGCCTGGCTAATTTTTTGTATTTTTAGTAGAGACGGGGTTTCACCATGTTGGCCAGGATTGTCTCGATCTCCTGACCTAGTGATCCACCCGCCTTGGCCACCTCCCAAAATGCTGGGATTACAGGCATGAGCCACTGCGCCCAGTCAGTTGGACTTTGTTTCATATATTGAATGGCCTAATGAAACATTTACATGTAGACTGATTTTGATTATAATTTCGAAGACATATTCCTATGAAAAGAAAATTCAGACTCCATTTATAATGAATTATCTATTTCAAGGACTCTTCTGCATTTACCAATGTACCTTTCATACTTGTAATAATTCTGCACATCCTCCCTATTCCACATATCCTGCTATCAGAAAACAAAGAGTTCCCAAGTTCTCTTGCTGCCTACGAGTACCAGCCTTAAAGGTAACCTAATTATACAAATGACCAGAAATACTTTGAAATATCTCATAAAAAGCCAGATAATTCAGTATCTGTGGAGCAGAGTATTTGCTTCAAATTTTGCTTCTATCTGGACCTACTGACAAAGTTCATTACAATATGACACTTAAAAAGTCAAAATAAAAGAGATTATGTAATACGAAAGATAGGCTCTCATCACCTTGCAGATGAGAAAATCCTGTCTAAAAGAGACTAAAAAGCTAATATAAATCCCACATTGGACCATTATTTCAACCCTCACTACTCTGATTTATGTGTGACAAAGAGAAATTAGAAGTAGATGCAAGTCACCATTATAACTGTTCTTATAATTGACAAATCTAAAGACCCTTGTTAAGCTTCATCTTTCTTGATCACCATGCTCCCCTTGGTCCCATTGAAACCTTTCTTCCTTCACATTCTGTAATTCTTAGCTTTCTCTAGAATTCTTTTCTTCTTTTTCAGTGTTTATGTTCCCCAGTTCCATTCTTTGGTATATTTTTGTTCACTGTATTTATTAGATGACCTTGCCAACATTTATGGTTAATCTCTGTTTCAGTTATGGTTAGAGCTAAACTTTATAACCTATAAGTAGGTGTTTCTGAGACCCCTTAGTTATTTGGGATGTTAATAAGTGGCATTGGAGAAGAAATTCTGAGGTAAAATAAATGTAATCTACCAGGTTAAACAGAGATAAACAGATGTCTTTTCTGCAGAATTTCTTGGATTCTTTAATAGTGCATGCAATATGAATTTCAGAAAATAAAATGAGAGAAGCAGGTACCATACATGTATCCCTCTCTGAGCATATTCCAGAGACATCCATCTGTGAGGAGGTCATGGGTCTCTTTAGTCAAGGAGGTGGCCATTTCTAGAAGGGCCCTCCAGTGACGCCATCCTCCAGCAGCTTGACACAGCTCCTCCTTTCTTCTAAGCAAGTCTGCCTGCTCTCCATCTGTTCCCAGCAGTGCTCTAGGGGTAGTTTTAGTTCCTGAATTTCTTTTTTCTCAGTCGTGTGTCCTCTCCATTGTGTATGCCTGTGACTCACTGTCATTCGCCTTGGGAGACAAAATGGTCAGAGGAAGGGAAAAGGAGAAAGCAGAGGAAGGGAGATAAGAGCTCGCTTGCTTTCCACTCATCTCTTCACTAGATCTCATTTCCTAGCTCCAGATGTAGTCCAGATCACAGGTTTTGCAGAAAATATTTGCCCAGAATTGCAGAGAATAAAAAACTTGATCTTATAACCCAAGACAATTAAAATATTAGCGACAATATCTTATTTTAATGTTTAGGTACAACTGAACAGCTAACAGATGAGTACTTGACTAATATTAGACTGACACTCTTCTGGAAATGGCATTCTCACTGCTTCTATCCAGAGCTAATGAAGCATTTGGTCGTAAACAGAGTTGTCATATGAATGGAGGAAACTCTAGGGAGGGGACTTGATAAGCTGCCTCCAGCGCTTCCCATAACCTATGTGATACATGGGCCAAAGAACACTAGTAAGCTAATAGTGTCACTTATTACCAGCCTCTAGAGTTGTTGGCCCTAGTACAAGAAGTGTTGTAGCATTTTTCTCCAAGAACATTGGGTTGTCCAGACAATACAGGGGCAGAGGCAATGAGGAAGGACCAATCTAGGGCTAAGGAGTTTCAAGCCAATGAAGAAAAGATGACAAGGCATGGGAATACAGGCTTATGAAGTGTTTAAAGGTAAATTAATTCCAGAGAGTGGAGGGAAACCAGCATGTCAATCGTGAGGTCATTAGTCTTGGCAAAGGGAATAAAACAGGTTCTGGAAAAGAAGGAATCATGGGAGAAATCAGGAGCAGAAGAGGAGGGAGGTGCAGATCTTGAAGGAGAACATATTGATCCAGTCAAATATATATCCTTGTAGTTGAAAAACATATAAACAGGGGAGCAAAATCCTAAAAACAGAGAACTGAAAAGTTACCAACAAGGAAGTTGTTGAATCACTGCAGTCCCCTAACAATCACAGCAGCAGCAGTTAACATTCATTGAATGCTTTGTATGCCACACCAGACTGTTTACTTGCACACTCTTATTTAATCCTTACACAGACCCTATGAGATAGAAATTACTACCCTTTTTTTCCTGATGATGAAACTGAGGCCTAGAAAAGTTGGGTAAGGGACAAGTAAGTGGAAGAGCTGGTATTCCTGCCTAGCTCTGTCTCCTTTCAGACCCAGAGCACTTAACCACTGCCCTGTATCCAAAAGTTACATTAAATAGCAACAAGCAGTGTTGCTTCTATTAATGTCTTAAGGTATTCCTTGTATAATGATAGATATATGTGGGAAGACAGGGATCTCTCTCATTTTTAATAAGCTTATTAAAAATCTTTGTCCTGGTGTTTATCTGGACTACCTATTTTTCTTAGTGATACAACCAGTTTATTCAATAAATGCCATTCATACAACTGTGGTCTTGGGCTGGAAATTTTAAGTAAGAGTGCCTGTGTCTGTAAACAGACAGTGAATTTGAGTGCCTTGGACTTCATCTGTGATGATTACCCCCTTTAGTGTGCACCCCAGCTTCTGGATTGTTTCAGAGGTGCTGGTGTTCTTGGATCTTCCCTTCGCTTTGCAGTACAGGTTGGGCTGGCCTGGGAGACTTTTAAGTCTCTGGATGAGTCTTCTCTCCATAAGCCTGGGTGTAGGAAGGGAAGAGACAAAGAAGCTCTTTGTGGCTTCCAGCTCTTTTCCAGCAGCTGGGGAAAGGTACAAAGAAAACTGGACAGGTGAGAAAGTTCTCGGAGGCCTTTCTGAAGCCCTCAGGACTGTAACATTGAAAGCTTAAGGCCACTGGATCTTTCCATCTCTCCTGCTGGGGACATGCTAAGAGCCCAGCCTTTTAATTCCTTCTTCCCTCAGGTTATTCTCTAACCCCTTCTCCTACAGGAGGGAAGGATGTGTCATTGCTAAACTTTTCTATTCCCCATGAGCTTTCTGAACACTAATTTCCTAGGTATTACATGTCATAAAAATGCCACCCGGATGTCCTGAGGTAATAACCGAGGGCTCTTCGGAGGATTACTAGAGCGGCTTTCTTACCTCCCCTGTACTGTCCATCCTGCCCACTGCTCACTCCAAAGATTTAACTGCACGTATTAAAGTGACAGAAATTAGAGCTGCCTGTGTGAACTCCTTCATCTTTCCTTTAAACCATTTTTGCCTAATTACCATGCAGTAAAATGACTGTGCATGCCATTTCAATATATTTTATGAGGTTTTTGATAAGTTTTATTTGATTATAGCACTAAAGTCAGTACTTGGAAGCTTTACCCAGTGCTTCACTGAGCACTGCTTCACCCAGTGTGACTGACCGCTCAAAGTTTTCAACACCCAAAGGGTACTCCACTAATAATCACAAGTGATTCTTATTTGGGCATTTGGATTTGCAACTGTTCCTGTCATGTCATGCCAGTGTACCTTTTTCTTTGAAGAGGTGACCTTTTTGTAATTATTTGGTCAAAACAATATGGAACAGATCACTTGGGCACCAATACAAGTCAGGCAGTAGCGATAAGAACCAAGTCAAGGTGGATGCTGTCTTAACTATGCCTAGACTAATTATGTTGTGTTAATTATACCTGGGTTATTTGCCTTGCAGCATGTGCCTAAGCCTGGACACAGGAGGACAGACTCCACCCACAGCAGCAACGAATCTGAATATACCTTTAGCTCTGAAATTGCAGAAATGGAAGACATTCCATCGAGGACAGAGGTACAGTTTAGACTGAAAGTAGGATGTGAGCATGCTGTTGTTAACAAGGAACATTTCCATTGCAGAGCAGACTCCAGTTGGCCATAAACATAGTATTTGTTTGAATCATTTATTCTTCATAAGTGACCTGTAGATACAAACTTATCTTATTTACCTTTTTGTACACTTAAGTGCTATGTACATACATACCTATTGCATATTTTTTTGTCAATACAAATTTTAATTTTAATTTTTAATGCAATTTTGATGGTGAGATTTTATTTTTGTAATTCTCTTTTACCCCTAACATGGTGTGTATACAGGATTTTATTTCAGACTGAGGTAAATTATTTTATTTTATTTATTTATTTATTTATTATTTACTTTATATCTATAGACCACCGCTGTAGACAGAGGTAAATTATTTTTCAAGTAAGCCCTTTGTCCTTGAATATCATAAACACTGGCGCCCCAGAGTTTAGCAAAACTGCTGCCTGTTTTTTGCCAGTTTTTACCAATGTAACTTTCTTCTACAAAATGCATGGAAAATAGTTTAGAAATCTGCTTTAATGTTTTGTGTTATGTTGTATGAAACCAAAATGATGTATTACTGTAACTCCAAGAGTATAGTGACTTCTAGTTAGATTATTCCCAACCAATTCTAAGATCTTTTTAAATATGATATAGTTTCAATAATGGATAATTCAGATACAACCGTACTATTTTTATATTATATTCTTTGAAAATGACCAAATCAGAAATAGACTGCTTCTGGCAGAATAGCTAGAGAAATTGAGTGATTCTTTCCTTTCTTGTCTCAGTTCTACTTAAGAATGAAGTTTCTGCCATCTCATTCTGTTTTGAAGAAAAATGTTCTATAGTTGGAATGTCATATCATTGGAATCATACATACAAGAAGGCTAAGGAATTTGTCCAGGTTCACAGCTTATCAGTGGTAGATCCAGCATACTAACTGAGGCTTGTCTCTTTAGAATTCATGTTCTTAAGCCATTGTATTCTACTGACTTCATCCAGGGATTCTACACTGCAAGTCTCCAAATCCCTTTTCTATCTAGAGCTAACATTGGCTGGGCCCATGGATATAACAGTATGGCCAGTATATAGCAGGATAGAGGTTTTTCCAGTTATCTATTGCTATGTAATAATTGATCTCAAATTTTTAAAAACAGTAATTTATTATTTTTTATTTATTATTAATTAATTTATTATTACTCATAATTCTGTGGGATTTGACTGAGGAGTTCTTCTGCTCCATGTGGTGGTGGTCAGAGTGCCTCATGTAGCTGCATTCTGTAGAGTGCTTGCTTCTCTTCCCTGGGCCTCTCCATGTAGCCTCTCTTCAGCAGCAGGTAGGTGGGTTCTAAGAGTGAGAGGCTAAAAGATACCAGGCCTCTTAGAGCTAGGCCCAGAACTGGCCCAGTGTTAGTTCTGCCACATTCTGGTCAAAGAAAATCACAAGGCCAGCCCAGATTCAAGGCAAAGAGGATAGATTCCATCTCTTGTTGGGAGGAAAGACTTGTATGTTGAGAAGAATCATTGGTGCCATCATACCACAAAGTTAGACTTTGAAGACTTCAAAATTAGGACTTCTGAGCCTTCGATAGATAGGAAGGTTTTAGGATTGCATCCTATTGATCTCAGTGGGAGTACTCACTTGCAATAGTCGGAGGGAAGTACATTTACAAACTGCCCAGTCCAGTGTAGTACCACTTTAGCAGCTCCTGCTGGTAGGGGGAAGCCATAATAAAAAAGGTGTGCTTGCTGGAAACCAGTCTGTAGCTCTCTGGAGAATTCCCCTGCCGGCCCCACTTGTTTTGCAGCCCTCCCGCGCTTACAGATCTTCACGGGCTGGGTTGATGCTGCTTTGGAACCAGTGCTCCTCTTGCTTGGTGTGCACCTCTTCTAGGAGCCGTTCACTGATGATCCCTGTTCTGCTTCTGCTCTCAAGCTTTCTCACACCTTTCACATCTGGGGAAGGGTCACCAGAACTTTCTCAGCTATCATTAGGAGTTATTTCAGAATGACTGCCAGGCCTGTAATGGTGGTAATTTTGTGACTACATTCAGTTATTTTGATTTTCCTCAGATGAGAGACTAGTGTTATTTTTTAGGTCAGTTAAAGAGCTTCACTGTCTTAGAAAAGCCCTGGGTGACAAAGTCCTTACTAAGGCAAGAAAGCAAAACAAAACCTCAGAAACTTCTCTGTGACAGATGGCCCAATCTTCCTTCTTGTTCATGGGGTATAGCGAGGACATCTCTTTAGTTAGACGTGTCATCAGGGCTCAGAATGGGCACCATCGGGAGCACCCTTAAATAATTACCAATATTTATGCCTTAAGTCATTTTGCATTTTTCACATGTAATCTTTTGTGATCTTCTATCTTCTATTTTAATACTCTTATCCACAGAATTTTGCTCTTGTCCGGCAATCAACTAGTTGTTTATGTAGTATTAACTGATGTCTGAAGAGTTACCCCATCATATTTTTTTCTTTTCATTTTTTTTTTTTGCTACTTCTAGTTGTCAGAACACCATCCCATTTTAATAAGAGGCTTCCTTTTAAACAAAAAGTGCCCATTCAAGGCTCAAAGGAATGATTTCCAAATGATATTTTAGGTATAATGAATGAAATATTACATTCATTTCTGGAACGAAAGGTTCTATGACAGTGTAAGAAAAGATGAAATAATTTAAAATTTCAGGGACATGTACATCATTCATAATGAACAAACATTAAAATATATAATATGGAATGTTTAAATTGTAAATAAGCGTCAATATAAGTATTTTATGCTTAATTTTTATGGGGGACATATAGAAAAGAATTTTTATACGAATGAAATTCTATAGTGATTTCATGTTGTGGCAAGATGTTATATCTGTTCTGCTAAGTCAGGACAGACTTTATTATAAAGATTATATACCTAAACTTTTTCTAATTGTTGAGTATTACAAAGTAGGCGGAAAGAAAAAGTTCAGGTGTAATTAATTTGTGGACAAATGACTTTGACAGCCTGTAAATGCCTACTTCTTTGTTCAGTTGATTCTTCTTGGGTTGTTTTTAGAACTGGAATAACACTTAACACTACTCTGAATTCACAAAAGACCAAAGGTAGCTAATGAATATACAATTCCTGAAAATAAAAATTATTCCGTCTCTTCAAAAGTCAAAGAAGGCCAGGCGCAGTGGCTCATGCCTGTAATCCCAGCACTTTGGGAGACCTAGGCCAGTGGATCACCTCAGGTCAGGAGTTCGAGACGAGCCTAGCCAACATGGCGAAACCCTGTCTCTACTAAAAATACAAAAAATTAACCAAGTGTGGTGGCAGGCGCCTGTAATCCCAGCTACTCAGGAGACTGAGGCAGGAGAATTGCTTGAACCCAGGAGGTGGAGGTTGCAGTGAGCCGAGATTGCACCACTGCATGCCAGCCTGGGCAACAAGAGCAAAACTCCGTCCAAGAAAAAAAAAAAGTCAAAGAAATGCAAATTAAATCAACAACAAAGTTCCGCTTTTGGTCTATTAACTGAGCTAAATGTTTTTTTTTAATTATAACAGTCACTACTGTTCAAGGTGGTGGTTGCGGATAGAAGTGTAAATTGGCCAATTTGATGGACTTTTAAGAAGTTAATGTTTAGATATTTGTATACTGGAGTGTTTATTTTAGTAATATTCCAATAGCAAAAAATTAGAAACAACTTCAACACCCATCAAATAATAGCTAAGCAAATGGTGACACACCTGACTGTATATTTAAATATCATAAATTTGGGAAACAATGCAATGCCAAGTTTAAAAGATCATATAAAATTATAATGACAATATTATTCTAATTCTTTAAATCTATAGATGCATAGAGAAAAAGACTAAGAAAAAATTATAGTTTTTCTGTGGAGATAGGATTATGGTGTGTTTTTCTTCTTTGAACTTTTCTTATTTCCTAAATTTTCTATAAAAGCTTATTCTGCTCTCATATCAGAAAAGCAAAAGTAAATATTCTCTTTTTAAACAATTGGGTAGATTTGCCAATCATTTAATAATTATACATTGACTGTTTAGTTAAATAGATGATTGCTGTCATTCTCTTGCTCCTCCATCCTCACTTCTGTCTCTCTAACAAAGGGACTCTTTATCTTCTACTACATTAATTCTAATAGTACAATTATTTCTCTTCTTACCTCATTAAAAATTAAAACCTTAAGTAAACATGTTAAAACAATTATGGCACCCACAACTTCCATGATGATGGTTAGTTGTTTGCATTATTTTTAAGCTTTAATTAGTGTACCTTTATTTATCCTAGTAGGTCTCACTGTGATTCTGTTTTGGAACCAGTTGACACACTTTTAAAATGTTATTAGGTTATTCTTCAGTTTATTAAGAACTATGCAGTCGTCCCTTGGTTTCCACAGGGGATTGGCTCCAGGACTTTCATGAATACCAAAATCTAAGGATGCTCAAGTCTCTTATGTAAAATGCAGTAGTATTTACATATAACCTATGCACATCCTTCCATATTCTTTAAGTCATCTCTACGTTACTTATAATACCTAAGACAAGCTATGTAACTATAGCATTATTTAATACCTAAGAAAATATATAGTTAAATAAAACATTATTTAATACCTAAGACAAATATAGCATATTGTAGTACCTAAGACAATATAAATGCTATGTAAACAATGCAGTATAACAGTTATGATACTGTATTGTTGTTTATTTGTAATAAAAAGCCAAGGTGCGCAGTGTAGGCCTATCTACAGAGCCAAGGCTGGGCTTTATGTCGATTTTAGGAGTCTCTTCTTAGCGGGGACATAGCCCAGCCTAACCAAGCAGCGTTTTGTTAAAGTAGTGAGGGCTAAACTCTTTTCACTGTTTTCTGAAGAGGCAGTAAATAATCTAACAGTAAAAATGTGATAATCATTTTTATTTTTATTGTTTGGGAGGTTTTTTTGGGAATATTTTTGATCCACAGTTGGTTGAATCTGAGAGGATGTGGAACCCACAGATACAGAACCCAAGGATATGGAGGGCTGACTGTATATGTTTTGGTTTTTCAGATTTCAGTTTTCTCTGTGTGATCTCAATATATTTATGCTGGCATTTCATATTTTCAAAAATCATTCTTCCTGATTGCAAATGTAGAACCTGCCCATTGTAAACAATTTAAATATAGGAATGTACAATGTAAAGAAATGAAACTTTCCCATAGTACATTCCATCCTCTGAGATAACCATTGATGGCCTTCCAAATTTTTATATGCATGTGCTAGGTATACATTTAAAAGTCACATACGTTTGTGTTTTATTAACAAAAACAAGGTATATTTTCTGTCCTGCAGTTTGTATGTTCATATAATACTTTAAGACATATTTATCTGCTCATGTTGATATACTTCATTGTTTTTTTTGTTTTTTTTTTTGTTTTTTTTTTTTTTTTTGAGACGGAGTCTCGTTCTTCTGCCCCAGCTGGAGTGCAGTGGCGCGATCTCAGCTCACTGCAACCTCCGCCTCCTGGGTTCAAGCGATTCTCCTGCCTCTGCCTCATGAGTAGCTGGGATTACTAACGCGTGCCACCACACCTGGCTAATTTTTGTATTTTTAGTAGAGATGGAGTTTCACCATGTTGCAGTCAGGCTGGTCTTGAGCTCCTGACCTTGTGATCTACCCGCCTCGGCCTCCCAAAGTGCTAGGATTACAGGCATGAGCCACCGCGCCTGGCCTACTTCATTCTTTTTAACAGCTAAAAAATATTTCACAGTTTGGCTATACCGTAATTTATTTAAGCAACTGTCCTATTGACTGACATTCAGATTTTTGCCAGTTTTTTGCAATTACAAAAAAAAAATGCTGCAATGAACATCTTTTTCCATATATTTTTATATACTTGTGTAAGTATTTCTGTAGAATTAATTCCTAAAGGTAGATTTGCTACGTTAAAGGTATGCACATTTAAATTTTAGTAAGTTCAGCAAAATCGCCCTTTTCAAAGGCCTACCTTTACTTCCACCAATATCATATGAAACACTGTGGCTAACACAGAGCATCATGAATCTTTTTAGTCTTTGCCAGTCTGATAGGGGAGAAGTAGCAGTTCAGTGTTGTTTAATTTGCATTTCTCTCATTGTTAGCTAGGTTGAGCATTTTTAAAATATATTCTCTAGATGTTTCTATTTCTTATTCTGTAAGTTTGCCTATTTTTCCATTGACCTATTTGTCATTTTCTCATTGACTTGTATGTCTTCTGGCTTGTCTTGACCATCTTGTGATTCCTGATGTTTAGGAGCCAAGTGAGAAGAAGGTACCTCTGGACATGTCATTGTTCCTTAAGCTCCAAAAGCGGGTCACAGAGCTGGAGCAGGAGAAGCAGGTGATGCAGGATGAGCTGGACCGCAAGGAGGAGCAGGTGCTCCGCAGCAAGGCCAAGGTGCACAGCACAGCCCGTCCGCAGAGCTGAGGCGGGGCTTTATGTCCATTTCAGCAGTCTTTTCCTTAGTGGGGACTCAGCCCAGCCTATCCAAGCAGCACTTGGTTAAAATAGTGAGGGCTAAACTCTCTTCCCTGTTTTCTGTAGAGCAAGTAAATATTTTAAGAGTAAAAATGTGACGATTAAAATATAAAACTTTAACTTTTCCCTAGGAAGAAGAAAGACCACAAATTAGAGGTGCAGAACTGGAATATGAGTCACTCAAGGTAATGGGGAGTTTCTGCTCAAGACCTTGAATATTTTGTTTTGGCAAGAGGCCCACTCAGAGCCTCTCTTTTTCTCAGAGAACATCCTTAAGGGCTGGAGGTTGCACCAGAGGTCCTAGCTTCAGCCTTATTCCACATTACTTCTTGTTGTTTCTTTTTATAAATTCCATTTCATATAAGCTATACTTCAGTCTAAATAGGAACAGGAGAAGTAGCTGCCATTCGAGGCTGTGGTAGTAAAGGATGTGGACTCTAGCATCGGCCACTATAAAAATCCAATTGGGTGTGATGGGGCAGACCAGACATAGAAGTAGGAATCTGCTCTCCAGATCTTCTCCTGCCCCACACAATAATGAATGAATAAAAACATTCTCTGTAGTATGAATGAAGCCGCGATTCACAAAGCATTAGATTAGTGGCTCTCAAAACATGGTCCCTGGACCAGCAGGATCAATGTCACCTGGTAGCTTGTTGGAAATGCAAATTTTCAGGCCTCACACTACTAAACTTATTAAATCAGAATCTCTGAGGGTGGACCCCAGCAATCTGTGTTTGAACAAGACCTCTGGGTGATTCTGATACACAGTAAACTTGGGAAACATTTGTGGTTTACACGTCAAAGTAATGACATTTATGTGTCTTCTGTTACAGAAATAAGCAATAAGAATCTGATTACCAGTTGGTGGGAGAACGGGGAAGGGAGGGAGCATTCATTTTTATAAAAGAATAGATTAATTCATGAAAGAAAGGTTATATATTCTTAAACTAGAAAAAAGAAGGACTTTAAATAGTTTTTTTATTTTTCTTTTGAGATGGAGTCTCGCTCTGTTGCCCAGGCTGGAGTGCAGTGGCACGATCTCGGCTCACTGCAAGCTCTGACTCCTGGATTCACGCCATTCTCCTGCCTCAGCCTCCTGAGTAGCTGGGACTACAGGCGCCCACCACCACGCCCAGCTAATTTTTGTATTTTTAGTAGAGACGGGGTTTCACCGTGTTAGCCAGGATGGTCTCGATTTCCTGACCTTGTGATCCGCCCGCCTCGACCTCCTAAAGTGCTGGGATTACAGGCATGAGCCACCGTGCCCAGCCTAAATAGTTTTAATATAACACATTGAAAGGACTGATATGGTGCTACAAACCTAAGCTTTTGTCTCTGGGAAGAAACTAAAATATGCAGTGTTTATACACAAGTGTTTCAGTATCATCAGGCCATGTGTCCTGTGCTAAATGAGGCACCATGGTGCTTTTAAGTGCCTGTCTACATCTATGTTTCCCAACCAGCATCTTGTGACACTTGTGTTCTAGTGTCAATGTCACTCTGTTCTGGGTTCCTATTGCCATTGTTTGAACTGAACATGGAGTGGGCGGCACTAACTGGTGGCAGGGGCTGGCTGGTAGGACATGAAATATTGGGGGGATGAGGATGTGCATATCCTTCTGGGTGGCTGGAGTAAGGCCTTCAACCTTGCCTCCTGCCTCCCAAGGCTCCACCCACAATGTCGCAAGCATGTCACACAGAAAAGAAGTTTGAAAAATGCGCTATTTATTGTCATTTAGACACTAAAGGGAGTTTTACTAGTTTGAACGATATGGTAAATTTTTAAAATTAGAAGTTAAAGCCTAACATTTCAATAGTCTTTCCATTCTACTTTATAAAGGAAATAAGAGGAGACTACTAAAGATTTCAGGGATCCACCCATCTGATTCATTCATTGGAAATATCCTGGCCAGCTGGACCCTCAGATTTCCCATATATTTGTTTACAAACAAAAGCTGGGCTCCATAGCACTGGCTAAACTCGCCCCTTGGGACTCAGCAATCTCTCCATGCCAGTGAACACACCCTGGGCAGGCCAGAATACATTTGTCTCTGGAATTTGGGTTGATGAAGCAAACTTCCATTGACCTTGCTCAATTCTACTTGATGTCAGACTTCCTTAATTTGCAGAGCAGAGCTCCTGGCAGAACCTAGGAAGCCATTCACTAGGATAATTCTGATGAACTTTTTCAGCAGAATTCTTCTACCAGCTTGGGAGAAGTTTGAGCATCCAATATAAAGTTGAGGATGACAGCAATGAACTTTTCTTTGTCTTTTCATACAGCGTCAAGAACTAGAATCGGAAAACAAAAAACTGAAGAATGAGCTAAATGAGTTGCGCAAGGCCCTCAGTGAGAAAAGTGCACCAGAGGTGACCGCCCCAGGTGCACCTGCCTACCGTGTCCTCATGGAGCAGCTGACCTCTGTGAGTGAGGAGCTTGATGTCCGCAAGGAAGAAGTCCTCATCTTAAGGTCTCAACTGGTGAGCCAGAAAGAGGCCATCCATCCCAAGGTAAGCACAAGCACACAACTAAACTGGGTGTTCGGGGACTGGCCTCAATGTCTTCTTATCATTTCCCTCCAGTTTATAGTGCAGCAAACACTTAAGAGCATTTTTAATCTAATTGAGGATTCATCATTTAAAAAAAAAATCCCAGTGTTGTTTAAAACTATTGTAAGCATAAATTGGAATGAGCAAAAAGCAAGGAGAATCCCAAATGATCATCAAAGTTTCATCTCTCATGAGTTTTAAAATTAATCTTTTTGTAGTAATCTGGCCACAATAAATTTTGATCTAAAATAAAATTTCATTAAATACAAAACTCTCTAAATTTTCTTACTGCGGGAAGGCATTAAATACAACTTTAAAATCATTTGTTGAAAATAGCTGGTTTAGTTGGAGAAATAATAGATGAACCGGTTAGAAGTGAGATCAGTGAGTGAAGTTACATGGAGATGATTTCTGCTCACTTCAGGCAGTTCTCTTTAGTAGGGGGTGCTGTCCCAGTGGGAGGGGCTGTTTCAGGATTCAACAGAAAGGACTCCCGCCCTGAGGACATAGATGGCCCTTTGAAGTCCTTCCCTGCCTTCATTTGAGACCCAGCGCTGCCATATGCTGATGAGAGATGGGCCTTTCGGTCATTTGCCATCAGAGGGAATCTGAGTGATCATCTTGAAAACCTGGCCTGCCTCCCTGCCCTTGTGCATGCAGCAGAGCATCACAGGACTCGAGGCAATCAAGAGTCCCAGCTGTGTGGTGTGTCATATAAAAAATATCCATGGCCGGGCGCGGTGGCTCAAGCCTGTAATCCCAGCACTTTGGGAGGCCCAGATGGGCGGATCACGAGGTCAGGAGATCGAGACCATCCTGGCTAACACGGTGAAACCCCGTCTCTACTAAAAAATACAAAAAACTAGCCGGGCGAGGTGGTGGGCGCCTGTAGTCCCAGCTACTTGGGAGGCTGAGGCAGGAGAATGGCGTAAACCCGGGAGGCGGAACTTGCAGTGAGCTGAGATCTGGCCGCTGCACTCCAGCCTGAGCGACAGAGCGAGACTCCGTCTCAAAAAAAAAAAAAAAAAAAAAATCCATGATATATAATGAGCTGGATGCCTGAAAATCTGAGAGTACTCCTCTTAGAAATGGTATTTCTGCGTGCAGTTTAGATACTGTGCCTGGCACGTATGTTTGGACTTGATGAAGGCAACTCACACCTGAGATCAACACTGGTCCAAAAAATATCAAATTCTAAAAACAAGATGTTTGACTAATTTGGGGAAATAAAATTCCAGTAGTAGTGGATTATATAGAGAAATGGGCTTTCTTACTTTAAAACAAATCACAGGCCAGATGTGGTGGCTCACACCTGTAATCCCAGCACTTTGGGATGCTGAAGTGGGTGGATCACGAGGTCAGGAGATCGAGACTGTCCTGGCTAACATGGTGAAACCCCATCTCTACTAAAAATATAAAAAATGAGCCAGGCATGGAGGTGGGCACCTGTGGTCCCAGCTACTCAGGAGGTTGAAGCAGGAAAATGGTGTGAACCCGGGAGGCAGAGCTTGTAAGCGAGCCGAGATCACGCCACTGCACTCCAGCCTGGGCAACACAGCGAGACTCCGTCTCAAAAACTAATAATAATAATAATCACAAACACCTTAAGCCAGAAATGAGAAGAGACCCCATTTTGACTTGGCCATATAGGTCGCACCTCACTCCCGGGCTGTCTCAGTTGGTTCCCTTGGCTACCACTGTGGCTGGGCCTCAGAAAACAAGGCTAGCAGTCTTGGTTGAGCAGAGTCCAAAATCAAGATTCCTTTCTCTAGTTCTGTTGACACAAATTAGTATTCTTTCTAAAAAAATTTTTGATTGACAAATAATAGTTGTATATATTTATGGGGTTGCAATGCGGTAATCTCACAAGAAACTTTAGTAAAAATCAAGAGAAAGGAAAAGAGAAATGAAGCAAAGGGCGTAAAAACAATCCAGCTAACAGAGCATGGAGTTCTACTATCACACATTCTCCCTGTCCAGCTCACATACCCCGTGTGACAGCTGCTCTCCTGACCCTAATGGGCTGACCCTGTCCAACTGACGTACCGGCTCGCTCAGCTCCCAGCCTAAACATGGCAGCACTCATGTCCCCTCCTAGGAGAAATGCCCATGACACTAATTAAGATCTTCCAGACTCCCCGGGGCTATTTGTCCCTCTCAGTTTCTAGTCTGAGAGACCCATCGTGTCACCACTCCATTTCAGGGCAGTGATGAGCAACACCCTGAGAGCTAGGGGATGATCCAGCCCAGGCAGGTCTTGTGTATTGGCTCCACCTCTAGAGTATTCTAGGAATCTTCCCTTGGACAAATGACTTCCTACGGGGCACATAACTTTAACTCCACAGACCTATGATAAGAATTTCACCCACATACCTTAACAGGAGGGTCATTCTCTCCCATACTCAAAGATATTTTATAACCAGAAAAATCAAAACAATTTTAAAAGAATTTCAAACTTTTGTTCCTGGAAATAGAAGTTGTCAACACATAAATACATATTAGTATCTGTTTTATGATAGCTCCAGGAATGTTAATGTATTTACAGAGTTAATTTTAGAGAAACAACTCATGGCTGTTTTTAAATTAGCTTTTATCTGTTATGATAGGCACTCTGATGAAATTTATTTATGAAACTAAGGGTTTATTGTTTTCTCTGTTTTTTGTGCTTGCTGACTTGTGATTTTCAGGATGACAAGGTAATTATACATTTTTGGTTTTTTAGTAAATACTTCTATTTAATCCTAACTTTAGTTTACAAATATCCCCCAATAAAAGCAGTTGATGCTTTCTGACCAAGTCTATTTTGATATTTTGATATTTATAAGTGAATTTCCAATTTGACTCCTTCTGATTTGGGAAGTCAGTAGGGAAACAGTGGTTGTAGTAGGCTCCAGTCTGGATTATGGAGGGGACTCCATGACTTCTAATTTATAGGCAGCTCTATGACTCATTGCCGTATTTCTGGTAGGCCATCCAGAGGCTGAGGAGGGAAGCCCTGAACTTGGAGTACATTCCAAAGCACAGGCTCTCCTGAGCTCTCATATCTACCAGTGGCAGGCTTGTTGGCTAAGGGTGAAGAGGAGCCTGAGGAGCTGAGCACACTGTTCTTTGCTGCCACTTTTATCTCCCTGAGTGTAGAGTCCACAGCTAGAATGAAAAGTGGCTCGTGACGAGGTTGCAAAGTCAGATTTCTCTACCATATCTTGTTTCTCTTTATACTGAGTGACAGATATTGCTGTGATTTTCCTATATAGCAAAACCCTTTTAGAACTTCTGGTCACAGGCTTGAGAGAGACAAAGTTTGAGCAGTGAGTCAGGAACTTCCTAAATGCTGTAGCCCAAGTCTGAACCCATTCCCCAAGTGCCACTTTTTAGCTAAGGTAGGCAGAATGAGGGAAGAACTTACTACCCAGGAGAGAAGCATACTAAGAAAGCTTTCTTGTCTTGAATTAGCTAATTTGATCAAGTTACCTCATTTGCTAAAAGTTCAAAACCATACCGTGTAAGTCCTGAGACATCAGAGCACACAGATAGCATTATTTGATGTAAACAATCAGGTCTTTGAAAGTTATTACTTATGGGTCTTAAAAATCTGAGTATGGCCCTTTATAAAACAGAAAGATTTTATTCCTTTCAGAGAAAGAGAAAAAAGAAGCTCTCTGTAAAACAGGTACTAAAATATTTATAAAATATAGCTAAAAAAATTATGTGGTATTAATGGGAAAGATTTTTAAAATTCAGTAAAATCTAAACTATGTATTAGTATATTTTGTGAAATTATAGTTGGTCTTTTCAGAGGAAGCATTTACAAACTTACAAAAGGATAACATTAAGAGAAAAGTGGTATTTTTTTTTGAAGGCTTTTTAAAATGCACGTTGAAATTCAGAAACAAGCATTTGTAAGTCTCTAGTTGGCATTAAAGTTATCTTGGAACTTGTCTTTAAGATCATGGTATTTGAAGTGTATTTTATTAAGTCTGTTTCATTGCAAGGCCTGAGCTTACTTAGATCATGTTTACTAAAGAATCAGACGTATACTATTTAGACAAATATGTGGTCCAAAAGCTTTTGAGTTGAATTTTATGTGGAAATGTTTCCATTTAATCAAAGCCATTGGGTTCTGAAGTATATTATTTTTTAGAGGCTACAGAGCAGGGATTCTTTCTTTGCTTTAAGTTCTGGGATACATGTACTGAATGTGCAGGTTTGTTACATAGGTATACATGTTCCATGGTGGTTTGCACAGCAGTGATTCTTATCTCTTACTCTTGTCTGGAAAGATAGAGTAGCTGAATAGAAGACTTTGAACTTACATTGGTTGTCAGATAGATTTGACTAAAAGGAGAAAATTAAAAAGAAAATTAAAATGTTGGCAAAAAAGTTATTTTTATATAAAATCATTAATAATTCTGACCTGCCAGATGTTTATTTCAAAAGCTTAAGTACTATGTTATATTATACTAGAGGAAAAAAGAACTGAAGTTGAGAAAAAAACCTTAATTTTGCTGAAGCATATAATCTGAATACTACCTTCTTTTTCTGAGTTTTTAATGAAAAAGCGAACTTTATGTTAAACTTTCATTGTTTTGTTGGGGCATCTGCTTCATTGTAACTAGTCAAAAAGTAGTAGAAAGAATGGCTTTGTACATTCCATTAAATTGGTGCCTTGTGATTTTTCTAATGCTGTATATATACTATATTATATACTTTATAAAAATTATATATATATTTTTTCACATAATGTAAAACACATATATGGCCCATCAGTGATTTTACTTACAGGGCTGTGGCACTCTAGAATCTTCCCACCTTTGTAGTAGAGTGCTAGTGTTTCTCAGGAGAAAAACTGAAGGTACCTTTCTCTTAACTACCTGGGCCAAACTCCCCTCTGCAGTTACATGAGGTTGGGGCTGATGCTTTGGTGGGTCACAGGTGTGGTGGAGCACATAACCCCTGTCCCCCAATTATACCAAATAAATGTGTTATATGTCCACAGCTTTTGAGTTGAATCTTAATGCATAAGTGTGTTATTTCCCCCCTCAGAATACAATGACAGATTCCACAATACTTTTGGAAGATGTACAAAAAATGAAAGATAAAGGTGAAATAGCACAAGCATACATTGGTTTGAAAGAAACAAACAGGTAAGTTGATCCTTCTTTTATTCATTTTGGTTTAACTGTATTGATCTTTAGCCTTCAAGCCAGCCTCTTGCACAGTAAAAGTGTGTATACATCCCTTTATATTAGACATTAATTGGCCTTCAAAGGGAATCCAAGGTTTCCAATGTATTTCTAGTTAAGATCTTCATTTATAATATAAGGTAATAGTATTGACAAAAGGTGTCAGGGAAAATATGCTTTAAATCAAAGGAAGATTTTTAAAATATTTAATGTCTTAGCTTTAAGGGGCTGCCTTGTGAAGAAAACCACCTGCTCAGGTTGTACTGTCTTAGGTAGTCACTATCATTTGTTATTCAGGATGGTTATTTGTGAAGGTTTGTAGGGGCAACTGCAGTTTTCAATAGTTGAAACTTAGAGTGAAGAGGAGTGATGAGGTATCTGGAATCACTTGGTGTTGGCCATGTAACTCTAAAAGGGCACCATGACTTCTAGGATAGGAGAATGAAGGCTCATATCTGGAATTCCCCTTGGCCTTACTACCACCCTCCTTTCCAGCAAAGCCTTAGTCTATTGGTCTAGGTCTCTTGATGGATAGTTTCAGGATTGGTAAGCATAAATACTTTATAAACTGAAGAATATTGCCATACAAAAAGTAAGGTGCAGTCAGCCCTAAATATCCATTGGATCCATATCTGTGGAGTCAACCAATGGAGAATGGAAAAAATTTTTTAAATTACATTTGTACTGAACATGTACAGACTTTTTTCTAGTTTCTTTTCTTTCTTTTTTTTTTTTTTCTTTTGAAATGGAGTTTCCCTCTTTCGCCTAGGCTGAAAGTGAAGTGGCACAATCTCAGCTCATCGCAACCTCCGCCCCCACCAGGTTCAAGCGATTTTCCTGCCTCAGCCTCCCGAGTAGCTAGGATTATAGGTGCCCACCACCACACCTGTCTAATTTTTGTATTTTTTTTTAGTAGAGACAGGGTTTTGCCACATTGGCCAGGCTGGTCCCGAACTCCAGACCTCAGGTGATCTACCTGCTTCACCTAAAGTGCTAGGATTACAGGCATGAGCCACTGTGCGCGGCCCTATCATTATTTCTTAAAACAAAACTATTTACAGAGTATTATAAGTAATCTAGAGATTACATATTATAAATTTTCAGGTATTATAAGTAATCTAGAGATGATTTAAAGTATGTGGAGGATGTACGTGGTTATATGCAAATAGTATGCCATTTTATGTAAGGGACTTGAACATCTGTAGATCTTGCTGTCCAAGGGAGGACCTGGAACCCAATGGATATTGAAGGATGACTATACTTCTTATCTTCTTTTATGGACAAAGGTGGAGAATGCTTATAAAAGTATATGGTTAAACTTAAATTTTAATTTATCAGTGTAAATTATAAACATATGTTATATCTAAGAATGTGTTAATATAGAAAGAGCTGTATTGTCTCACACGGTTCTTCCATCCACTTAGCTATTCAATCACCAGTGTGCCTACTTCATGCCAGGCCCTGTGCCACGTACTGGGAATACAGTAATAAGCAAGATAAATGCGGTTCCTACTCTCACCGAGGTTCTAGGCTGCTGGGGAGACAGCTGAGAGGGTTTGGACTTTATTCCAAAGATAATGGAATCCTCTGAAAGGTGTTAAGTAGGAGAATGGTGTGATGAGATTTGATTTTTGGAAAGCTAGCCCTGGCTGTTATGTTAGAGAATAGATTGCAGTAGAACAAAATTGAAAGCATAAAGACCAGAGAGTATGCCTGTAACCCAAGGATTATGGTGACTTGGGCTTGGCGGGTACCAGTTAGGATTGACATAAATGGAACGTTTTGAAAGATACATAAGAAGATGAGGTCAGAAAAATGTTTGGCTTATTGGATGTGTGGGCGAGGGATAGAGAAGCCTGAAGGCAACTCCGTGGTTTCTGCTATCTTGGTTAGATGTGGTGATACCATTTTGTGATGGTGGGACTGGAGTGCGGGGAAATACACAGTGAAGGTGATCAGTAGATTTATACATACTGGATTTAAGGAGCCGGGAAAACATCCAGAGAAAGAAATATATTAGGCAGTTGAATATGTAAATCTGTAGCCAGGAGAATATGTAAATCTGTAGCTCAGTGTGTACTGAGATATAAATTTTGAAGTCATCAGAATATAATAATACAATGGAAACCATGTAAATAGATGAATTCTTTAGAGAGAGATGAACTTTCTAGATGTAAAGTAGAAGACAATGCCTGGAATTTGGGTTATGTAAACGTAACAACAATATAGCAGGAGTAAGAACCTGGACTCCAGAGTCAGTGCTGGGATCCACTACTTACCATCTGTGTAACCTCTATGGGTATCTTACTTCTAAGCCTCTGTGTCTTCCTTTGCAATGTGGCAAATGATTTATGTTGGGTTACTAGGGAAACTAAATGAAATAGTACATGTGAAAGAATGTAGAACAGCATCTGACACTGAGCAAACACTCAAAAAATATTATGTTTATATTCTAAGTAGAAAATAAATGATTACTAACATTATCATAATTACTAATTACACATATTTTTAATAAGATGTGATACATCTCTAATATAGCAGTTTTTCCAGGTCTACAATTAATTTTTGACACAAAAAAGCTTTTAAAAATCATGTCATAAAAGCTGAGAACCTTGGACATGTTCTGATTTATGTTACTGCTATAAGAATTTTTTAAACTGATATTTTTAATGTGGGAAATTATGTTTTATTAAGTTAAAAACGTTCCTACCTAGAAGATTTAAAAATTCATTTTGAAAAATATTATGAAGTTTGCCACACAAAGACAGTAGCTGAAATTTTCGTTCTATATGTGTCATAACCTCTAATATAATATGTGATATATTAGGTCACTTTGCTAGCCGAATAAAACATCAAAAACAAAACCTCTTTCTCACCTTCCAGTAGTTTCTTATTTTACAGGAAAAGTAACTCTACATCCTTGATTATTTTGCTTTAATTTCTACCCATTTACATGTGATGCTACATGTTACCATTTTTAAAAATTAACCAAAAATAATTTTTGTGGTAATGTCTTAAAGTTGTCATAATGAATAAAAACAGTCTTATTCACTTATAAAATGTTGAAATACTGTGTGCTGCTGTTGACCATCGTCACCTCATCACCATCCTCTGTCCTTTTGTGTTTTGCATTGTTGTTCCTTTTGCATGGAAGATCATCTGCTCTGGATTACCGTGAGTTGAATGAGGATGGAGAGCTGTGGCTGGTTTATGAAGGGTTAAAACAAGCCAACAGGTTATATTTGTCTCCTCAAAATGGAATGTTATTAATGTGTTGTTTTTCTTACTAACAGTGGCCTCCTGACTTTCACCTCTGTATTTCTTGTGCATTGATTGTCTTCTTGGGTAAATTAGTGTTAGTAATTGTGTTATTTGTCCAAAGCTTTTCAGTAAAACTGAGAACATTCAGCCAAACACCTTTTTTTTTTTTTTTTCTTCAAACGGAGTCTCACTCTGTTGCCTGGGCTGGAGTGCAGTGGTACCATCCCAGCTTACTGCAACCTCTGCCTCCTGGGTTCAACTAATTCTCCTGCCTCAGCCTCCCGAGTAGCTGGGACCACAGGCATGCACCAACATGCCTGACTAATTTTTTGTATTTTTAATAAAGACGGGGTTTCACCATGTTGGCCAGGCTGGTCTCGAACTCCTGACCTCAGGTGATCCGCCCACCTCAGCCTCTCAAAGTACTGGGATTACAGGCATCAGCCACCACACCCGGTCCAAACACCTTTAAAAACCTTCATTGGCCAGGCATGGTGGCTCACGCCTATAATCCCAGCACTTTAGGGGGCTGAAGCGGGCGGATCACGAGGTCAGGAGATCGAGACCATCTGGCTAACACAGTAAAACCCCGTCTCTACTAAAAAAATATATAAAAAATTAGCTGGACGTGGTGGCAGGTGCCTGTAGTCCCAGCTACTCGGAAGGCTGAGGCAGGAGAATGGCGTGAACCCAGGAGGCAGAGCTTGCATTGAGCTGAGATCTCGCCGCTGCACTCCAGCCTGGGCGACAGAGCAAGACTCCGTCTCAGAAAAAAAAAAAAACCTTCACTACAAGATACTATTAAAGCTAAAATGGATTCATGGTGAATATAAGACACTCCCCTTCAGACACTAAAATTTGTGAATCTCTCTATTCCGAGAGTTAGAAGAAAAACAAAATTTTTCAATTAGGGCACAAACTATTGGGGAAGAGATTGAGATTTATTACTTAGACAGTGGCTTGTCATATCCTATAGATAAATCTACAGGATATATGTGCCTATGGCAATGTGGCTACATTTTTTTTTTCTTTTCTTTTCCTTTTTTTGACACAGGGTCTTGTTCTGTCACCCAGGCTTGAGTGCAGTAGCATGATCACGGCTTAATTGAGCCTTGACCTCCTGGGCTCAAACGATCCTCCTGCCTCAGCCTCCTGAGTAACTGAGACCACAGGCATGTGCCACCACACTCAGCTAATTTTTTGATTTTTTGTAGAGACAGGGTCTCACTTTGTTGCCCAGGCTGGTATCAAACTCCTGGGCTCAAACAATCCTGCTTTGGCCTCCCAAAGTGTTGGGATTACAGGAGTGAGGTACTGCGCCCAGCCTACGTTCTTATGTATTATTATCATGCTGTCTAAAAGCAAGATGAAATGCATGATTTGGCACTCTGTGTGGTTATTATGAAATTCAAATTTGTGAAACAGCAAATCAGGAGAGTTTTCTGCATTGCTATAGCTCAGAATAATTACCCAAATTCAACACGTTAAATATGTTCAGAGGAGAGAAAATAAAATTGAAACAGCAGCACCTTTCTAACACAGACATTCATCTACTCTAGTGATATTTGTCTTTGAACTCTCATTAAAATTCCATTTTAGTGATTAAATTTTTAAAATACTCAAATATTTGTTCAAGGGGCTTCTGCTTATTCTGCTTTGTTTGTTCTCATCATTAACTCTTGTCATTAACTTTGGGGTGTTATTGCTGCAGATCTTTTTGAAATTTTTTAATCACTAAAATATTTTTAGTCCACTGTTAACAGTTTGCTTGCAATGGCATCAGTTTTACTCAGCAGTTGGCAATCAAGGGACTGAAATAAAAGAATGTCTTTTCTTTCTTCATATTAGCTAGTTCTTAACCATAACTTTGCATTTGGAAAAGAGTGACTGTAGAAGCAGGGGTGCGTGGCAAAGGGAGGATGCTCTGACTCTGGTGTTCTCACTGCCAATGCCTGGTCTGCTCTGTGGGCACAGCTGGCTGTATGTTTGCTTGAAGAAGCAATAACCACTTTGTTGGTCCTATTAATATTTGTGTTCTAAAACCACATCTTGTTAGGATTCTGTTTCTGATATGTACGTTTATGGGGAGAGAGAAGATGACAGATCTAAAATATGTGTAGGAAATTTCAGAACTATTTGTATGAATTTGGGTAAATCTGTATAGATAAGGCTGGAGTGGTGTTTCAGCCTTTCTGTCTTTCAGAATAGGAGTAGAATATAAAAATGGGAAACTGGTCCCACCCTCTGCCTGGAATTAGTAACTCTGTAGTTCTGAAGGCACATTTAGTTAGATTGGAAGTTTGTAATGTTGCCCTTTATAATGCAGAGTTGTTTTGTGGCAAAGGTGTACTGTCTTTGCTAATTTATAAATGCAAATGGAAGGCAAATTAAAGCTGTTTTTTCCAACTGATTTTTTTTTTCACATCCTCATTTCCTATGACCCCCCCTTTTTTTTTTTTTTTTTTGAGATGAAGTTTTGCTCTTGTTGCCCAGGCTGGAGTGCAATGGTGCGATCTCAGCTTGCTGCAACCTCTGCCTCCTGGGTTCAACCAATTCTCCTGCCTCAGCCTCCTGAGTAGCTGGGATTACAGGCATGCACCAACACACCTGACTAATTTTTTCTATTTTTAGTAGAGACGGGGTTTCACTGTATTAGCCAGTCTCAAACTTGTCATCTCAGGTGATACGCCCGCCTCAGCCTCCCAAAGTGCATGAGCCACCGCACCCGGCCTCCTATGAACCTTTCAAAAGAACTAAAACTCTGCTGATTCTTAGGGCCTCTGAGAACTTTATATAATGCAGAAAGACACAAATGTGAGAGCATCCATTTCTATTTCTGCTTCTTGTTTAAGTTTCTTGACTTTAATCAAGCCAGAAGACATACAGATACTAAAGAGTATCTGCGTTTCCTACTCTTGCAAGTGAACATGATGCCTTACACCCGTTAGGCAGCGACTTGGGGTGTCATCTCCCCTTCCGACCTGTGTGTCCTCTCCACAGGCTTCTGGAATCCCAGCTCCAGTCACAGAAGAGGAGCCATGAGAATGAGGCCGAGGCCCTCCGTGGGGAGATCCAGAGCCTGAAGGAGGAGAACAACCGACAGCAGCAGCTGCTGGCCCAGAACCTGCAGCTGCCCCCAGAGGCCCGCATCGAGGCCAGCCTGCAGCATGAGATCACCCGGCTGACCAACGAAAACTTGGTAAGGAGAGCTGCTGGGTCCACATGCTCCTTAACCTGGCCTGCCCGACAGTCTAGTTTCTTTTTTATCAAACACAGGTTTTTTTCTTGCTGGAAAAACTCACCCCTCTGTATTTGTTACCCCTTTTACTCCAGCAGAGACAGAGTAAGGAAAATACGAATACTTTGGTAGGAAGGAAAAAGGCACGTGCTCGAGTTCTATTTATCACAGAAGGCTGAGTGCTCTTAGACCTTCCCTGGAGGCAGACAGCCACCTGGGTGCAGGCTGGGTTTTTGATGGCCTTGAGGCTCAGGTGATCTGTTTCCTCCATTTCAGCTGCAGATCCTCTGCCATCCTAGGAGGTTTGTTATGTGATTGTCACAACTGCGACTGGGGACAGGCTTCTTTACCTTTGGTCCCCAAATAGCCACTGAGGCCATGCCAGGCTCCATCTCTAGCAGACAAGTACGGTTAGAGTTGAGGTTGAGAAAGGCAGTTGGCAAAACCAGCAGCGGTTTTTGGTTGATGCTGGGTGGAGCTCCCATGCCAGGGAGGTGTGTGTTAGGATTCAGGTTTACATATTTTCTGTTATTTTAAACAAAACTTGTATAACAAATGAGGAAATTGGTTTTTTCCTTGTCAGATTCTAAACCCTGGCATGGAGTCCGAGTTTTTTCTTTTCTTTTTTCTTTTTGCCTTGTTCCTTTTTTTTTTTTTTTTTTTTTTTTTGCCAAAAATATTTTCTAAAATATTTCTCTCAGTCACCTAATAACTTTTATTACAGATTTACAGTTTTTTGACAAATATATTTACTATATTAAAAATCCTTAAAAAGTGATAATTTCACATTTCTATATAAAGTCTATATTGTAGTGCTAGCCTGATTTTGAGAAAAGTTGTTTAGGATTGATGGTGATTTGTGTCTTTTTTATTTTTTTATTTTTTATTTTTTATTTTTTTTCAGATGAAGTCTCACTCTGTCACCTAGGTTGCTGGAGTGCAGTGGTGTGCTCTCAGCTCACTGCAAGCTCTGCCTCCCAGGTTCAAGTGATTCTTCTGCCTCAGCCTCCCAAGTAGCTAGGATTACAGGCATGCAACCACCATGCCTAGCTAGTTTTTTTTTTTTTTTTGTATATTTAGTAGAGACAGAGTTTCACCATGTTGGCCAGGTTGGTCTCGAACGCCTGTCCTCAAATGATCCACCCGCCTCAGCCTCCCAACGTGCTGGGATTACAGGCATGAGTCACCATGCCTGGAGGCTTTTTTTTTTTTTTTTTAGTTGAGACGGGGTTTCACCGTGTTCGCCAGGATGGTCTCCATCTCCTGACCTCGTGTTCCGCCCGTCTCGGCCTCCCAAAGTGCTGGGATTACAGACTTGAGCCACCGAGCCCGGCCGTCTTTTTTAAATTAACATTTTTAATGACCTATAATAAAATAGTATGAATTTCCTCTGAAGATTTAACAATCTGAATTATCCCTCCATTACTCCATTAGTGATAATTTACATTACAAATAGTTTTCTAGTGTCATTTATTCAACTATCTTTTATATGAATTAAAAGCAAAACGCAAAGCTATTCTTTTCACAGTCTGTCTGTCTGTATGAGGCTCCACTGTGGGAATGAGGGAGGAGGGAATGAGGGAGGAGGGAATGAAGGAGGAGGGTGGGGGCGGTGTGTGGGCTTTTTCCAAAGTGACTGAAATCTCACTAATTTGTGGGGAAATTTTTCTGAATCATAAAATATTTTTGAAGTGTCATTTTACAACGCTCAAGTATATTGTTGCTTAAACTAACGATGCTTTGATGACTAAGTATTACCGAATATACTGAAAAATATAATGAGTTGATTGATTGGCATACAAATTCTGTGCTTTAAATTATTGTTTTAAAATACAAGGTGAAATCGTGAAATAAAGATGCTTCTGGGTGGCAGATTTCCAGGGTTTTTTTCACTAAGTTGGTCAGACATTTCCCTTGCAACCTTGTTTGCAATATTAATTTTCTTGGCAATTTTTCATAGCTAATACAAAAAATAGACTGAGCCCCTATATTCTAAGCTAAGAGAGCCCAGTTAATGAATTTGAGTTTGGGGAAAACTCTTTGTAGGTCAACTGCTTCTCCTGCCATTATTCTGACTACTAATTCAGGAGGATGGATTCAAACATAAGTACAGGAAATGATACGCTTTTTCAAAATCATTGTTTTCTTAATCTTAATTGTGCATTTCTATAAGAAATACTTGTGCAAGATATTAAAGCCCAGCAGGAGACCTGGGCTTAGTGTTCTTGAAACTCTACCTTGCCCACCTACCTGCCACCAACACAAAACACAAAAATGATTTTTCTACCTCATCTAGTGAACAGGCTTCACAAGCCTCCCCCATGCTGTCTTTCAGCGAAGGAAGACGCACAGCTTCCCACCAGCCTCTCCAACTTCACGCGCTAACATTGCTATTATTCTCACTTTTATTATATTTGCCTCCCCTATTCTTGCCACTGCTGCTGGCAGCAAAAAAAAAAAAAGGGTGCAGCAAATTGTTAGCATCATGCGTGGGGGAGGCTGGGAGTAAAAAGGCAGGAGATTGGAGGAGGGAAATGACAGCCTTATCTGGGCCTGCTAAGTGATGGCATCCTGGCCACAGCCTCTTTCCTTTGATCACACAAGAAACATCTGTACATGTATAATTATAATAGTCTATACTAGAAAGATAAAAGGGTAATGGAAGGTGACAAATCAGAGCCTTTCGAGTATATATAGTTTCACTATTTGTGTTTTAAAATATTTTAAAATTGATTTTGCTGAAAGATAGCATTCCCCTCAAAGACACAGACAAAAACAAATATCCATTGTGCCTGTTTTTTCAGTATTTTGAGGAATTATATGCAGATGAACCTAAGAAGTATCAATCATATCGGATTTCCCTTTACAAGCGGATGATTGTATGTAAAACCATAGTGCTTTTCCACTGTCTTCCTCGCTACTTCTAGCCCTCTGTAACTGAAGAGCACACCGCTGCCTGCCCCCTCCCAGGAAGTCTCTTCAAATTTTTCACGAAACCTGTTTCTCCCCACAGCTGTCTTTTAGCCAGTGGTGTCACCTCTATCAGTGTCCTGAGTCCATTGTTATGTTTGGTTTGTTATTAACACTAGGCTTACAGTGTGATGGAAGCAAAATGTGATTTGAAACATCACGTAAAATCCAAGAAGCACAACTTAACACTTTGAAGAGATAGCAACTATTCCCTTGAATGGTTGGCCTAGTAGCTAAATCTACTCCTGTCTAAACTGGAAAATGAATATTTGTATTTGGAATGCCTTTCTTCTCCATAATCTGAATAAAAACCACACGCATCATTGCTGACTCATAGCCCTTCTAAGCTCTTTCTGAGCCTTCTGTTGTCCACTTTCTTTTTGATTATTGAGTTTTTAACCATGCCTGTCATTTGAGCAAATTCTTTATTAAATAGCCAATAATCATGGACTTTTTTTAACCTTCCTCCTTAAGTGTACTGCTTTTGTTTCTCTTTTTGCATAAAGCATTCATAAATACCCCTTTCTTCTGTATAAGCAAAATTATATCACCTGCGAGATTTTATAGATGCCTTATGCCACTTGCCACTTTGGTCCTAGGTAAACAGACCACTCTTTATCCTGTTCTTTGTGATTATTTTTTTCAACTTAACTTTTAATTCCCAAAACTTCTGAACTCTTCTTAAGTTTCAAGGCTACTCTTAGAATCTCATAGGGTGGCTCTCATAGAGACAGTGCTTCACACATGGGGAGTGTCAGTTCCTACCTAAGTTCAACCATTCTTCTCACAGACCTTTTGTGCATTCATGAAAATTTATTTTTGCCTAGTCAGTCTTCCTTTAAAAAAAAACATTCTACTGGAATAACAATACATTTTACAAAGCATTCAGTTGATTTTTCCCACATGGAGTCTACTGGAAAGACTCCGCGGTGAGCCTGCTGTCCATCACGCTGTAAAGGATTTTACTGCGTTGTATATCTTAACATACGGCTTTTATTGTAGCTGCATTTCCCATGCCTGCCAGTTTTAGCCAGGCGGTGGCTCCACCAACGAGCTTTTCTGGAGCTTTTATGTAAAACTAACAGTGTTGTTTCTGTGATATGTGTCTGTTTTCCCTTGATGCATTTTAGAAGACCTGCTTCAATCTTTCTGATATATTTCTCTTTTGGATCTTTAGGATTTGATGGAACAACTTGAAAAACAGGATAAGACGGTCCGTAAACTGAAAAAGCAATTGAAAGTATTTGCCAAAAAAATTGGTGAACTAGAAGGTATTTAAACATGTTTTTATGACAGTTGCTGAGTCTTGGTTTGAGTCTTGGCCTAAAGACTAGTCTTTAGGCTATATAAGTGGCCTAATGAGGTTTTCATGCAAATATTAGGGATAATAACAAAATAGGACTTTTGGCAAACCTAACCTCTGTCAAGTAGAATTTTACATTTTTAGATGAAGAAAAGTGTTCTTTTTCATGGTAGTAATAATTTACAGATTTTACTCTGTAAGCATCTAATGAATATCTTCTATATGCCAGACAATGTGCTAGGCAGTATAGCATAGGAGTTAAGAATGTGGATTCTGGAGTCAAGCTTCTTGGGTTCAAATCCTAGCTCTTCTACTTATTAATCATATGATATTGGCCAAGTTTCTGAACCTCTGTATGCCTCTACTTTCCCATCTGTTAAATTAGAAAGATAATAGCATCTATCTGACATGGTTTATAAGGATTGAATGAGCTATTAGTTTGGTCCAAAGGCAATTACTTTTAATGGCAGAAACCGCAAATGCCTTTGCATCAACCTAATAAGTATATTACACTTAGAAGAGTTATCAACACATAGTAAAAATGCTTCATGCGACTTAGTTATTAGTTACTACTATTCTTAGTGTTAGGGATACTAAGATTAGTATGACAGAGTCTGTCCTCAAAGAACTTACAGTCTAATGGGGGAAAAAAAGAGAAGTAAAAAAGAAAAATATAAATTATGATAAAGAAATAAGATTTTAAAAAACATCTCATGATTTCTGTATGATGAAGATGAAAAAACTCCTTGAGAAATAACCAAATATCAGTTGTTGTTATTATTTATATAGAAATGAATCTCATCTTTTCTATTAGTGTGTTTATTTGTTAAGAGTTATAGGTACAGGGATCTAGCAGTGAACAAGACTAAAGCCAAACTCTTTTTTTTTTTTTTTTTTGAGACAGAGTCTTACTCTGTCGCTGAGGCTGGAGTGCAGTGGTGCCATCTCGGCTCACTGCAACCTTTGCTTTCTGGGTTCAAGCAATTATTCTGCCTCAGCCTCCTGAGTTGCTGGGATTACAGGTGCATGCCACCATGCCCAGCTAATTTTTGTATTTTTAGTAGAGACAGGGTTTCACCGTGTTGACCAGGCTGATCTCAAATTCCTGACCTCGTGATCCACCCACCTCAGCCTCCCAAAGTGCTGGGATTATAGGTGTGAGCCACTGCTCCCAGCCTAAAGCCAAATTTTAAGGTTATTTCAGTGTTCTCACTGCTTAAGGGATTTTGAGACACTTTTTGGAATTGCCTTCAAACCTGTGTGAAATGTTGATCATTTTCTCTCATTGTCATTCTGCATCTAATTCTTGCTTGGTTCAAGCAGTGAAGATTCCCCATCACTGAGGATGTTCAAAAGAATCTATCATGATTAACTCTAAGTGTGGTTTTCATTCCTCCAACATACCAGGCCTTGTCATAATTGCTCCTTCTGTTTGGTCGTCCTGCTTCTCCTGGTTAAGTCCTGCTCAGCCTTTGAGACCAGAGTCATATGTCACATCCTCAAGAGCAGCCTTTCCTGATTACCCAGACAGACGTTATGATTCTGCTCTCCGTGTACCACAGTTTGGCTGACATCTTTTATGGTCTTCACTATGTCATATTTTTAGCAATTTTTCTGTTTGAATTACTGGCTTCCATAATAGACTCTGAGCTTCCTGAGCATAGGAAACATCTCTATTTCCCTTGGTTTTCACAGCACCTAGCATAGTGTCGACCTATCTCATAGTCATTCCATAAATGTTTGTTGAGTGAATGAGTAAGTTTCAGAAATATTTATAACATGGCAACATCGACATTTACTTTGTAAAGGATATTACTCTGTTGGATGTACAAATATTGAAATATTTGTTTAGAAATCAGAAAGATTATTTTTATAGTCATACTTTATATATAATCCTTTAGCATTATGTGAGTCATGTATTACATTAAAATTTGAGCCTCTAAATCACACAATCTCACACAAGCTATAATGTCTATTAGCAGAACTTAAAAATCTTTATTCAGAGAACTGTTTGCACTTTGCACTAATTATATCATGAGATGATAATCAGACAGCAGAGTATTTGCTTGAAAAAAACAGATTTTAAGTGTATTGACATGTGAGATTCTTTTTTTGTTCAACTCCTAATGATTCCTTTGCCATACTTTAGTAAATTTTGATAAACAGAAAAGCCATTCATTATTTTACATAATTTTTTATTAGTTTTCTTTGATATATATATTTTTAATTGAAGAGACAGGTTAGACTATTTTAAGATATTACTACTCTTAAGCCATTGTCAGTCAGAAATCAACCTCATCATTTAAACTATCCAGACAGCTATAAAGCTATCAGTAGCATTTGAGAATAGCAATTCATAGATCAAACAAACATTATAATAGTTCTTAAGAAGAGTTACATTTTGAGTTAAGTGATACATATCTAGAGGATGAAATGAAATAGATTTATGTGACTTGGGCACTTGCTGAGTGCAGTGTCCCTGCTTCTACCCCAAATGAAGAGAATCAAGGTGATACTTTTCATCCTCGTATGTCCCTGTTACACAGAAAGTACGGCCACCTTCTAATAACTAAACGTTGTTTTATACTTTTCTTTAAATGTATTGCAATACACTTAAATCCTTTTGGTTTAAAATAGCACAACTCTTGCCTCCTCCTACAAGCTATATTTAATTAAGGAGGCTTTTAAAAAAACCAACAGAGACTTTTAAAAAAATGCTAGCATGTATAATTTTTTAGCAGAAACTATATAGCTAAATGAAGAGAGTTTCAAACTTTAGTCTGCTTTGTGCTATATTGTCATCCATCTTAATATTCATAGAATCAAGAAATTAAGACCTGAAGGGATTCTAGAAATTAATTATTTCATAAGAGGAAAAAACTAAGGCCTGTAAGTGACCCATGTCTGCAGCAGGTGAGATGGCAGGACTAGAACACACACCTTCTGAGGGCCACTGATTTCTCTCCTTTGTGTCAGATTTTCCCACAGAAATTTTCTGCTGTTAGGAATTTATCTGATTGTCTCAGACTTGAGATGAAGATCTTCCTGGTGCCAAACTAAAGTAAATTTTTTTAAAACTGTCCAATTTTCTTTCCTTTTTGAGGACAAAATGGTTCCCTCAAGTTTATAAAGAATATAGAAAATGAAACTAGAGTCTTGGTTCAGGCCTTCCTAGAAGAATTGATCACTGGGCTCCTCAGTCCCTTTGTGCTGCTATAACAAAGTACTTGAGACTGGGTGATTTATAAAGAACAGAAATTTATTTCTCAGAGTTCTGAAGGATCAAGGCACTGGCAAGTTCGGAGGATCTGGTTTCTGCTTCCAAGACGGCAGGTGCCTTGTTGCTGGATCCTCCGAAGGGGACGAATGCTGTGTTCTTACATGGCAGAAGGCAGAAAGGCAAAGGGCTTAGCTAGTTGCGTATTTATTTATTTTGGAGGTGGAGTTTTGCTTTCATCACCCAGGCTGGAGTGCAGTGGTGTGATCTCGGCTCACTGCAACCTCTGCCTCCCAGGTTCAAGCGATTCTCCTGCCTCAGCCTCCCAAGTAGCTGGGATTACAGGCATGTACCACCATGCCTGGCTAACTTTTTTTTATTTTTAGTAGAGATGGGGTTTCTCCATGTTGGTTAGGGTGGTCTTGAACTTCTGAACTCAGGTGATCTGCCTGCCTTGGACTCCCAAAGTCCTGGGATTACAGGCATGAGTCACTGTGCCCGGCCAACATTTTATTTTAATTAGTGGATAATACTGCTAAACCAATCAAGGTTATGTTGAACTGACATCTATATTTCATTTGTGAGCTTTGCAAAGACTTAAGTCCCTAGGGAGAATTCAGAGGCAGAGAGAAAATTTTTAATGAGAGTGTGGTAAATTTTATCTGACATTTTTATACAGCACCAAAAATGTCCTGGTTAGAGATTTTGCAAAAGGAAAGCTTCCTTTTAAAACATAACTTTCTTAGTAAAAGTATCCATCGTATTTCACAAATTCTGAGATGCACAGTGTTTCTCATTTTAACATCTCTGAAATTGGGGTGTATCTTACAATTGTTGATGGATTATAGTTTAGTTGGCAATTTTTTTAGTGTTACATAAAATATTGTATTTCATAACCGATAGCATCAAAGATTTGATAAATCAGTAGGTTTAAAATATGCTCTTTGGGTTACATGGAGTCCAAATATGTGCATTTATTGATAAACCTGGTGTGTTGAACTTGTTTTCTCCCAGTTTCCCCTTTTGGAATTGTACATGCAGCTTAAAGTTACTAGTGGCATAGATGGCAGGGGTTTTATTATTTTGTTTTTTACACGCAGCTGCAGGTTTATGATCTGTAGAGGCCACCGTGTGCTGCTTCAGAGGTCCTTGTGGTATTATGTTTAAACTGACACCAGAAATTACGTAAAACCAAATAGCTTGAGTCTCCTCTTCTCTTGTATGGAAGAATACACTTTAGAGTTAGTCCCGTGGCTTTCATACTGGATCATACATATGAAAAACTAGATTATGGGAGATGGCCATAGCCCTGATCTGTCCAATCACAATCTGACCACTCTTTAGATATCATAGTGTTGCTGGATGGTGGTGACTTCACCTAAACCAGATTTTCAGCGCTGATAGTCCCAGTGTGTGCTGCTGCAGCATGAGGTGGACGGTGTGTCACCAGGCTCCGTGCCACATAAGCAAGAGCACTGGCAGGTACTGATGTTCTCTGGGATAACCTCTTCCTGCAGGACTGGCTTCTCAGAACTAACCCAGGAAATTACCCAGAGTGGCACAAGAAGCACTACTGACACCTCGTGGAGTCAGCAATATTAAACTTTCTAATGTTTTTGCATCTGATCTGCATTTTGTTTAAGAGCTCTCTCAGAACTCAAACTTAATCTGCCCTTAAACAAATCTCTTAACCACTCTCCCTCCCTGTAGATAAAAGGATAAAAAACCTGGTTACTAGCCTGTATCTCCACAGCGGCTGTGATAACTCATATGTCCCTTTACTTTCCGTTGGATTTCCCACTCAAGTCTCAATTTTGAGATGAAATTGGAGACCTTTTTTTTGAACCTTTAGCATAATTCTTCTCTAGCTGCTGCCCTTGACAATAGTGACTGTCTTTAACATCTGAAAGCATTGTAAGCCAGTGGTTTTACTTCATTGATTGCAACTTCATAAGCAGAATTTTTAACATTCTATTAAAAAGAAATAAAAAATAATAACATTTAGGAAATCATACTACATAGAGATAGTTTATGTGTTCATGATTTCTCTGGGAATGTGGGTGGCAGGAGAAAATTAGGTCTTTGCCATATGAGTCCTTTGTGAAAAATAATACATTTTGGACCAAGTGGTATGAAGAAACACTCTTCTACCAGCTATCTGTATGTGTTTTGAACTGATTGTAATAATACATTTAAAGTAAATATTCTTGTGCTTTTAACGACTAAAGTCATTGAGCCAAGAGCAAGGGGGAATTGTTTCTGCTCCTTCTGCCCCTTTGTAGGATACTGATTGTTCCTCCTGTGAATTAAAGTCAAAATATGTTTAATCATTTCTGATTAGTATCAATTAATTAACAAATCTGTTAAACCACTTACTTTTTGGACATTTAATCTTATTAAAAAGTAAACCTTATTACATAAAAAAGGTTTTGGATCATGTAAGGTTATTTGATGTTAATTTACAGTTAGGCAGGTGTGGCTTTCAGAGTAAGATTACCATATAATTTTGCCATCTGTTCACCCAATTTTAATGAAAAAAAATTATTTTAAGAGGAGGCAATTAAGGGGCAAATATGGCAAGTTTCAGTTGTTGTAGAATGCATTCAAAATTATAGGAACTTGGAGACCTCTCATGTTTTTTATATGGAAAACATTTTCTTCTCCTTTCTTACTTCTCATAAAGTGGGCCAGATGGAGAACATATCCCCAGGACAGATCATTGATGAACCCATTCGACCAGTCAACATTCCCAGGAAAGAAAAGGATTTCCAAGGAATGCTGGAATACAAGAAGGAGGATGAGCAAAAACTTGTTAAGAACCTGATTCTGGGCAAGTATTTTCTGCATTGGATAAAAGTTCCTCTGGCACATGGGTCAATGGTGGGAAAAACTAGTCTCTAATTTTTGAGATATTCAGCATAGGTTTTATTAGACATCATCATGTACCATGTATTCTAGTGTTGCAGTAGTGTTCTGACCACACCAAGCGCTTTCAGTCCAACTGCAGGGACACATGCCTCAGACCCACCTACAAGGATTGCTCAAGATCAGGTCTTCTCAGCCCTGGCTGCACATTAGAATCACCTGGAAGCTTTGACCCATACTGATGTATCTCTCCCTCTTGCCCAGTTAAATAAAAATCTCTATAGAGAAGAAGCTGGCAATGTCTAGTACTTTAAAAGAAAAAAAAAAAAAAAAAAGGAAGGAAGGAAGGAGGGAGGGAAGGGCGGAAGGAAGGAAGGAGGGAAGGAAGGAAGGACGGAAGGAAGGACGGAAGGAAGGAAGGCTGAAGGAAGTACGGAAGGAAGGAAGGCAAACAAACCCCTCAAGGTCGGCCTCGGGAACATAGCAAGACCGCATCTCTCCAAAGAAAAAGAAAAAAATTACCCAGGTGTTGGTGCATGCCTGTAGTCCTAGCTACTCAAGAGGCTAAGGTGGGAGGATCATGTAAGCCCAGGAGTTCAAGACTACAGTAAGCTATGACTATACCACTGCACTCCATCCTGGGCTACACAGCAGGAGTCTGTCTCAAAAATAAAAATAAAAAGCTTAAGAGATTCTCAAGTGTAACCACAGTTGAGCACAACTGCTCTAGGCCATTTAGGTTCCCGAATTTCAGTTTTTCCTTACTCCCCTAGAAAGGTTTGCAACTAAATAGGTCAAGTACAGCAGTGTAATAATAGGGAAGAAACAAAAAAAGGCGGCCGGGCGCGGTGGCTCAAGCCTGTAATCCCAGCACTTTGGGAGGCCGAGACAGGCGGATCACGAGGTCAGGAGATCGAGACCATCCTGGCTAACACGGTGAAACCCCGTCTCTACTAAAAAAATACAAAAAACTAGCCGGGCAAGGTGGCGGATGCCTGTAGTCCCAGCTACTCGGGAGGCTGAGGCCAGAGAATGGCGTGAACCCGGGAGGCAGAGCTTGCAGTGAGCTGAGATCCGGCCACTGCACTCCAGCCTGGGCGACAGCGCAAGACTCCGTCTCAAAAAAAAAACAAAAAAACAAAAAAAAAAAAAACAAAAAAAGGAAAAGATTCTAACAAAGGAAGGAATGGACAGAACAAATGAGATGGGAGTGGAAAAAGCATTTCAGAATAGCACACTGCCTTTAAGATTGGGTCTGAGCCCACCGGCTTTGCAAGAAGACTTTTTAGAGGGTGGTGGTAAATGATTAGAGTGCACACACCGTAAGCTGTGAAGTGAAAATCCTAAAAACCTCTCCTTTCAGCCTTTGCACAGCATTCCTCCTGCCAGGTGCCAAGGTGACAGCAATGGGGTTGGCACTTATACCTGATTGAATGTTCCTGGCATTAAACTTAGTACTATATATAGTTGCACAGGTGCTTAAGTTTCAACATGAATTTCATTTAGCAAAAATGTTAAGGAGCCACTGGTTTTTAAGCACAGAATTAACAGATTTATCAATTCAGCAAATGTTTAATGAACTCTTATGTGCCAAGCATTTTCTAGGTAATGAGCAAAGTGAAGTACCCAGTCTTACAGAGTTTACATTCCAGTGGAGAAATAAAGAAATCAAAATAAACAAATATATGATGGAATAAAAAGAATAAAGAGTGAAGGCAGGTGTACTGGTTTGTGTAAAATTGTCAGGAAACACTCTTTGGTAAGGTGATCTTTGGACAGACACCAAAGGAAGTAAGCGAACAAGTCATGCTAATATCTGAGGAAAGAACATTCAAGGCAGAAAAACAGTAAGCACGTAGGCCCTGGGCAGGGAGCATACCTGGCATGTTTAACCAACAGCAAGGAGACCCATTTGACTGAAGCAGAGTGAGCTGGAGTGGGGAAGGGGAATAGGGCCAGATCCCATGGACTATGGTGAGGATTTTGGCTTTTATAAATGCATGACATGAGAAGCTGCTTGAAGGATTCTCAGAACAAAAGTGACATGATCTGACCAACATTTTCTGAAAGAATGGTTCTGATTGTTGTATGGAAAATGCACTTACTGGGGAGCGAGAGATGAATTAGGGAGTCCAGTTAGGGAGCTATTGCAGCAGCCCAGCAGGAGATGATGGTGGCCTCCATGGGACATCTGTAGCTGGTAGAAGCAGTGAGAAGTAGCTGGATTTTGGACGTATTTTGTAGATAGAACCAACAGGGTTTGTTGATGGATTGGATATGTGGTACAAGAAGAGAAAGGAGTCAAAAATGAGGATGAGGTTTGTAATCTAGGGTATTGGAAGACTGGAGCTGCCATGTATTTACTAAGATGGGGACAACTTCCAAAAAAGGAGGTTCCTTAGGGAAGCAAGAGTTTGGTTTGGGAGAGGCTTAGTTTCATGTGCCTGAGTAGAGTTGTCAAGAAGGCGGTTGATAGTGAGACTGGAGTTCAAGGGAAAAGTCAGCGCAGGAGATATCAGTTTGGGAGTTGTCATTACATAGACATGCCCCACACTCCAGAATTTTTCTGCTTAAAGAGCTATTAAAATACACTTTTTATATTACCTACTTACCTTGAATGATGGAACTCTTACATGACAACTGTGCTTTTATATCTCACAATGCATGCCTTGTGAAAATTTTCCATGTTATATAAAATTATTATTTTTTCTTTTTTTAGAACTGAAGCCACGTGGTGTAGCAGTCAATTTGATTCCAGGATTACCGGCATATATCCTGTTTATGTGTGTTCGACATGCTGACTACCTGAATGATGATCAGAAAGTAAGGTCGTTGCTAACATCAACAATTAACAGCATCAAAAAAGTATTGAAGGTCAGTTCCTGTTCAACAAAATTCTCATCATGAATTGTTAATGATGACAGAATCTGCACTGATTGCTTTTCCTTCCTTAGAGTTTAGCTAAGTTGCTTGTTACTAACTTTCCAATTTTTATTTACTTATTTATCTATTTTGAGCCAGGGTTTTGCTATGTCACCTAGGCTGAAGTACAGTAGTGCAATCTCAGCTCAACTGCAGCCCCAGTGCAACCCCAGGATCAAGCGATCCTTTCAGCTCAGCCTCCCAAGTATCTGAGACCACAGTTGTACACCACCATGCCCAGCTAATTTTTTATGTTTTGTAGAGACAGGGTCTCACTGTGTTGCCCAGGCTGGTCTCCAATTCCTAGGCTCAAGTGATCCTCCCCCTTCAACTTCCCAAAGTACTGAGATTACAGGCGTGAGCCACTGCACCCAGCCACTTTTCGGTCTTGAGTGAAAACTTCCACTGGAGGAAATGTTCTTCCTTGAACATGTCTGTCTGCCTTCTTTCAAAACAGGGCTCAAGTTGAACAGTAATCAAAATCAACTTGACATAACTGCATTTAATTGTGCAGTAAACTAAGTTTATTCATGGACAGATATAGTTTGAGGTTTTACTTAGAACTAAAAAATATTTAGTAGAGTTCATATATACAGGGAATGTGATGCTGAAATTAAAATAGATGTTAAATAAGTTTAAGATATGGCTCATTCATATAAAAAGATGTCTGATAAAATATTACAATTTTTCTTCCAACTTTTTCTCCACCTCACCCCATAATTTTCCCTGTTACCTAAAATGCCTGGTTCCATGTGGGAAGCAACACACAGATGCTAATCAGAGAGGAGACTTGGAAAAGACAGCAAAGTTATATAACTGAGCAGAAAGCCTACACAACTCAGTAGTCACTGAGTCACTTGCATAATCCCCCTCTTGACTCCAGAGAAACAGTGAGCACAGGCTTAGTTTTAACTCAGTGTTGCTGTGAGGAGCTGAGATCATGTGTTCCAGGTACTTTGCTTTCGGATTATCAAACTTAATGAGAGCTTTTAGGGTAAAGATAAGTGGATAGTCAGCATGCCACTCTTTCAAATCTAAGACTTCTTTTAGGAACTTAAAAAAAAATTAGGTAAAACATACATAACATAAAATTTGCCATATTCACCATTTTTAAGTGTACGGTTATGTGGCATTAAATGTGTTCACACTGTTGTACAGCTATCACCACCATCCATCTCCAGAGCTTTTTCATTCTCCCCAACTGAAACACAGTACCCATTAAATGCTAACTCCCCATTCCTCCCTCCGTCAGCCCTGGGGAGCAAACTTTTGATAAATGCTGGTTCTCTGTTGGTCCCTATTGTGCAGATACTTTCTGTAGTTAACATTCTACAGTGGTTACTAAAGCATGAAGTTTCTGAAGATTTAACAGTTAAAAGTTGATGAATGTCTTCCCAACATAACTCATTTTATTTTGAGTGCGTTGATGCAATATTGTACTTAGATAAACTACAAGTTTTGCTACTTGTTAGACCAACTCCTAGAGAGAGAAAAAACTAAATCATAAAGTTTTCTTTCTCTCATCATAATTGCAAGAAGATACTTATCTGGTTTGACTATTGTACCAAATTCTGTAAAGATTAAAAGTGAGTGGGCACTAGAACATAACACTCTTTAATACCATTTAAAATTAATGTGCATTTGTCTCACATCCCAGTTTTGAATTGTATATTTGTGTTGCATACCTGTTTCAACTTTGGCAACTGGTTTTTTGCCATCGGCCCTAAGCAGCATAACTAGCCGAAGATGTGTAGAGAATCCATAGTTTTTAGCTTATGATCTTTTCTAATAAATCAAAAACTGCAAATAGCTTTGAGTTCAACTTGTTTTTCCTATGGGGTAGAGTAGGAACTAACATGGATTTATTAATTTTGATCAAATACAGCTTGTTTATTGCAAAAAATATTACTTCGACAAACTCAATCTAGTAACCTCTCTTAGGTAAAGAGTTGGCATTCTATTTTAATGTTTTTTTAATTTCCAAAGAAGCAAATGTTCTTTTATTTTGAAGTAATATAGAGTATCTCATTTTCATGAGGACAGAGGATACCCTTAGTGTTCAAATTGTATTTGTTGAGTTATTTTGTTTAAAAGTGAGCTGGGTGCTGTGGCTCATGCCTGTAATCCCAGCACTTTGGAAGGCAGAGGTGGGAGGACTGCTTGAGCCCAGGAAATTGAGACCAACCCTGACAACACTGCGAGACCCCATCTCTACAAAACATAAAAAATTAGCCAAGCATGGTGACGTGTTCCTTCAGTCCCAGCTACTTGGGAAGCTGAGGTAGGAGGATCGCTCGAGCCTATGAGGTCAAAGCTGCAGTGAGCCATGATCACACCACTGCACTCCAGCCTGGGCGACAGACAGAGTGAGTCTCTGTCTCCAAAAAAAAAAAAAAAAGTGGCTTAGCAAAGGCTGGAGCCCACTAATGAAAACAGATGCTGGATTATTTCTAGAATGAAGTCTTCTCCTTAGGTTTTAATCACCTTTATCTGGTAACTGTTTAGTATACGTGCCGTTACATCCAGCTGGGACTATTCTGAGGATCTCTGCAGTTTGATTTGTGTAGACGTCAGTGAAGACAGTCTAGATTGGTGCTTTAGTGACGCTCTCCCATAGCCTGACAATGACCAGCACATTTTCCCAATCTGCATTCATTGCTTTTGTCAGCTTAGGCCAGAGCCTCCGCTAGGAACAGTTGTAATCCAGATTTTTGGAAGAGGCAGAGTTATTTTTAGTCAAATCTGCACTTAAACTGTAGGATGATTTTCCGTGTTTGGGAATGTAATAAAATTGTATTTACTGGCAGTAAATAATTTATTATTTTATTTATTTTATTCACAGTCCTCTGACATTGGAAGACTACATAGCTAGGTCTTTCGGATATTTACTTAGTGGTAAAGTCAGGACCTGAGTTCAGTAATTCTGTCTCAGCTGAAAAGACTTAGTTAGGTTTGATATCCTCTAGGATTTTTTTTCTTAAAAGTCTTTTTAGGGGAGTATTCTACAAAATTCAAGGGTGCTTTGTACTTTCTTAAAAAGGTGATTTTATTTATGTAAAAAAAAAGATGAGAAACCCATCTTTCCCCATGATATATCCTGTGCACGTTTACTGCATAAAGCCACTACCAAGAAACCAAAGGCAGGTATTCTCACACAGCTTCTAAGAACCTGGGTTTTGTTGTGATATGGTAGTAGAGTTATTGGAATATATTATTTCATGCAAAAAAAAAAAATGAGCTTCTAAGACCATTTAATGCTAGGCACCTGTCCTAGGTAAACTATTCTGGTTTTCCTTTGCAAAGTTTTCTGAGAAAAAGTGTAGGCAAACATTGATATTTCTGTGACTTCCCATATATAAACTGGGATTAGTTCATCCAAATGGTTTAGTTGACAAATGCATGGTCCTTCCAAGTATGTCTGCCATGAAGCTCCTGGGAAGTATTCCCAGCCCTCACAGCTTTTTCAGGCACAATGAGTCTCTCTTCTTCCTGCCACGGTAGCCCAGTCCTGGTGAAGAGCCAACCAGCTTTCCCCTGACTGTACTGCTCATCGCAGGACTTCCTCCATCTCATCTCTGGATTCACAGCTCAGAAATTTTGTCTTACCCTTGACAAGATTTTTAATCTAGTCTGGGTTTAAGTGCTTCAAATTCTCTATCACAATATTAGTTATTCCTCTTTCTGCTTTTAGTTCTGACTCCCATCATTAACCCCAAGACGGACATGAGGTTGGGTCAGCGGTGGCTAGGGGAATTTTTTTTTTTTTTTTTTTTTTTTTTGAGATAGAGTCTTGTTCTGTCTCTAGGCTGGAGTGCAGTGGCGCAATCCTGGCTCACTGCAATCTCCGCCTCCTGGACTTAAGTGATTCTTCTACCTCAGCTTCCCAAGTAGCTGGGATTACAGGCATGTGCCAGCATGCCCAGCTAATTTTTGTATTTTTGGTAGAGATGGGGTTTCACCATGTTGGCCAGGCTGGTCTCGAACTCCTGACCTCAGGTGATCCACCCACCTCGGCCTCCCAAAGTGCTGGGATTACAGGTGTGAGCCACCGCACCCGGCCAGGTGAATTTTTTTCTGCTTAAAGGAACAGCTAAATTCACATCGGTTTAATTTTCTATGCCAAAAAAGTGAATGGTAAGCAAAGCAACAACTAATGAACCTGGTGGCTGACATTCTGCTAGCAATGACATAAGACTTTACAATTGTAATGTGATCTATTTTTATAATTGTTTATAATGGTAACTGAAAGAAATGGGTCTTTTGGTATCTGTTCAATTTTTTTTAGGTTATTTCCCTAAGGAAAAGGCAAATTTAGAATTATTCTCTCTTTCAGAAAAGAGGTGATGATTTTGAAACCGTCTCCTTCTGGCTCTCTAACACATGCCGATTTTTGCACTGCTTGACGCAGTACAGTGGAGAAGAGGTGAGAAAACCTTGATTACAAAACCAGCATGTTATACTTTCTCTGACCTTTTTAAGGAAAAATTTAAAAGCACAAAATGTTTAACCATTTCTTTATTTAGAAACCCAAATTCAGAGGTGGCTTGGAAGTTCATTGCTTTGTTCAATGTTCACTCTCTATGAAACAGTGATTTGGAGAATGACAGCTTCTTCTTTACATTATGAGAAAGCATAGAGAAAATAAAATGAGCATTGGTCAGTGAATAGTTACCAGAAGTGAAACTTTTTGTCAGTATGTTTTAGTGGGCATTTCAAGAGCTAGTATCAGAATAGTGAACTATTTAAAGAAACTAATCAATTTTGGCTTGCCACAATACCTTAAAAGGTGATCAAAGATCATGTCTTTCAATTTGTCCAAAAAAATCTCTATTGTTTTTGTTTGTAGGGATGTGTTCATTAGTTGTTTGATAGACTTCAAATATTTCAAAACTATGTAGAATGTTAATAATGATCATTAAGGGCTGCTTAGTATGTGTCAGACAGCACTTACTGTACATGGTGTTATTTATGATCATTAATTCTTACAGCATCTCTGTGAGGTAGGAATTATAGCCCACTTTTACAGATGAGGAAGCCAAGGCTCACTGGGGCTCATTGATTTGCCCAAGTCCTCTTGGCCACAAGGAGCAGAGCTGGGATCCTGGATCTGGCACCGCTGAGGGCCCATGACCCTAACCAACTGCCTTCCATGCCTCCCATCCCTTTGCCAGGAGGGCAGCAGAGAAGGTGCCCAGTAGCATTTCCCGAGCACCCCAAGACCCAGGCCTGTCCTGGCAGATGATGGGAAACACAGAGATGAGCAAGGCCCGGTCCTTGAGAAGACGGGGCCAACAGACCAGAATCCCCCTGAGGAGTTGTTGACCGCATCCTGTCAGTCCCCACTTTTGGACCAGTCATTAAGTAGGTGGTAAGGAGGCAGATGCTTGGCTGTGGGGAGAATCCTCAAAGTAAGCACTTGCCTTTATCAGGTAGCGTCAGGCAAGCAACGTGTTAAACTGCAAAATGACTGGAAAAAGGGCCGCCCATTCAGTTCCATTTTAACAGATACCACCAAAGATTCCCTTCTAACCTCTGACTGAAAACCATGGTGTGGGTACCACGAAATAGAGTAAAGGGAACTTTTTGTATGTATTCACCAGTCTCTGTAGAAATTGGTCTATTTCAAGATTATATATGTCCTTTGGGTGTAGTTTTTAAGAACAGGACTATAATGAACTGAAGTTAAGAGATTAGTACTCTAGATAATTTAGTGTTTGACAGTAAGCCTGCTGTTTCAGAAGTGAAACACCTTTTTATTTTATTTTATTTTTTTAGTTAAGTTCCTCCAATTTGTTTCATTGACATTGCTGTTGGGAAGACTTAAATGCTAGGTTGCCAAGTTTAGGTATTGTTGAAAAGCTAGTAAGAAGTGGAGGGGGGGTGTGATGGAAGCGAACAAACACACGTCAGCATTGCAGAATGTCAGTCCTGGCATTTTAGTGGGGAAGCTCCTTGGACAGAGCAGAAAAGAACATGAAGATGCTGATCAAATCGGAGATAGTTAAACTGAAGAGACAGGTTACTTCACGTGTATCATTAACTTTGCATTATGACTCTAGGGCTTTATGAAGCACAACACATCTCGCCAGAATGAACACTGCCTCACCAATTTTGACCTGGCTGAGTATCGGCAGGTGCTGAGTGACCTGGCCATTCAGATCTACCAGCAGCTCGTGCGGGTGTTAGAGAACATCCTTCAGCCAATGATTGGTAAGGCCAGGGCCCCATTGGGCATTGCAGCCTGCCTATCATTCGTGCCCATCAATAAGTAGCCTCCAGGGGCACATGTTTCAGGGCAGCTATTCATTTGGGGAGCATAAAGTAGTAAGATACAGGGCTAAAATTAGCCGAGGAATCCCAGAAACCCAGCCATAATTAACTGGGATGCATGAAAATCACTGCTTCCACAAGACTGAAACAGTAGTTTCTGGTTTCCTTCCCTAATATTTAATGTTTAAATTCAGTTTAATGCATTGAATTTTAAAAAATTGTTTTAAGTTACCAAACACTGTTATCTTTTTTTTTTTGAGTCGGAGTCTCGCTCTGTCGCCCAGGCTGGAGTGCAGTGGCCGGATCTCAGCTCACTGCAAGCTCCGCCTCCCGGGTTCACACCATTCTCCTGCCTCAGCCTCCTGAGTAGCTGGGACTGCAGGCACCAGCCACCATGCCCGGCTAATTTTTTGCATTTTTAGTAGAGACGGGGTTTCACTGTGTTAGCCAGGATGGTCTCGATCTCCTGACCTTGTGAGCCACCCACCTCAGCCTCCCAAAGTGCTGGGATTACAGATGCCAGCACTGCGCCCAGCCTATCAGCAGGCTCTTAAGGCTACTTCCAGCTACACTTTCTTTCCCCATCCATGCATTTTCCATGTTTCCACAACTTCTTCATTTCCCTTCTGTGGGCTCATAGTGTTTCCTTTGCTTTCATAGGCCACAGTTAACTAGCTATTTGAGACATCAAAAGCTGAGGAAGCCATGGGAGATGGCAATGTTTTCTTCAGATGTCCCTTAAAAAGTCAGTAAAGCACTCTAGGTGGGCGAAAATATAGGAGGTAACACAGATACCAAGAAGGTCAGCTTCAGCCAATTTTTCTGTTGCTTTGCCTGTTTCTATTGGCTGAATAAGAAGTTCACCTGGACCAGGTGCGGTGGCTCACGCCTGTAATCCCAGCAGTTTGGGAGGCCGAGGCAGGCGGATCATGAGGTCAGGAGATCGAGACCATCCTGGCTAACATGGTGAAATCCCGTCTCTACTAAAAATACAAAAAATTAGCTGGGCGTGGGGCCGGCGCCTGTAGTGCCAGCTACTTGGGAGGCTGAGGCAGGAAAATGGTGTGAACCCGGGAGGCAGAGCTTGCAGTGAGCTGAGATTGCGCCACTGTACTCCAGCCTGGGCGACAGAGTGAGACTCCGTCTCAAAAGAGAAAAAAAAGAAGTTCACCTCAAAGAAGCCCCAATCTAAATCCTTACCCCCATCTCCCAGTCATTTAACAGCAACAACAAACGTGCCAGTTCTAGGGAATCTGTTTAGCACAATTAAATAGCAAGATGAACCAGACGTGGCCTTTGCTCTCAAGGGACTCACAGGGAGTGGACATCTCAGAAACATTCTAGGGGAGGCATAAGCCAAATGCTAAGAGAGCACAACAGGGAAGCAGCCAGGCCACAGGTGAGAAGACGAATCCTGGGAGACGGAGGTCAGCCCAAGGGCCCACTGCTATTGTGGGAAGCCCAGAATAAGGAAGGGCCCAGCTCTCCAGCCACTCCCCTCTCCCATGTCTTCTCCAAGATGATTGTCAGTGCCCTGCCTTTCTTACTGTTTTTGCCTGTGGGGCTCAGATAACATGGAGAATGCTTATCTTAACCCTAACTGCTACCAATCACTCTCAAAAGCCCACCCAAGACACACACACTTGTGCTATCACAAGGCTACTGCTTCTTACTCTTCTTATTTTAGAAGAGACACCATTAAGTTTACTTAAATTTATAGTAAATTTTTGCATTTAAGAATTATTCCTTCAGTAAAGTTTAAAATCCAGAAGCCCTTTTGCAGTGAAGTTCCTTTTCCCTGTATCTTGGCACCCAGATCTTCCTTCCTTCCTTCCTTCCTTCCTCCCTCCCTCCCTCCCTCCCTTCCTTCCCTCCCTCCCTCCCTCTCTCCCTCCTTCCCTCTCTCTCTCCTTCCTGCCTTCCTTCCTTCCCTCCCTCCCTCCTTCCTGCCTTCCTTCCTTCCTTTTTTTTTGAGATGGAGTCTCGCTCTGTCACCCAGCCTAGAGCCCAGAGGTGCGATCTCAGCTCACTGCACCCTTTGCCTCCCAGATTCAAGTGACTGTCCTTCCTTAGCCTCCTGAGTAACTGGGATTACAGGCACACGCTACCACACCTGGCTAATTTTTGTATTTTTAATAGATATGGGGTTTCCTTATGTTGGCCAGGCTGGTCTTGAACTCCTGGCCTCCAGTGATCCACCCACCTCGGCGGCCTCCCATAGTGCTGGGATTACAGGCGTGAGCCACTGCGCCCAGCTAATTTTCCTAAGTTGAATGTGTGTGTGTGTGTGCACATGGATGTGTGCACGTGAAAGATTTCCTTCCACATCTTCTCCTCTAACAATTGAAATATTCCTGCAGTCTCAGGCATGCTGGAACATGAAACGATTCAGGGCGTGTCTGGGGTGAAGCCCACGGGGTTGAGAAAGCGAACCTCCAGTATCGCCGATGAGGGCACCTACACACTGGACTCCATCCTCCGGCAGCTCAACTCCTTCCACTCAGTTATGTGTCAGCACGGCATGGACCCTGAACTGATCAAGCAGGTGGTCAAGCAGATGTTCTACATCGTGGGGGCCATCACCCTGAACAACCTACTCCTGCGGAAGGACATGTGCTCCTGGAGTAAAGGCATGCAGATCAGGTGAGCAAACGCCAACACCTGCGACAGTCTCTTTTTGCTGCCCGGCTGGCCTGCCAGGGTTGTGGAGAGCTGATGGCTTGTTTTCAGTCCTTGCATCTCATGTCTGATGCCATGCGGCCAAGCGGCAAGGGGGAACCTGGCACGGAGCCACTTTCCCTTGCCTGGCTGGATTTCTTCACATCTCATTATTGCTCCCTGTTTGTACCCTGCCGACAGGTTCTTCACATGCTTGATAGGAAACCCTACTCCACTGTGAAGCTTGCTTATTTGGGGGAGTGAAGAGATGATTCAAACATACACAAAGATGAGATAGCTGCTTCCTCTCCTTATGTGTGTGTTTTAATTATACAATAAGAAATTATTAAATTATAATAATGAATATTTGTATTGTTTGATTGCTTTTAGAAACATATTTTTGGAAAAATACCTTTTTGTACCTATGACAACAAGAACAGGTCTAATAGATCTTTTACTAATTATTACAATATCCCCCCTCTATATTTTAAGAAAAGCTACACTTAATTTTATGCCCACTACTCCTCAACATAACCTCATTACTGTAACATAATTTTTTTTACAAATTTTTTATTTTTTATTTTTTTGAGATGGAGTTTCGCTCTTGTTGCCCAGGCTGGAGTACAATGGCATGATCTTGGCTCACTGCGCCCTCTGCCTCCCAGGTTCAAGCAATTCTCCTGCCTCAGTCTCCCAAGTAACTGGGATTGCAGGCATGCACCACCACGCCTGGCTAATTTTTGTATTTTTAGTAGAGACAGGGTTTCCCATGTTGGCCAGGATGGTCTCGAACTCCTGACCTCAGGTGATCCACCTGCCTTGGCCTCCCAAAATGCTGGGATTACAGGTGTGAGCCACCGCACTGGGACACAAATTTTTATTTTAAAACAGCTAGAATATTCACCAAGAGGAGAGAAAAATGATTTCTCCTATGAAAGTCTTAGTAGTTACTCAATCTCAGGAACTCTTAGTGTTCTTTTCAAATTTTCCATCCTGACTCACACTGAATTGTAGTGAATTTTAAGACAATAATGCTTTCCTCTCAGATAGTGGAACATATTTCTCTATAAGGTCTGCATGGAAGTGTGGAGCCGCCTGTGGTAATATTATGCTGGCCCCTATTTGCTTGGGTGCTAAGTGCTGATTGTGTGTCCATTGGCCTCAGTCTTCGGACCGCTGCCACTTGGTTGGCTGCTTCGTGAAACCTCAGTGTCTTTGTAGTTTGTCTCTGTCCCCATTTGGAGTCCTTGTCTCTTCCAGTGGCCCTCCCTTGCCTCTCTCTCCCTTCATCCCGGAGCTTTCTCAGGTCACCATCTTCATCTCCTAGGCTCTTCCCTTAAGGCTTGAGCACAGGTATATGTAGGGCTTCTGGTTATTCAGTTACCTGATTTGAAGTTTGTCTTAAGAGAGAGTACTTCAAGGATTATCAAGTCTCACCCTGCAACAGTAACCCAGCTCTGAAATTGTAAGAGAAGCTACAAAGTGTTTTCTGGCCAGCCCACCAATAAAGACAGAGCTACATTATGTATTCTATTTTGTTTATTAGCAAGTCTAATAACTTTTGCCATAATGACTTCACTTCCATCTTCCATTAAAGAGAATTACATTATCTTGTCATTTAATCTTATATAATGATGATTATAATCCTCATGACTATAATAAATTTTTAAGCACAGCTGATGAGATTTAAGAAAATTGAACAAAAATACTGCCTGTCATTTTAACATAAATCCTGACAAGGCCACACAAAAAAAAATTAAGACATTTTTGACAACATTCAGCAAATTTGCATTCTCTGTATCTCTCTCTTTTTTTTTTTTTTTTTTTTGGAATAGGTACAATGTCAGTCAACTTGAAGAATGGCTGCGTGACAAGAATCTGATGAACAGTGGGGCTAAAGAAACCCTAGAACCTCTCATTCAGGCTGCTCAACTTTTGCAAGTGAAAAAGAAAACAGATGATGATGCAGAAGCCATTTGTTCTATGTGCAATGCTTTAACTACTGCCCAGGTAGAGCAACTTTCCCTGTTATGAAATAATTTAACATTCTTTAGGGAAGTAAAGAAGTCTCCTACTTATTGCTTGTATTTCTGAGCTGACTTCATCTGTGTCCAAGAAGATATTTACCTGTGCCGATCTTAAAGCAAGGAGATTTTGCCAGAAATTAATACATTTCAGTGCTAATTATAGTTAAATATATTTAATATTCAGCCAGTATTTATTGAGTGCTTACAGTGTTCTATATAACATTGAAGGCACTGGGATGCACCCAAAGGCACAACAAAGCCCCTGCTCTCATGGAGTATACAGTCTCTGCAGCTTCTATTCCATAAAATAGCTTTCTATATTATTTGATAATTGAGTGGATTATCAAGTAATGACTTTGTTTTTAGAGACAGATAATTCTTGTTACTTCAATTCAACAGATGACTAATTGAGCCTCCATCTCAAGGCACCATATTTATTGCTGGGGAAGATGCTTCAATAAATAAGGAAAAATTCCTGCCTTCAAGGAGCTTACGGTTTAGTAGGGCAGACAGAGTCGTATCCAACTGACTCTACCGTAGAGGTTCTAGCAAATTCTATAGTAAGATGTCTAAAGGAAGTGCTGAGGGGAGATAACTGTATTCAGGAAAGATCCTATTAATCTGGGTGTTGAATTTAAAGAAGTAAGGGAATGAGAAGGGCATTTGAGGATGATAGTGACAGCATGAAGCAAGGCACAGGCAAGAACATGCCCAATTTTCTTTTTGCCCAGTTATTTTCTGTGCTAAGTCTTAGATTTTCTTAATGTTCATCATATGTCCTATAACATGAAATTTTCAGTTTTGCCCAATACAGTAAAAAATCAGTTCAAGACCAGCCTGACCAACATGGTGAAACCCCGTGTCTACTAAAAATACAAAAATTAGCCGGGCATGGTGGCAGGCACCTGTTATCCCAGCTACTCAGGAGGCTGAGGCAGAAGAATCGCTGGAACCTGGGAGACGGAGGTTGCAGTGAGCCAAGATCGCGCCACTGCACTCCAGCCTGGGCGACAGAAAAAATCAGTAGGCTGGGCATGGTGGCTCACACCTGTAATTCCAGCACTTTAGGAGGCCAAGGCAGGCAGATCACCTGAGGTCAGGAGTTCAAGACCAGCCTGGCCACCCTTGGTTAACAGTTACCACTTTGGGAGACTGGAAGGATGGGAGTGCGGACATTTATTTTTCATGTTTTATTCTCTTGTGCTGTTTGAATATTCTTCTAAATGTACACGGCTTTTTACAATATTACACAAACATTACATTGATACATTCTCCTGTAAAAATTCAAATAACAAACGTAAATGTGCAGACCAGCTCCTCCTTCCTTCTGGTCCCAGCCCACCACTGAGTAGAACTGAAATCCGTATGCACAGATCCTTTTAATTTTCCAGATTATAGGTGCCCAGTGTGTATTTGATAATATGCCAAAAACTTTGATCATTTCATTTCTCACAGATTGTGAAAGTGTTGAATTTGTATACTCCTGTTAATGAGTTTGAAGAAAGAGTCTCTGTGTCATTCATTCGTACTATACAGGTAAGAGCTCCCATCTTCTTTGATTCACCAACACAGTCTTTTGAATGGACATTTTGTGATTTATTGAAGGATAATGTGTTATCTTTTATCTTATTTTACAATGCACTAACTTTTTTGATAATAGTTTATTGGGAAAATGAAGTGAGTTTAAAACAAAGGTAAACATTCTTCATTAGTTGAGAATTTGAGGGTAGAAATTTTAGTAGAAAAAAGTCTTTTAGATTCAAAGAACTGATGCTCTGTTAATTTTTTTTCTTAATCTTCTCAGATGCGTTTACGAGACAGGAAAGACTCTCCCCAGCTGCTCATGGATGCTAAACACATCTTTCCTGTCACCTTTCCTTTCAACCCATCTTCCCTCGCGCTAGAAACCATCCAGATTCCAGCCAGCCTCGGCCTGGGCTTCATTTCACGGGTCTGAAAGTGATGCCCAGGCAAACATTGACAATACATCTCTTGCCTGAAATAAGAACCCATTATTTCCAGTGAGCTATTGAAAATGCATTTTTAAAGAGACAGTACTGATTATCTCCCATATGAGAAGTCATTAACTGGAAATCTCCCTAGAATACTTTCATCACTTTGGAAACAAAGATAGGCTCTTTTGTGCTGTGTTATCTTTATAGCAACACTCATCCTTAACCAACTAGGTACCCTGAGTTTACATACAGGAGAATGATGGAAGGAAGGGAGGGAGGGAGGAAGGAAAGGAGGAGAAAAATGTGTCTTCAGCTGGCAGCATTTATTTTAAATCCTTAGCACTGCATTTGAATGGTATAAAAAGCATAACTTCCATAGATGAGCTGTTGTTAGGAAGGCACCAAAGAATCTCCTCTGCACTAAACAGGAGAATGGAAAGAAAAGTCTCCATTGAGTACATATCATATCAGTTTTAGGAATCAATTATGTTGATATTGTCAAACTGGTTCAAAGAAATAAACTGGCAATATGTAAAGTAATTCCTCATTTGTGTCACTATTATATAGAGATATTAAAGGAATGTTGGTTTGCTAAATAGTATAGATGTCCATTTGTACTATAGTTTACTGAGCATTTTAAATTGCTGCTACATACTGTCTTCTTAAAATGTAAGTGATATTCTTATTAGGCACTACAACAATAAGTTTCTCTTATCAACTCTGTTTACAATTCAATCAGATCACAGTTTTAACTGGATTATATGCAAATACCTACAGATTCACCTGCACAAGTAGCAGACACTGGAAAGTCATGTAATAATATGACAAAATGCTTGACATTTAGGGGTAGGATTAGACAAAGTGGCTATTGTTGATGTCATTATTTATTCAGGATGTATTACACTGATGTGCTCATTAATTTTCCCTGGGTGGATATTGCATCAGGGTACAGTGTTCTGTGCAGTGACTTATTTTTAATTACCAGATCCGATTCCTTCAGTGCATATTTTCAACCTTGACAGGTTTTCTCTCTTCTTAATTTATTAAGAATTAATCTAGGCTGGGTGTGGTGGCTCACGCCTTTAATCCCAGCACTTTGGGAGGCTAAGGTGGGTGGATCACTTGAGGTCAGGACTTTGAGACCAGCCTGGCCAACATGGTGAAACCCCGTCTCTACTAAAAATACAAAAATTAGCCGGGCGTGGTGGCACGTGCCTGTAATCCCAGCTACTTGGGAGGCTGAGGCACGAGAATCGATTGAAACTGGGAGGCGGAGATTGCAATGAGATTGAACCACTGCACTCCAGCCTGGGTGACAGAGAGAGACACTGCCTTGGGGGAAAAAAAAAAAGATTTAATATCACTCACTATCCAGAAAAGATTGTCAGAATATTCATGATTCAGGTCTTGAAACTTTGATTATGCAAAAGAAGGTATATAATAAATATTTCATTATGATTCAGTTTTTAAGGCTTTGCAACTTCTATAAGTGTTCTCAGATGCCACTAGATACTTTTAAAAACATCATATTAGAAATACTTTAAGAAGACTTATATAAGAAATAGAAGATTGTTGAATTTTACAGAGGATTTGGTTCATTAAGACCCAGATTCTGTAAGTTGTCATTCTGAAATTCTAGTTAAATATATTCACCATTTTTCTTAGGAATCTTATACAATAAATCCTTCAGGTTGCACAAAAGCAAATTATTAGTTTTCATTAGAAACTCTGGTTCTGAATTACAATCATAGATTATATCATTTAACTGTTAGATGGTCTATAAAAATGACAAATCTTATTAAAATATGTGCAATATTTATGGAAGTCAAACAGCTTCATATCAGTGATAAAGATTGTTATTAAAAGATGAATACTGTCTGTTAATTCACGTGGGCCTCAAGTTCCTTGTTTATAAAATAAGAGAGTTGGACACTGATTCTTAATGTCTCTTCCACATTTAAAATTCTCTCTTCTCAGCCCTTAGATTCTAGAGAAAAAAAGCTGCAGTTATTCAGTAAGTTCATTCTTTGATGGAAAGACCAGTGTGTAGTGCCTGTCAATTCCTTAGGATTAATCAAATGTAAAATCACAGGTTTGTGACCGTAACCTTTCTTAAATGTACATGATTTATGTACATGCTTTTAGAAGGTCCTACTATATTTGTATTATAATTAGTTTAATTTTTATTACATCATATACTGCTTTATTCAGTTTGAATACATTTATTTATTTATTTGCAATATCAACCAGAAGCACTACCAATTGCATCAGATTCTCCCAGTTTTTCCTGGTTGTCAAGGCGGTTTTCAGTGCACAATTTAGTCACAGCCATTTGGTTTGTACTGAATGTGTCAGAATCTAACAGCATCCGATAGGCTGTAAGTTGGGGACTTGCTAAGAAAATGCAACCGTGGTACAGGCTGTCCACCTCAGCCCTGGAAATCTCCCAGACCTCCCCCAGCTTCATCCTGTGTAGCACGACTCACGTGCACCCTGAATCTTCTCAGGTCTTCCAGGTCACGCTGTAGCTCTCACTGCCATGCAGCCCTTTTTTTCACTCCAGACAGCTCATGTACTGAAGCGTCATGAAAGAAAGGCTATGGTCTGAGCCTTTCTCTCCCTCCTCCTGTCTTTCTCCTGTCAAGTGCTGGAGCCAGAGCTCCCACAGCCGCCCCTGCTGGTTTCTCCTGTTCAGTGATGGTGGCACAAAGGTTCTGCTACTCCAGGCTCCAGCTTCCTCCCAGGCCTACCCAGAGCCCCAGATGAGGGTCTGAATTAACCTCTCTTGGTTAATTGGCCTGGAGATTTTTAGTCGTTCACAAGAATCCTTGTAACCAGGAAACCCTAAGGTCCAGTAAATGACTCTGTATACCATTTTATTGAAGGTAAAAGAAGATTCTGCTGACTATGGGGATCTTTGGGCCAGTTTGAGGATTGCTTTCCCTCTGAGGTTCTTTCTCTCTGTCAGCCACACTTTCTCACCCAACTTCAGACACACCCTGCCACCCTTTCCCCTACACATTCACTCTTCCGCTTCCCTCAACTTAATAGTCTCTCCCGTTGCCTGCTGTTTGTGCACTGACGGCAGGTGGATGGAGTCAGTCCTCAGTTGCCCCGGCTGGCCTTCCTGGTGCTTACCATCAGCCCAGTCTTTGCGCTGGTCTTGTTCTTGCTTCTCTGCAATACATTCCTTCAGAAGATCAGTCATTGACTTTTTCTTAATTCCTCTGTGACACACAATGGGAATTCAAAGGAAGTGATCTTAAAAGTCACAACAGTTCTTTATCTCAATAATCCCCTCCCCATTCACCTTACTACATACAGACTCACCTCACACCCTTACAACTTGAAGCTGAAGAATTAAAAGTAATTTCCCTTCTTGCAGCTTTTCCTCAGGTTAAGGCTTTGATCTGCCCGAGAGTAACTCTAAAAGAAGGGAAGATAAATATGGGATAAAATCCACAAAGTGCAGCTTCTAATTCCTTTGGAAGTTTAAAAAATGTCCACGTATCTAATGCTTCTTTCATCAGGTGCAGAAGCACAAAAACATATTCCAAAGCCAACTGATAGGAGATTTGGGGATTATTGTCAGTTTGGATGAGTTGCTGTGTTATTTCTTCATTTCCATGGATAGCTGATAGTTGGCTCTTTCTGGGTGACTACGTGGAATATAGATCAAATATGTTAGTAAGGTTATAGCTACATGCTAGGGGAGGCTATGAAAATACTATATTATTATAATTTCAGTGTAGTGATTGTTGTGAGAAATTACTTTCCTGGTAACCCTAGGAAAATGAGCACCTGCCACCATCCTGAGAAGTCCTCACACAGTGCGCTCGCTCTCTCTCTCTCTCACACACACACACACACACACATCACTAATTCATAGAGTTCCTTAGCAGGCATAGTCAAGGATCCTCCGGGTAATGTCAGCTGCTTATGATAAAACAGAGCCAAAACTAGTGCATCCTGTTGAAAGTAATGCAGAAACAGTACCTGGGTCCAGATATGCTTTCCTGCAGCGCTTTTCTCTGTTACCTCGTTTCATCCTCACAGCAGCATGGACAGTGGATGGGGTTGCTTCTACAATCATTTGCCGATAATAGCTTGGGAATAGAGATAGGGGCAGTGACTTGCCTGATGTCGCACAGCCCTCTGGCTGTCCCGCTTTCCCATACGGAGCAGTGGTGGTGTGGGCACCTGTGAGGCAGGAGACTTTAAAAAGTCGTGAGGTCACGTGCTGCCCCTCCTGGTACATGTGGAATGCACCTGGCCAGCAAGGGGTGGTTTTTTGTCCGAGGTGGCAGCTGGCATGTGGGAACGGACCAAGTGCCGAGTACCAAGTTACTTGTTTTAAGGGGACCAAGTGCTCAGCGCCCGGCGGTTTTCTTTTTTGTCGTAGTTACTTGCTATAACTAGGCTTGACTTTTGTCGTGAATCAGTGCTCTCTGGGAGGGTGCAATATTCTGTTTGGGCATTAATTGGTGGCAGACTATCTCAACCAAAAAGACAGGAAGCAGCAAAAGTCTCTCTGAAATTAAGAGGAAAGTTACTCTCCACACACCCATCAGAGTCCCTGTTGGAGCCACCAGGTGAGCTGTGCAGCCTGGACAGGCCTGCAGCTATAGGCCACCTTCCCAATTTAGGTCCTCAGCACAGGGGAGCCCAAGCCACCGAGTACCTTCTGAGAGCTGTCACTGGGCAGGCCATATACATGTCAGTGTGTGTGTGGGCGCTGCAGTGTGTGCATGCCACAGGTGTTGACGGGTGCTAGGAGGGGTGCTGTGTGCATGCACGTTGAAGAGGCTCTGTATTGCTGTCGCCTCTGCTCATGGATGAGTGCATTGTAATTTGTTCTCAGGCTGTGCTGTGAGGGCCGCCTTAACCCTTGCTCCCTTCCCTTCTAGAGCTGCCTTAAGTTCTCCAGAACTTTTCTTCTGTAAAGGATATCTTGCCTGGAAGGGATATCTTGCCCTGTTTCTCAAGGTTTTGTGAGAGTTTGGATTGGGTGTGGCCCTGCATGACCCTTCTTCTCCTGTACTTCCTCTTTCCTTTCCAAATGGGAACTGGAACTGTGGGGCAGCGACAGTCTCAGAGCCAGTGAGAGGCCAGCTGAGAGAATGCTTCTGAGTCAGTGGGACCCTGTGTCACAAGTAAGCAAATGAATATGTGAAAGAAATTATGGAGATAAGTTAGATTCTTGGTAATACTTAAATGTCTTGCTTTCTACTAACCTTTTGTTACTAAAGGTAAAGGGTATAACTCAAACTTTTTGTGGACATTCTTTTCAAAATTTTTTAAGAACCCTGTACTATAAAAGGTTGAGTAAAAACAGGAAAGCGTTCTATAAGTTCTGTTCTGTTGTATCACCCTAAATTAAATAAACCAACCTGAATTACAGTAGATTTCTCAGTAGATCAGGAACTGAAAAATACTATGTAAAATATCTTCCAAAATGCTTTTTATACTTTTTTTATTTGTAATTTGGTCTATCTAAAATGTTCATTAGCTTAACTTAATGGATGTTATTGGATTCATATGACTAACATTTCCTCAGTATTGTAATGCTTGAAATATTTGAAAGAAAAAATGTTGTTTTTTAGTTGAAACTGGTATATATAATTCAGTGCTTGGCAGGTCAGTATATTTTTATGCATTTTTCAGCGTCAGCAGTTTCAAATCTTATTGTTACTGTGTTACAAAATTTTAGCCCACATTTCAGGCTCCCTAAATCATTTGAGCCATTATTTTTCCCAACAAATGGTGAATTTTTTCTTTAAATGTGGATATATATGTTGTAATTTATGGTTCCTAGTTATGTATTTTTGTGGGATCCTGCAGTAAAATTGACTTTTTTGTGTCTTTGGGAAATTTAAATTGCTCTAACAATGTTGCACAGAAATGAGTTCATGCCATTTAACATATTGTATTTTAATTATTAAGTTCATTAATTTACTACGAAATTGACATGCCTTTTAACTAAAATGAAATTGAACATTGCGGTTTTCAAATATTTTCCTTGTTGGGTCTGGAAAAGGAATTCTACTTTGATCTGCATAGAAAATTTTGATACAATTTTTTGAGAGTTCTTAGGTGAAACATTTACCCATTAAAAAGGAAGCAGAAATACTGAGACATGAAAGGCATTATCAACTAACTCTAGACTCTAGAACCCGTTCTAGCATATCTCACGTGCAATTTTAAAAAATAAGTTAATAATTCATCTCATATCAAAAAAGCCTTTGAAACATGGGTTTTCACTAGATACCACCTAGTGCTAAGATAAAAACCAAAACAATATCAGAATTACATTTATGCTCTAAATTTGTAGTTGTCCAATGTTGTGCTTAGTAAATGTGTGTCATTAATGCTGTATTCTCCTAGCTATTATAGAAACTTGTTTAAATAAAGATATGGATATAAAGAGTTTTTGTCAGTGTCTTATAAATAACTCCACTGCACATTTTAAAACAACAAAACAAGTTGTTTTCCTGAAGACTGGTGAATGTAAATACAGTCTCTCCCCATGAGAATATTCTAAGAAGTCTTGGAAATTTAAAAGTTGACGAGTTCCCCTCCTAAACTGGACAACCTAGTAATATATATGATAAAGAAGAGAACTGCCAAACACTTAAGCAAACAGAAACAGCTGAGGAAAAGGTAGTGTCTTTTCTTCAAGGGAAAGTCGTGCCTAAATATGTTGGAATTCTCTGACAGAGAAATAGACATAACCAAGGGGAATTTGAGATACATAATCTACTTAGACTTTCAAAAGGTTGAGGGTGTCATTTGTGTCAAAAGTTCTACTTTTAATATAGTGGGAGAGTAGACATTTTTTGGCGTAGGACATAGATCAAAGAAGTATGCAGATGTGCTTTTTTGGGTAAGGAAACAGAGCAGTTATTCAGACCTGTGATGATGGAATTAGTCTCATATTTATTGATGGTAAGAAGGAATTAATATCATCATGTACCACATAACATTTTGGGTCAATGATGGACCGCATATATGACAGTGGTCCCGTAAGTTTATAATACTGTATTTTTATTGTTATCTTTTCTATGTTTAGAAAAACAGGTACTTACCATTGTCTGCAATTTGCGGTACACTAATGGGCTATACAGGTTTCTAGCCTGGGAGCAATAGGCTATACCATATAGCCAGGGTGTATAGTAGGCTATACCATCTAGGTTTGTGTAAGAACACTGATATTTGCACAATGATGAAATTGCCTAATGATGCATTTCTCAGGGCATATCTCCTTTGTTAGTAATGCATGACTATATGACTGTACATGGTTTTCATGTAGATTATACACTTCCTACTTCCATGACACATTCATTCAACTCATTTGTTAAGTACTTTTCTGAGCACTGCAACAGGCCCTTGAAATATATCAGCTTCCAAATTAAATTCAATCACTGGCCCCATGAACCACAGCAGAACACCAGTATGTTACAAGCAATAAAATGTCAAAATTTGCAAACAGTTTTTCTTTTCTTTTCTTTTTTTTTTTTTTTTTTGAGACAAAATCTTGCTCTGTCACCAGGCTGGAGTGGAGTGGCGTGATCTCAGCTCACTGCACCCTCTGCCTCCTGTGTTCAAGTGATTCTGCCGCAGCCTCCCGAGTAGCTGCTACAGGCACGTGCCACCACGCCCAGCTAATTTTTGTATTTTTAGTAGAGATGGGGTTTCACCATATTGGCCAGGATGATCTCAATCTCTTGACCTCGTGATCCGCCCACCTCGGCCCCCCAAAGTGCTGGGATTACAGGTGTGAGCCACCGTGCTCAGCCAACAGTTTCTTTTTCTAAATTAATTGGAACCAAGTCAAGATTATTTCCCCATAATAAAATCACTCTCATCCAGTTGCATTTTGGTATGATCATTAGGATTCTTTCTGGGGCATATGGCAAAAATCAAACTCAAACTGACCCAACCAAGAAGGAAATGTAGGCCGGGCGCGGTGGCTCAAGCCTGTAATCCCAGCACTTTGGGAGGCCGAGGCGGGTGGATCACGAGGTCAGGAGATCGAGACCATCCTGGCTAACATGGTGAAACCCCGTCTCTACTAAAAATACAAAAAACTAGCCGGGCGCGGTGGCGGGCGCCTGTAGTCCCAGCTACTCGGGAGGCTGAGGCAGGAGAATGGCGTGAACCTGGGAGGCGGAGCTTGCAGTGAGCCGAGATCGCGCCTCTGCACTCCAGCCTGGGTGACACAGCGCGAGACTCCGTCTCAAAAAAAAAAAAAAAAAGAAGGAAATGTATTATGTAACAGAACTAAAGTTCAGAGAGATATCCAGGTGCCCAAACACTGACATCAGGGATCTCTCCCTTTCTTTCCTTACTTTTGGCTTCATTCTTAGTCATGTTCTCCCCCAAGTGACAAAGATGGCCCTCAGTAGTGTTTGGCTTCATTCTATGGCTCTGCCTTCAGTAATTCTCAGTAAGACATTTTAGGGTGGAGTCTCATTGGCTCGAGTTCTACCTGCATCCTCCGAATAATCACTGTGTACAGAGGAGTGGAGTGCTCTGACTGTCCTAGCCTGACATACCCCCCACTGAAACTAGAAATTGGATCATTCACAGAAAACACAGGATTGATTAGGTGGTAGTGGGAGTTCACCAGAGGTAAAACGGTATAATTAACAGAGGAAATGAAAGCAATGTATGTCTACAGTAACGCTTTTCTTGAATGGGAAAGAAAGGGACACGAATTGCGTGCAGCACTGGGAATGTGCCATGCATGTGAAAGTGTGGAGCTGCTGGGTGGGTTCCTGGGTCTTAGCAGTCGGCATAAGTGCACAGAGAAGTAAGCAAAGTGTTACACAACTGAAGAATTTTGAAATCAAATTTACCACCCCAGAAAGGGACCTGGGAAGACATGTGATTTGTTCGCGTTGATCACCTTGCTGCTGAAACCAAAATATAATGGACATTATTCAAAAGGAGAGAAATAAAACCTGCCATACAGAGCTTGTTAGCACCATGTTGGCCAGCTATGGGCAGTTCTGGTCATTGGGTTTCAAACAAAATGCAAGGGAATATAAGAGGTTCAGAAGAGAATAAAAGAGATAATTGAAGGAAAAGGATACTACACATAAGAATGGTTTGAAAATCCTGAGACAATTCAGCCTAGAGAAATGAATGCCAAGAAGGTAAGAATGTGGGCAAGTACTAAAAAGTTATGCTTGGTTGGGCCGAGCGTGGTGGCTCACACCTGTAATCCCAGCACTTTGGGAGGCCGAGGCGGGTGGATTACAAGGTCAGGAGATTGAGACCATCCTGGCTAACACAGTGAAACCCCGTCTCTACTAAAAAATACAAAAAACTAGCCGGGCATGGTGGTAGGTGCCTGTAGTCCCAGCTACTCGGGAGGCTGAGGCAGGAGAATGGCGTGAACCCGGGAGGCGGAGCTTGCAGTGAGCCAAGATTGTGCCACTGCACTCCAGCCTGGGCGACAGAGCAAGACTCCATCTCAAAAAAAAATTATGCTAGGCACAGTTAAGGAAAACATGAACTACCTACCAAAAGTTAAATATGGTAAACAGACAAATTTTGAAACTTCAGTTACTGAAAAAGAAATAAAATACTAGTTTATGTTGTCAACCATAGACTTCTGAAACTCATTTCCTAAGAGTCTGTATTATCAAGAAAGCTAAATGAATTTGAAGAGAGTTTAGTCAATGCTACTTGTGACCAAAAAAAAATTTCCACTGAGAAGATCTGGGTTATGTCAAATCTTCAGGTTATAATCTAGGAAGACAAATGGTTGCTTTTCACAGGACACCCATGGTCTGCTAAAAATAGGTCTCTGGGCTAAATGGCCTGTATCTAGGATGACCCTAGCTAGGATGGAGGAAAATACAGGTAGGAATGGGGTTGGTCAACAGAAGTGAAATGGGCAAAGAAAGGCCAAAAGCCCATGGAAAACCATTCTTGAGTTGACATTAAATACAAGAGGAGAAATATTTCTCACATTTCAAAAGTAGCTTTTAGGAATTCCACTTCTGACATGATAGCATAAGGAGCTTTGCAGACAACTCCCTAAGGAAACCAGTGAAACCAGTGAGAATTATTTTAAAAACAAACCAAACCTGCAATTTTTTAAAGTCTCTAGAAATGGTCCTAAGGGCATACACTAAATGAAGAAACGCTTATTCAAGAAAACATACTAAAGCTTGATAAGAAGAGTAAGCTTGTTGTATCTGAACCTCCCTCCTTCCATCTTCCCAGGTCAATGAGACAAAAACTCCACTCTAGACTGGTATAGCCAAGAACTCAGGGCTTCCTCTCTGCCAGCTCACAGTAGGAGGGCTGTCTTCCTGGGAGGGGTAGGATGTCAGCACTTCTCATCCTGCTCCCAGCCACCTCTTGCTTAAGCTAAGTTTCAAATAAATGGAGTCAACAGGTGGGGACTCCCTACTACCCAGCCCCTACTCATGGCTCACAGGCCCTACCTTGGGGATATCACTGCTGAAAATACTGGGACCCCAGTGGATCTCGTTCAGGCTTGTAAGGTGGTGCTCTCATGCTGGGAAAGGCCAACCAAAAAGACCTAAGGCCACTATCCCCCATCCACTGAGCATTTGGCTCCCATCACTCAAAGAGATGCAAACCACTGTCCCCACCTCCAGCTCCAGAACAATGGCTCAGAGGTTTTCACCAGGAGCAGAAAGCTCCAAATTTCTTCCTAAAGGAACTGACTTCATTTGCAAAAGAGTGTAAAGAAGTTCAAGCCTAAGGGCACTTCAAAAACAGTGGAGGTTGCAATGACTGGGGATTGGGAGGGGATTGGTAGATTTATTAGAGTTATAGGCTAAACTTTAGGCTATAACTTTCCTGGAGAGAACTGGGAGAAGAGACACCAGGAGGAGTCCTTGCAGGATCAGAACAAGTCTCAAACATTGACCTCAAGAACTATCCTTTCAAAGGAGCCCAAAATTGATAGGATACTGTCTGTGAAACAATATGTTCCTTATAGCATTGTTGAAAATCGTAATTGGTGGAGTTTAACAGCTGAATGTTAACACAGTCAAAGTGAAGCTAGCCAAAACCATTGTCATCTCAGGTTTGACAGGCTACACTGCCTGAGAAACAACATCAGAGGCTTCCCACTATGGGGTGGTGGGGGAGGGCCAAATAGATCTTATTGAAATAAGCCAGCTGATCACTAAAACATAAACAAGCCCAGTTTATTTACAAAAACAAGGACCAGTATGCAGAGCTACTACAATATATTATCAGAAATATCCGGATTATAACCAAAAAATTACAAGACATACAAAGAAACAGGGAAGTGTGACTTATAAGCAGAAAAAAAAAATCAGGCAACAGAAACTGCTTATAAGAATAACAAGGTGTTAGATTAACAAAGATTTCAGAATGGCCATTATAAATATATTCAAAGAACTAAAGGAAACTATGGTTAAAGAATACATTTGATGAATGACAACAACGATAAAAGAACAGGAGGGAGGAATAGGAACCTTTTGATATTATAAGGTACTTGTACTGTACTTTATACACTGAAGTGATACCATGTTCTGTGAAGATGGGCATGGATTGGTTATAAATGTGTATTGCAAACTCCAGGGCTACCACTGTAAAAAGTAAAAATAGAAGTATAATTAATATGCTAAGAGAAAAAATTGAATTACATTAAATGCTCAATGAAAACCACAAATGGCAGAAAAAAGAGTGGAAAACAAAAAGTAGAAACAAGACCAAGGGCAACAAATAGACCAGTAACAAATATGGTAGATATTAATCCAACTATATCAGTAGTCAGTGTAAATGTCCATGGTCTAAGTACACAAATTAAAAGACAGAGATTGTCAGAGTGGATCAAAAACAAGACCCAACTACATGTTGTCTACAAAGCGATTCTAAAATTCAGGTGGAATTGCAAGGGACACCAAATAGCCAGAACACTCTTGAAAAACAATAGCGAAGTTGGATGACTCTTCCTAATTTCGAGGCTTACTACAAAGCAACAGCAAAGTAGACCATCTGGCTCTGAAAGTAAGGATAGACAGAGACATCAGTGGAATATAATTTAGAGTAGGGAAATAAACTATGTGTTTATGATCAATTGATTTCAACAACGGTGCCATAGCCATTTGATGGGGAAAGAATAGTCTTTTCAACAAATAATGTTGACACAATTGAATAGCTAATGCAAAATAATAAAGTTAGGCCTTTGTCTCATACCATGTACAAAAAACAAAACTCAGCTGGATGCAGTGGCTCACATCTATAATCCCAGTGTTTTGGGAGGGCCAAGGTAGGAGGATCACTTGAGGCCAGGAGTTTAAAACCAGCCTTAGCAAGGTAGTGACCCCATTTCTACAAAATTTTTTTTTTTTTTTTTTTGAGACGGAGTCTTGCTCTGTCGCCCAGGCTGGAGGGCAGTGGCACAATCTCGGCTCACTGCAAGCTCCGCCTCCTGGGTTCACGCCATTCTCCTGCCTCAGCCTCCCGAGTAGCTGGGACTATAGGCACCTCCCACCACGCCCGGCTAGTTTTTTGTATTTTTTAGTAGAGACGGGGTTTCACTGTGTTAGCCAGGATGGTCTCGATCTGCTGACCTCGTGATCCGCCCATCTCGGCCTCCCAAAGTGCTGGGATTACAGGCTTGAGCCACCGCGCCCGGCCTACAAAAAAACTTTATCTAGGCATGGTGGCATGCACCTGAAGTTCTAGATACTACAGAGGCCAAAGGGGAGAATCACTCGAGCCCAGGAATTTGAGGCTGCAGTGAGCTATGATCATACCACTGTGCTCCAGCCTGGGTAACAGAGAGACCTTGTCTCAAACAAACAAAACCTCAAAATGGGTCACAGGCCTAAATGTAAGAGCTAAAACTATAAAACTTACAAGAAAACAAAAGGATAAATCTTCTTGACTTTCTATTGACAAGGGATTCTTAGGTATGACACCAAAAGCACAAATAACAAAAGAAAAAATAAACCGAACTTCATCACAATTGAAAACTTTTGTGCTTCAGTGAACACTGTCGAGAAAATGAAAAGGCAACCTGTATGATAGGGAGAAATATTTGCAAATCATATATCTGATAATGGAGTCATATCTAGAATATACAAAGAACTCTTATTACTCAATAATAAAAAGACAACTTAATTTTAAAATGAACAAAAGATCTAAATAGACATTTCTCCAAAGAAGATATACAAAAGCACATAAAAAGATGCAGATGCCTGACATGAGGGAAATGCATATGAAAGCCACAATGAGATACTACTTCACATCCACCAAAATGCCTAGAACCAAAAAGTCAGGTAATAACATGAATTGGCAAGGATGTGGAGAAATCAGAACTCTCAGGCACTGCTGGTAGGAATGTAAAATGGTGCAGCCACTTTGGAAAACAGTCTGGTAGTTCCCCCAACAGTTAAAGAACAGAGTTACCCTATTACCCAGCAATTCCACTCCTGGAAATACCCAAGAGAAATGAAGACATATATGTCCATACAAAAACTTGTACATAAATGTTTATAACAACATTACTGATAATAGCCAAAAGGTGGAAACAACCCAAATATCCATTAATTAATACAATGGAATGTTACTTAATCCCTAAAGAATCACTGAAAAATTAAGAAATAGAGTTCTTTTTAGGGGGGGGAATTTAAATTATGCACTTAATAAAAACTATCACCAAAAAATTCAAGAAAGGGGAAATAGAGGAAGAAAAATACATGTGCCATATAGAAAACAACAAATGGCAGACATAAATCCAACCATATCAAAGACTACATTAAATGTGAATGGATTACACGCCCCAATAAAAAGGCAGAGATTATCAGACTGGATTTAAGAAAAAAACAAACAACAACAACAAAAAACAGGCACAGTGGCCAGGTGCAGTGGCTCACACCAGTAATCCCAGCACTTTGGGAGGCCGAGGCGGGCAATCACAAGGTCAGGAGATGGAGACCATCCTGGATAATATGGTAAAACCCCATCTTTACTAAAAAAATACAAAAAATTAGCCAGGCATGGTGGTCTGGATCTGGGTGGTGGTTACTTTGGTGTGTTGATGTGTTCCGTGAATAAGAATATATTAGACCAGGCACGCAGCACTCTGGGAGGCCAAGGCAGGTGAATCACAAGGTCAGGAGATCAAGACCATCCTGGCCAACATGGTGAAACCCCGTCTCTACTAAAAATACAAAAACTTAGCTGGGTGTAGTGATGCGTACCTGTAATCCCAGCTACTCGGGAGGCTGGGGCAGGAGAATCGTTTGAACCCGGGAGGTGGAGGTTGCAGTGAGCCGAGATCATGCCATTGCACTGCAGCCTGGGCGACAGAGCGAGATTCCATCTCAAAAAAAAAAAAAAAAGAAAAAAAAAAGAATATATTGAGCTGTACAATTATTATTTGTACACTTTTCTGTATATAATTTTATCCTTCAATAAAAGTTTTCTTTAAATAATAAAAGCAGCTAGATTCTCTTTTTAACTCTGAGCAATCAGGCAGCTGTCACTACTCACCTTATAGCTTTTCTTTTTCTTTATATAAAATATAATTATTTGGGGGCAATAATATAAATAATTTTGTATATAAACAAATACAATATTAAATTTACCATAATCCTTTCTTTGTGGCATTTATCATTATTGATCCATGCTGGTCCCTCTTTATATTTTTTGATCTCCTTTTTGAAATCTCCAACTCCATTTCTCTCCCTCATAAGTATCCACTCTTGCATATTTAATGAATGACTTTGTAATTTATCCTCCACACTTCTATTCACACATAGTTGTACCCATGAACAATATTCAGTATTGCAGTTCTTGTGAGATTTTAAATATTAAAGACTTGGGTTAGACATCTATTCAACATTGTTTTTTATTTCTGAGTCAAGTAGATCGTGTCTATTCCTACTAGCAGCTGTAGAGTTTTACATGTATATACTATTTCTTTTTTTGTTTTTCTCTGCTGTCTGCCATGTATATACTATTTTATTTATTCCCCTATTGACATTTAGATGCTTCCAACTCTTCGAGATATAGCTATGTTGTGATGAACATCTACTTAACTGTCTCTTTGGGTGACTATGTGAGAATTTTTCTGCCTACATTTATTTTCATAAGTATTCTGAAATTGCTTTCTAGGCTGGCAGTATAATCCCTACCAGTTATGTGAGCAAAACAAGTTTTTATTTTCTCACATCCTAGGCAGTATCTGATATTGTCTAACCTAAATGTTTTTGCCAATATGATGGGTATAAAGCAAGATCTCATTGTTGTTTGCATTTGTATTTATCTGATTACTGCTAAAGCTGACATCTCCTTATATGCTAACAAGCCATTGAAGTGTCCCCATCTGTGAATTGCCTATTAATTTTTGTCAATTTAAAAAATCGGATTTCTTTTATTTAACGAATTAACAATTCTTATATACGGAAACTACTATAACCCAACATTTTAAAGATATTATCTCTCTTTTATTCCTGATAATTTCCTGTTTTTAAGTTTTATTCGTGAATCCATCTGGAGCTTATTTTTGGACGCAGTGTTTGCCATGGATCTGCTTTTATTGTTTTTCCACATAACAGGCCCACCTAATAAATATTCTTTTCTTTCACTATCTGGTCCTTAAGCCTACCGTATAATGTAGGGCCCTGTTGGGGGGGCTCCAGCATGTTCCATTACTCACGTATCCGTTCTCATGCAAGTGTCACGCTATTTTAATGACTACTGCTTTGTTATGTCACTAAATATATGGCAGGACACATCTCTCCTCTTTGAGAATTGTCTTAGTTATACAGGGCTTTTATTCTATAATGAAATATAGAATCACTGTACAATTTTCCAAAAGTTCTGTTAGGATTCTGATCCCAATATATTAGGCATATATATTGATTTGGGTAGAAGTGACACCTTGACCATATTAAATATTCCCAGCCAGGAAAATGGTATGTCTCCCGGTTACTCGGGCCTCCTTTTAAGATATTTAAGAGAATTTTAAAGATTTTCCCACAAAGGCCAAGGGCATTTTTGCGAGTGTAATGTCTGGATGCTTTATACTTTTACCGATATTGTAAATATCTTTATTTGAGACGGAGTCTGGCTCTGTCGCCCAGGCTGGAGTGCAGTGGCGCGATCTCGGCTCACTGCAAGCTCCACCTTCCGGGTTTACGCCATTCTCCTGCCTCAGCCTCCCAAGTAGCTGGGACTACAGGCGCCCGCCACCACGCCCGGCTAATTTTTTGTATTTTTAGTAGAGATGGCGTTTCACCATTCACAGGATGGTCTCGATCTCCTGACCTTGTGATCCGCCCGCCTCGGCCTCCCAAAGTGCTGGGATTACAGGAGTGAGCCACCGCGCCCGGCCATAAATATCTTGTATTGCATAGCCAATGCTCATATAAAGGACCATTACTTATTTTTGTACTGGATTTTGAATACGATGACCTTGCTGGACTCTCTTAACACTTTTCTTTGTGTTCAGTTCGTTGATTCCCTTGGGTCTTCCATTTAAATGGTCGTATCCTCTGCTCTTTGAGGAGCTAACACTCGGGCCGGGGAGCCTCCGGATGCATCTGTTCCTGCCTGGCAGCGCGCCCCGGGCCCCAGCCTTCTCCACCCGCGCTCCCGCCAGGTGCACCGCCGGGCCCCGGCCAATGGCAGCGCGGACTAGCCGGGCCGGGCTTGGAGGGACCAATCCCGCCGCTGCCGCCTCCCCTCGCCGCCAACTCGGGAACGGGAGCAGGAGGCCATTGGAAAACTTTGGGCAAGATGGCCCGGCGTTGATTTCCGCGCCCGTCTCTCCTGCGCCCGGCCTCTGCGCCGCAGGCCCAGCCCCCAAGCCTCGCACGTGCTGCAGCCCCGGCCTGGCCCCGACCCCTCCTGCCCATGGCGGTGGCCGAGCTGTACACGCAGGTAGGAGGGTCCGCTGGGCTCCCGGGAGCGCTGTGGGGGAGCCGGCCCTGCTAAGGCTGACTCGACCTGGCGCCCGGGCCACACCTGCGCACCTGACACGGCAGGGCGGGCGGGCGCGCGCTGGGGGCCGCGGAGGGGCCGCGGGGACCGGGGGCACGAGCGAGCGTCGCCCCTCCAGGGCCCCGACGTACTCCGTCCCTGCCCGCGGGTAAGCCCCCTCCTGGCTCCGCCCCGCCTGGGTGCCCTGCGGGTGGGAAGACCCTGGGAGGGAAGACTCTGTGGGAGGGGCCGCCTCCGCCGCTCCGGCCTCGGGGCCTAGAATCCCCAATCCCCAGGGGTCGCGCGTGCGTCCCCATCTCCCGGGACTGGAGCGCCTCGGCCCCTTCCTCCCACACCACGGGTGGAATCAGAGTTGCCCATGCGGACGTAGAAGCTGAGACGCCGGCGAGTCTCCTGGGACCCCCTTGAACGAGTTGGCACAGAAGCTTATGGCAGCAGTGTTCGGGCTGCTTTCTAGAATTCTGTGCCTTCAAAGTGCGTGAACGTGCATGTAGGCTCATCAGATGCCTAAAGCTGAAGCAGCCTGGGTCACAGGCTTGAGGGCACTGCAGTGGCACCAAGCGCTTGGGGAGCCCAGGGGCCACGAGCACAAAAAAAAATGCTGCAGTCGTAGGCTCTTTGCCTAACATCTGTACTGTTCGCAACAGTACAAACACTACAGTTTCTAAAGCGCCTTTCTTATACCCTGACTCTGGGAAACACTAGAGCATTCCTCAGAAACTTCCTTTCTGCTGGCTAGGGCTCCACCTCTTACCTCGGAAGGGCAGCGTTCCCTCTGAGATGGGCTTCCAAGCCCTCTGAGATGGGCTTGGGTAATTATTTGGATAAAGAGTGTGACAGTGTTAGCACTTTTGAAAAAAAAAAAAATCCGTTTGAATAGCCATAAAGCCTGATCCTCCTATACACCAGTGGAGAAATTTAGAGACCTCAGTATTCAGACGAGTGGGACTAGAATCCATCCATTTCCCCGGACATATGCTCTAGCTTTCTACTTTAAAAGACGCTTTTGCTGTAGATAGAAAAGATAGTCGTGAAAATAATCCTGTTTCAATGGTTTAAGCAAACGTTTTTCTTCTACTTCGATTACTTAGTAACAGTCTGGACACAAAGCAACCAAATTGTAGTTTCTCCTCTATTGCATCTCCATTAACTGGAGTTCTAAATGGACGGTGTTTGAATTGCCCTAGTTTTGTTCTAGAATATTTTCACCAGTGAGAGTGTGAGCCCTCAGATAGCCAACAGCGCTTCTTCAGCCTTCAGTTTACTGGAAGTGAAAGAAAAGTCTTGGACTAGTCTTAGACTATACTTTGGGGGACACAGAAAAATGCTGCTGCGGAACCTGTTTGAGGTGAGAGTATTTCCAGAAGCAGAAGCACACAGGTGCAAGTGCCCCATCCTCAGGTGCCTCAAACTTCAAATATTTATTAAACGTCTAGTAAGTACCAGGCACAACGTAGGAAAGCTGACAGGAAGGAGTTTAAAGGTACAAGCTTGGAGGGAATGAGAATCTGAGAATCCCAGAGACTGACGCAGCCCGATGGCCATCCCCACCGACCTTGTGTCCAGGTGGACACCTGTGTGCCTAGGCTGCCACCTCCCTTCCTGGTAGGCAGTTAGCCCCCATTTTGTCTGTTCTAGAGGTGGGAAGGGGAGGGCCATGGCAGCCAGAGAGCGAGGTCGGGGCTTTATTCCCCAGTGCGGGTTTTGAGTGGGGGCTGGCAGGATCAAGGGTGGTGTGCTAGGACTGTTAGATTTGTTATGTATGCCAGCAGCGCCCTTGGGCTGTGGAGGAGAGGGGCTGGGGTCACGTAGCTGAATTCTCAGGTCTTTCCAGCTGTTGGAAGATCATTAGAGCTGCAGTGTTGGCCGTGGAGGGTGGAGGCAGGTGAGACTGAGAGGCCGGACTGGGGAGTGGGGTGGGGGTTGGAGGGACCAGCCAAGGATGACATTTGAGGTCAGAGTCTGTATGAGAGAGAGCAGGGTGGTGCTCTTGAGTGAATTAAGGATGTGACCTGAGGAGGAACTATTTCTTAGAAAAGTCATCAGGCAAGTTCTGTATGTGCAGGGGTTGAAGGGGTGAGGGGGCTTCCAAGGGAAGGTGCCTTGCAGAGTGGGAGGTGTCAGAGGGAGGGGATGGGCCCTGCCAAGGGTCTTCTGCCCAGAGGTGGTCACTGAACCAACAAGACACTGAGGGCCGCACCAAGGTGGGAGAAGGCAGACAGAGAAGAGGGCCAGGGACAGACTAGCGGGGAATGCATCTGTGCAAGGAGTGAGAGGAAGCAGAAGGGCTGAGATGGAGCCAACCAGAGGAGGAGCAAACAGGGTTGCTGGGAGGCACCCTGTGGGAACAGGGAAGAGGGAACTCCAGGAGAAGTCTTGGTGAGGGCAGCAGTCGCTGCCAGGTGAGGTGTAAAATCATCCATCGCTTTTCAAAAGCTACAGGGGCCATGCCTTAGAAATGTTCAGAGCAGCAGTTCCCCTATTTGAAATCTCTCTAAGAAGAGCTGGTCTGGCATTCTCTGCTCGACCACCTCTAGCGGCTCCCATTGCATTCAGACTCGCTGACCAGCCACGAGGTCCTGCCTGTCTCCCTGCCTTCACCTGGACTCACGCTCTGCCAGACTCCTTGCCATTCCCTCAATGCCTTGCCAGCACGTCGCCGCTGCGTGCCTTGGTGCACGGAACTCCACCTGTCCGAGGCTCTGTCTGTCACCTTTGCCCACGGCACCTGCACCTTCCACCTTCAATTTGTGCATAGCCTCTTCTGAGAAAGCCTCTGCAGCCAGCGCCTCCACACGGTGCCTTCCATATTGCCTGTTAACAGCTCGTGAACCCTCTGTCTCCCCCATTGACCAAGAACTTTCAGTGAGCAGGGGACAGTGGGGGCTTCGTAAGTGTGTGTTGTGCACCTGTGTGCATGACTGAACGTTTCTGCTTACAGAAATAGCTAGGACCATGGAGACGATGATGGGGATGGTGGTTGTTTTTATTTCTATGTACCAGATGCCATCCTCAGAGTTTCATGTGCCCTCTCTCGTTTAATCTGAATAAACAACTCTGTGTGTTAGATGATCTCACACTTTCAGAAATGGCTCGGGTCAAGTAAGTTGCTAAGGTAACATACAAGTGATGGAGCCAGAGGTGAAAACCTATGTTCTTAGTGTCCCTCACCACCACCACCTTGGTTCAACCGCCTTTATTGTCTTCCTCTTCTTCAAGGGATCTGACCTTTTCCCCACACACAGTGGGCTTGTGGGAAGTTCCTCCACTTTCTAGCTACCTCTCCTGACACCTGCTTTTTTATATTATTCCTTATAATAACTAAATTGGAACCAACTCCAGTGTCCAGCGAGAGGGGGAAAGTTGAGTAAATTATGGAAGACTCACATGATAAAACAGCACGAAGCCATTAAAAGTACTATTTCTGAAGAGTTCCTAACATGAAAACATGGTTATGTGAAAAATGGGGCACAACAATTGTATATACTGTATGAGGATAAACATAAAATATGCAAACAAAGGAAAAAGACCACATATATCACTGCCGAAAGACTGGACGGTCTTTTTTTCTAGTAGCTGCAGAGAAGTCAACAAGGATGAAGGCTGGGGATGGGTCGTTAGGTTTGGCCACTAGGTTTGGTCCCCGGCATCGTTTCTGTTCAGGTAGAACTGTGAAGGGGAAAGGGAGACCCTGACATGACCCGCTAAAGGAGGGAAACTGGCAGAGGACTGCGGTCTGAAGATGTAAGAAAGGCACCAGGCACGGGTTAACCTTGGAAAGGAGTGAGCGCCCGAGGCCGCAGTGGCAGGAGTTGAAGGCACAGAGATACTGACAGAGAAGGAAGACAGCCCAGAGAGTTTGGCGGCTGCTGAGGAGGAAGGGTGGGTAGGACGGAGGGCTTGAGAGTGACAGTGCCACCAACCTTTTCTCTGACAGCATCATTTGAGACCCTCAGCATCCAGGCCACCTTCCTCTGGGTGAATTTTCACACCTTGACGCCCATTTTAGTGGCACTATTCTCTAGCCTTGGTCTACTCAGCCATGAGTACGGTGCAACTTCTTGTGAGCATCCCGCAGTGCATCCTGGCATGATGTTAGTACTTTCAGCAGAGCTGGTACATGCTCTGCCCCTGGTGGGTCAAATCAAGTCCTGGTCCTGCCCCTTACTAACTGAGTGATACCGGGCAAGTTACTTAACCTGAGTTTCCACACCAGTATAATGGACCAAATCGTGCTTACCAGCTGAGGAGGTCACTATGAAGATTCATGCGTGTAAAATCCTTAGCACAACACCTGACACATAATGCTTAATAAAGGTTACTCGAATACGGATGCTATCATAATACAGTTGATTTTTTTTTACCTAAATACAGACTTTACATTTATCCCTATAAAATTTTCCATTTTATTTAGCGCCCAGCGTTTCTGAAGCTTGTAAAAACCTTTTGAATCTTGATCATCTTTAGCTAATCAATCATTTCATCTGCTTATTTGATACATGTGTTTTGTTTTTTCATTACGATACTGGTGAAAGCGTTGAATGAAAGGGGAGGCAGTAGAGCTCTGTGGCATGCCTCTGGAGACCTTTTTGTTTTTCTAAAGGTTGCTCTTTGCTCATTAATTAGAACTCAGGTTATGAGTGTTTAGTGACAGATTCCCTACAGTCATTCCACCATCTGTTTCTTTCACTTGTGCAAGAGGAACTCACAAATATCTTCGAAGTCTGCCGAAACTCAGATGTGCAAGGTCCAAAGAAGTGTCTTGACTAGCAGTCCAGGGCCCCTGTCTAAAATGAGGTCAAAGTTCAGTGTAATGATTTTTTTTTTTTACTTTGGCTAATTCTAAATAGTTTTTAGACTTTTATATATCATTAACAACTCTGGAAAATTAAATGTATCCATTGTATTATGTATGGGTAGTTCAAAGAGAAAAAAAGGGATGAAAAGACTGAAATCCTAAGTTTAGTCTTTAACTGGTGGAACTGAACCACTGTGAATTTGAATTTTTGTTCAAAAGTTGTTTATGGAGTGCTAGCTATGGGAAGTCATTGCATTGGATTCCTAGCACAAAGACTAGGCTCTTGAAGTTCAAATGCCAGTGGGGGAGATGGGAGGCAGCCCAGATACCTGGGGGCGGGGCAGAGAGCGCTCAAGGGGAAGCATCAGCTCTGCTAGAAGGCAAGTGGCAAGGAGAGTGCCCGTATGAGGACTGTATCCGGCTACTCCACACTATTGCCCATGGATGGGGAGAGGATGGGTGGGGCCAGGGTGGAAGGAACAGAAGTACACAGCAGAAAGCCAAAGAAGGCCTGCCATGTTCCAGAAAGTGCTAGTGGTTTTGGGTGACCACAGGCAGAGGGTGGATTGAAAAGAGGGTGAGGCCTAAGTAGGAAAATCAGCCAAAATGCTGGTTGTCCAGGACTGGCTCTTCCTCGAAACCCATGGGGGGTTGATTTTCAAAGCTTTTCTCTTGCCGGGCCCCACCCACAGGAATTCCAATCAAGTACAGTTGAGAGAGTCTGTCTGTTCAAAGAAACCTCGTGCTCAGCCTGGCTGAGGAAGCCCCTGGGGGCTGCTGCACCAGTCGAGAGAAGATCGGTGGGAGTAGGGTTGGGGGCTGACTTATGGCCATGGCAAGGGGGCTGGTGGGCACGGGCGGACAGCAGAGAGCTTTTAAAAGGCAGTCTTTTCCAGCACCTGGTGACCGTTAGGCTGTTGGGGTGGAGACACGGGGGGCATCCAGCACTGTCCCAGGCTTCTGACATGAGGGGCAAGAGAGCTAGGAAGGAGGAGCGTCCGCATCACTGGAGTTTGGAATTTATGAGTCTTCGAGGAGATTTAGGGGCTGACATCTTGGAGGCAATTGGAAATGTGGTGTAGAGCTCCAGTGCACGATCTGGGTGGGAGGTCTCAGATGCACAGGTGCCAGGTGGTTGCAGAAGGTCTGGAATTGGGTGGAACTCTCCAGAAACAGCCCATCATGAGAAGAGGCTGGAAGGACCTTGGGAGACACGGACATGGGGGGAGTGGGAGGGACAGGGGAACCAGGGAAGGGGCCTGTGAGGAGTGAGTGAAGAGGAGGAGGAAGAGAGGGGCATGGTGTGACAATCTGGCCTGGCCGACCTGGAGTGTGGACACTCTCAGTCCAGAAAGCGGTTCTAGGAGGGGAACTCATGTCGTCCCATCTTGTCCCATCTTCCATATAAGTCTTCAAGTCATTTCTGTGGCTGATGCCAGAATATCCCTCAGAAAAGTGGGCGGCGTGAGAAGATGCTGTTCTTATCTCACCTGTGTGCCTGGGGGCGTGGCTGACATGATCTTGAGCTCATAAGGTTCAGTGGTCCCAAGGCTCTGCCTCAGCTTGGAGCCTTAGCATGGGAGGGCACTCAGGGAAGGTGGGAGGTGGCCCTCTCTTTCTTGGCTCTGCTGAAGGGCTTGGCAAGCCATTCCATCCCAGTCCACAGGCTCCTGCCTCATGGGAAGGCCCCATATTCTGAAGGTCAGTTGACAGCTGGTTACATTGTTTGCATGGACTGTGGACTGTGTCTATTTGAATGAATGCTGTAAAGTTAGGTCTTCCTCCAGTTTGAAGCATTGCTTTGTGGGTAGAGGAATGTGAGGGAGGAGGGGACGGGAATGAATGGGTGGAACTTACCTGGAGCTGAGTAAACTCACCTTGTTTACTTACCAGGCTGGGTTTCAGCTGCAAGGGCACTCAATGCCAGCAAAGGCACCAGGATCGCAGGGTGTGGGCAGCCTGGGGTACTGGGCTGAGGAGTCACTGGTCTTCAGAAGAGAAGCCGCCAGTGGTTACATATGTCCTAATATTACCTGCCATTTAATACCACTTTTAGCTGAAACCAATCCTAAACTATAGTTAGGAGAGCACATGGACTCTAAAGTAGATGGTTGCAGTTCAGAGTTCAGGATTACTTTCAGGGCCAGATTCGTTTAATTAACAAGGAGTTCAAACTAGGAGTCACAGGCCCTAGCTCCACTGGAGTCCTGGTCCTTTGAGACTCTGTGTGCTGTTTGGTGAGTTATTGCTCTCTCTGGGCTTCAAGTAGGGGCTCTGTCAAACAAAAGGATTGACTGGCCTAGTGACTTTCACATCACTTCTCAGAGCCCAGGCTTCCTTGGATTGCCCCCAGGGCCCTCCGCTCCAGCTCCGTCAGAACACCTCCACTTTCGCCTGCTTCGCTTAGCCAGCCGCACAACTTCATTTTTTTTTTTTTTTTTTTTTTTTTTGGTGGTATTTTCTTCCTTTTCCCCCCGGCGTGGGTGGATGGCATGTTTTTTGGTCCCCGAAACCCCCGCCCTCCCCGGGCACGCGGCTTCCCAAGTAGCTGGGATTACAGGCACCTGCCACCACACCTGGCTAAATTTTTTTGTATTTTTAGTAGAGACGGGGTTTCTCCACATTGGTGAGGCTAGTCTCGATCTCCCGATCTCAGGTGATCCGCCCGCCTCGGCCTCCCAAAGTCCTCTTCCATTCTCGCTCTCTCAAAACTTACACATCCATGTCACATTTCTGCAAGCTCCTGCTTTTTGCTAGCTGTTAAGGATTAAAGCAATTCAAATGATTTAGGGGTAGTCACGATTGATATCCATCCAGTGACTTTTTTATTGAGTAAGCAAGGCGATTTATATTAATAGATGTGTTCCTCATCCAACATTGGCCTAGTCTAGTACTTGTACCGTGAACTTTTTTTTTTCTTTTGAGATGGAGTTTCACTCTTGCCTCCCAGACTGGAGGGCAGTGGTGCGATCTCAGCTCACTGCAACCTCCACCTCCTAGGTTCAAGCGATTCTCCTGCCTCAGCCTCTTGAGTAGTTGGGATTACAGGTGCGTACCACCACACCCAGCTGATTTTTGTATTTTTTGTAGAGATGGGGTTTAACCATTTTGGCCAAGCTGGTCCTTAACTCCTGGCCTCATGTGACCCACACACCTCGGCCTCCCAAAGTGCTGGGATTACAGATGTGAGCCACCGTGCCCAGGCTGTTTTATTCTTATTCTTTATTTCCTCCGGCATTTTTATATGAACATCTTAAGCATAATGCAATGTTGAAATAACTTTACAGGTCAGGCACGATGGTTTATACCTGTAATCTTAGCACTTTGGGATGCTAAGACAGGAGGATCACTTGAACCCAGGGGTTCAAGGCTCCAGTGAGCTGTGATCATGTCACTGCACTCCAGCCTGGGCCACAAAACTAGATCCTGTCTCTTTAAAAAAAAAAATTATAGTGAACACCTGTTTTACCACCTGGATTCTGGTGTGGACAGTCTACCATATTCATTGTATCCCATGTCTATCCATCTTTCTGTTCTATCTGACCTTCAATTCATCTCACTTTTTTGAAGCTTCTTTAAGTCATATATCAACACACCTTCTAAATATTTCAGTATGCGTATTAACTAGAGTTCCGTATTTTTTGTGTGTAAAATTTACACACAATGAGATGCACCAATCTTAAGTCTGCATTGTCTTAGGTTTGAAAAGTGCTTAGCCCCTATGTAACCCAAGCCCCATCAAGATAGATATTGTTACCATCGCTCCCAGAAGACCCCCTCACACACCTTTGGAGTCACTCCCTGTCCCCACCCACCCTCAGAGGCAACTACTGCTGTGAATTGTTTCCCAGCACGCATTAGTTTTAGCTGTTCCAGAACCTGATTTTGTGTCCACAATCGGTGGGTTCTTGGTCTCACTGACTTCAAGAATGAAGCCGCAGACCCTCACAGTGAGTGTTACGGTTCTTAAAGATGGTGTGTCTGGAGTTTTTTCCTTCTGATGTTTGGACGTCTTTAGAGTTTTTTCCTTCTGGTGGGTTAGTGGTCTCTCTGGCTTCAGGAGCGAAGCAGCAAACCTTAGCAGTGAGTGTTACAGCTCTTAAAGGCAGTGCGTCTGGAGTTGTTTGTTCCTCCTGGTGGGTTCATGGTCTTGCTGGCTTCAGGAGTGAAGCTGCAGACCTTTGCTATGAGTATTACAGCTCATAAAGGTAATGCAGCCCCAAAGAGTGAGCAGCAGCAAGACTTATTGCAAAGAGCAAAAGAACAAAACCTCCACAGCATGGATGGGGACCCAAGCAGGTTGCCACTACTGGCCCCGGCAGCCTGCTTTTATTCCATTACCTGACCCAACCCACATCCTGCTGATTGGTTCATTTTACAGAGAGCTGATTGGTCCATTTTTGACAGCGTGCTGACTGGTGCATTTACAATCCCTGAGCTAGACACAGAGTGCTGATTGGTGCATTTACAATGCGTTAGCTAGACACAGAGTGTTAGACAGAAAAGTTCTCCAAATGCCCACTAGGGTAGCTAGGCATAGGGTGCTGACTGGTGTATTTACAATGCCTTAGCTAGACCTAAGGTTCTCCAGGTCCCCACTAGACCCAGGAGCCCAGCTGGCTTCACCTAGTGGATCCCGCACCAGGGCTGCAGGCGGAGCTGCCTGCCAGTCGCGCTCCCTGCGCCGGCACTCCTCAGCCCTTGGGCTGTTGATGGGACCCGGAGCCGCGGCGCAGGGGGCGGCGCTCTTCGGGGAGGGGCAGAGGAGGGGAGGGTCAGGCATGGCGGGCTGCAGGTCCGGAGCGCTGCCCGGCAGGGAGGGAGCTGAGGCCCTGCGAGCATTCGAGCGCAGCGGTGGCGGGCCGGCACTGTTGGGGGACCCGAGGCACCCTCTGCAGCTGCTGGCCCGGGTGCTAAGCCGCTCACTGCCCCGGACCTGCGGCTGGCCGCTCGGAGTGCTGGGTCTGCCGAGCCCACGGCCTCCCGGACCGGCGCTGGCCCGCGAGCACCGCGCGCAGCCGCGGTTCCCGCCCGTGCCTCTCCCTCCGCACCGCCGCCCTACAAGCAGAGGGAGCCGGCTTCGGCCTGGACTAGCCCAGAGGGGGGCTCCCACCGTGCTGTGGTGGGCTGAAGGGCTCCTCAAGCTCCGCCAGGGTGGACTCTGAGGCCGAGGAGGCGCCGAGAGCGAGGGCTGCTAGCCTGTTATCACCTCTCAATTTGAAGGGACTCACATGGGAGGTACTCATTTGTGTAAGGCTTCTTTAACTCAGCGTGCTTTGGTGACTCACCCATGCTTTTGCTTGCATCAGTAGTTCATTCCTTTTTATGGGTAAGTTGTATTTCATTGTATGGGTATACTGCAGGCATTTTTAAAAATTCTCATTAATGGACATTTAGTCTGTTTCCAATTTTTGTCCATTATAAATGAAGTTACTATGTCCCATATCACAGAATTTAATGTACCATTCTTTGAGGGGGGCTTATATTTTGATATTTGCCTTTAAAGATTAATATTTATTGTTCTGATTATAAAAGTAATAGATGCATATTGTAGAAAAATACATCAAACTCTCAGGTGTCTTTTTTTTTTTTTTTTTTTTTTTTTTTTTTGAGGCGGGGTCTTGCTCTGCCGCCCAGGCTGGAGTACAGTGGCCGGATCTCAGCTCACTGCAAGCTCCGCCTCCCGGGTTCACGCCATTCTCCTGCCTCAGCCTCCCGAGTAGCTGGGACTACAGGCGCCTGCCACCTCGCCCGGCTAGTTTTTTGTATTTTTAGTAGAGACGGGGTTTCACCGTGTTAGCCAGGATGGTCTCGATCTCCTGACCTCGTGATCCGCCCATCTCGGCCTCCCAAAGTGCTGGGATTACAGGCTTGAGCCACCGTGCCCGGCCTCAGGTGTCTTATATAAGGACACTAATTTTAAAATCCTACTGGGCATGGTGGCTCATGCCTGTAATCCCAGCACTTTGGGAGGCTGAGGCAGGTGGATCACTTGAGATCAGAAGTTCGAGACCAGCCTGACCAACATGGTGAGACCCCTGTCTCTACTAAAAAAACAAAATTAGCCAGGCGTGGTGGTGGGCGCCTGTAATCCCAGCTACTCAGGAGGCCGAGGCAGGAGAATCACTTGAACCCAGGAGGCAGAGGTTGCAGTGAGCCAGGTTCATGCCACTGCACTACAGCCTGGGCAATAAGAGTGAAAATCCATCTCAAAAAAAGAAAATCCTGTTGGGTGAGTGCCTTACCCTCATGACATCATTGAACCTTAATTACCTTCTGAAGACCCTATCTCCAGATGTAGTCAATTGCGGGTTAGGGCTTCAACGTATGAATTTGGGGGACACACAGTTCAGCCCACAGCAACATGGTTCTACCCAAAGACTTGTACATCAGCACTGAGCCAGGCGTGCCCATTGCCTGCTGGGAATTGAGCTGGGTGGCTGTGTCTGGACTTCTGCATTTCCCACTGTGGGAGTCCTTGGCAGCCCACTGGTGTGGTAAGATTGTGATGGCATTGCTGTAACAATACTTTCATAGCATTTTACAAAGTTCTTTCAAGTACGAAGTCTAATTTAACCTCCCAGGGAACTAGTGAAATAGATATTATTGTGGTGATTTTGTGGATGAGAAAAATGAGGCACTGTTAAGTGTCTGGCCCAGAGTTCCATAGTCAATCAGTGGTAAAAGAAATCCCTCTCCTCTAACCCTGTAGACAGCCATGAGATGTTTCCATTAAGGTACTCGCAGTTTTCTTTCCCACGTCCAGGCTTTCAGCATTCAAGGTTTATCTAGAAGGCTTTGGGATTTCCATTGCCTGTAAACTGAGGCAGCCAGGCCCAGTGCGTTGCAAATGCATGAAAGATCACCTCATAAGCAAAATTAGGTAGACGTATTCCTCATAAAGGAGCTGACCTAGTGGACAGAAAGAAACCTTCCTGCGTCTAACCATGCATTGATCCATGCTTTTGAAAGTTCTGAAATTCAGCTTTTCTCATCCTGTTGGTCAGTACAACAGGGTCTGGATTCCCGATCCTGAAGAAGTTTGGAAGTCTGCTGAAATAGCCACGGACTACAGAGTTGGTGACAAGGTCCTGCGACTCCTGCTGGAGGATGGAACGGTGAGGGTCCTTGCTGTTTGCGGCTGCGTCGATGTGTAAAGTGGTAGCTGGGGTATGTGTGAGGATGGGGGCACGTGGACCCCGTGGGAGGCACCCAAGGGAGGGCACATGAGTGGGCACCAGCACCATCCCCAAACGGCCCCCTGGCACCAGGACTCACTGATGTGTCTGTACTCCTTCCCTCACTCCCCTATGCTGCCCTGCATCCACCGGGCCTCTTTCTGTGAAGAGGGCCCAGCTGCAGGAGCCAGGTCTGTGCCACGGCACTGCATTTCCAGGCACCCAGCATTACTGGGAGACTGCTGAAAAGTGATTCTCCATTTTGGCTTCCTGAGTCTCAGCCCAGAGATTGGGCAAAGATGAAAAACTTGGAGAGAAGTCGTTTGAGCCCAAGGCATACACTGGTAAAGAAAAACATCAAGATGCGAAGGGGAGGAAAATGAGAAGAGGGAGATAGAAAATAGGCAGGGAGAGGGAGGAGTGGGAGGAGATTGGAGGGAGCTGGTCCACGGATGTACAGAAATGTGTAAGGGAGGGAGTGTGGCAGGAACAAGAAGACAGGGACGCTGTCTTTGTGTGACATTATGAGGTGCCTCTGTTAGTGCTGGTGTGGTGAGGGGGAGGTGAGGATGAACTTCAGCAGTTGCTCCTGTGGTGGGATGAGCTAGTGAGGAGCTTCCCTGCAAGGCTGCATGTACCTTCTGATGACGCAGCTTCTGAAGACTTTGCATTTGCTCTAAGTGTCCCTCATGAGTCGTCCTTGCCCACCATTGCTGTAGTGACATTCCACTGGATTTATAGCTAGGATGACTGGATGGGTTTAGAATCAAGTATCTGGATAGAGACCTGGGCAGGGGATTTGTGCTCCATCTAGATCCCAGAGGTGGGTCTGGGGAACATCATGTGAGGATTAATTGACAAAGCACGTGAATGGGTTCTGCAGGGACAGGGCACACTACTTCTAATCAGACTGTCCTGGATTTGGGAGACATTTCCTGAGATCCTGGGAAGGCAGATGAACATAGCAGTTAAAGACACACCCCCTAGAATCAGATGATCTGGCTTCAGATCCTGGCATGGCCGCCTGTTAAGTCTTTGGCAGCAAGCCCCCAGTTTCCCAATATGTACGAAGGAGGTAATGACTGCACCATCCCAGGGTTGCTGAAGTGCGATGAGACAATCCTGTGTGCATGTGTAAAGAAAGGCAGGAGCTCTGGGAAGAGCCTCTCGCTCCCTGGGGCTTCCCTGCCCAGCAGGAGCTCTCACAGCTTTTATTGAGTGTCTCCTGTGCACAGTCTGGGCTCCAATTAGGGATCAGGTGGCTTTGTCTGGGGAGGAAAATCTCCAGGCAGCAGCTGCGGTGTCAGTTTGCTGCTTTGGTCATGTCTGCAGGGCTTCAGGTGGCTACATTCCCAGCCTTGACCCGGCTGCAGAGGCGAGTAGGATGGCGGACAGCCAGACCACTCTCTAACTCAACCCTTTGTCAATACTGTAAGAGAAAAGGCCTGTGTGCTGTAGGAAAATGTCACCTCTGCCTCCACCTGTCAACATAATGTTCGTTACATTTTCTCCCCTCCTCCAAAAGACTGTCCTTTCTGTCTCCCTGTTGCTTTCACACATAACACATGCAGAGGCCAAACCAGAAGTGGGGGTTGTGGATTTACAATAGAAAAACAGAGACAAGGAAAGTCAGTAGGTATGAGAATCATTGTTCCTGATTTTATTTTCAAAAGTGTTCAGGTTGAGAATATTCTGGTCGGGGTTAGGTCGCCATACACTTGCATTGGTAACAGGGGAGCAGGAGCTGACCTGAGGATCTGTGTCCAGTTGTGGATTGCCCTGAGCTGCTCGCTTTACGCAGAACAGACCAACCAGCCAGCGAAACCCCTGCCGTCGACAAGGAAGCACTGTGCTAGTGAGAGAGCACAGGCTTCAGAGTGAGGCCCAGATTCACTGTGTGACCTTGGACAACAAATTCCTACTTTCTGAACCTGTCTCGTTGACTTTCTTGGTTGGGGTAGTCACGTCCTCCCTGGAAGGCAGTTTTGAGGATTAAATGAAACAATCCATGCTGAGTGCTTGGCATGGGGTCTGCACAGTGGCACTTGCTAAGGGGCAGCTGGGCCACCTTGTGGAGCTGGCCCAGGACCAGAGATCAGAAGGAATCCAGAGATACTGACTGAATACCAGGAAGGCGGCGGTGGCCTGGGAAGGTAGAAGAGAAACAAGCATGCTAGGTGACCTGCTGAAGTCGCTTTAGTTGGGCTTCACGTCCCCCAGCAGTGAAACAGGAGTGTAAGAATTAGAATACTCTGACATTGGAAAGGCCCAGTCGTCTGTGGCACAGATGCCACGGGACCTGCTCGCCTCACCTTCATTCTGCGAAGGCAGCCGCTTTAGGAATACTAGGTTAAATTTAGCAGAAGAGGAGCAAGCCTGGGAAGATTCCCTGGCCCAGGGCTGAGAGTGATAGGAATAGACAGCCCTGCTGGGGGAGCCGTGAGCCCTCGGGCGTGTGGGCGACTGCAGACAGGAGACACCTGCACCAGGGGCCTGTCACGGAGAGACCACCACCTGCACCGACTCCTTTAGGTATCTGTCACCACCAAGTGTGTCAACTTTGAGCAGAGACTCAACAACCTTAGAGTTAAAGGGACCTTAGGTCATTGTGTCATTTTAGCTGCAGCATCTTGTTTTCAAACGAAAACTTGCATGACCTCAACATTGAAACCACATACAGGTAGAGCCCCTGTGGGAGATTCAGGAATGGGGCACCTGGATCTCTGCCCATGTAGCTTCCCCAGCACCCCTTATTGAGGCCTCTGTAGCTCTAAGGACCCGTGGTCTGGTCTAGCTCCTCTTCGCAGATGAGAGAAATGAGGCCCAGAGAGGGCGAGTGACTTGCCCCAGTGCACATAGCCAGTGCCCTAGTCCCCTGCTCCTACTTTTCATCATTCCAGGAGTCAGCTGTGAAGATTTTCTTGTTGCTATACATACATTTGCTTTTTAGTGTCAGTGATGACTCTGGAAATAAAAACAGTGCTTCAACAGAACGCCAAAAATCTTCTATTTCCAGAGCTTTCCTTTTATCTTTGTCCATAGGAGCTGGATTATTCCGTCAATCCAGAATCTCTACCTCCACTTCGGAATCCTGACATCCTCGTGGGCGAGAATGACCTCACGGCTCTCAGCTATCTCCATGAGCCCGCGGTGCTCCACAACCTCAGGATCCGCTTTGCAGAATCCAAACTCATTTACACCTACAGTGGTAAGGAGAGCAATTCTAGGAAGTCAGGAAAGGCACTGGAATGGAAGCTTGCTGTCTGGAGCCTCCTGGTTGTTTTATGTTTATACTGAGCACCCAGAGTTTGTTGTACAAAGAAGTATCTAGGTGGGGAGAGTCTTCAACAAGAACTAAGACTGGACTACCGAGAAAAAGAGATGTAACAAAGCTTGTGTTTGGGTTTCTCATCGGATTTGATACATTTATTACTTATTTTGGGCAATGCTATTACTTACATTGTGAACTGCAAAAAGGTCTCCGTTTGGGAGCATTTCCACCTGTCCTGTCATCCAACCATCAGACCAGCCGGAGGGTGTAGGTGACTAGCAGGGAATTAATTCAATGCATGAAGTGACTTGCCCAAAGTCACACAGAAGGTTTAATAAGTGACAGAGGGCCGGGCGCGGTGGCTCAAGCCTGTAATCCCAGCACTTTGGGAGGTTGAGACGGGCGGATCACGAGGTCACAAGATCAAGACCATCCTGGCTAACATGGTGAAACCCCGTCTCTACTAAAAAATACAAAAACCTAGCCGGGCAAGGTGGCGGGCGCCTGTAGTCCCAGCTACTCGGGAGGCTGAGGCAGGAGAATGGCGTGAACCCGGGAGGCGGAGCTTGCAGTGAGCTGAGATCTGGCCATTGCGCTCCAGCCTGGGCGACAGAGCGAGACTCCGTCTCAAAAAAAAAAAAAAAAAAAAATAAGTGACAGAGCTGGGGTTTCTTAAAAAAACAAACTGGAGAGGCAGGTGGCAGTAAGAATCTTTTAACTGCATCTAACATCTTTCCCCAGGAATCATTTTGGTGGCCATGAATCCTTACAAGCAGTTGCCAATATACGGAGATGCCATCATCCACGCCTACAGCGGGCAGAACATGGGCGATATGGACCCACACATATTTGCCGTGGCAGAAGAGGCATACAAGCAGATGGCCAGGTAGCTTCCTGCCAAGCTGGACTTCCCCTTGCTCTGCCAATGCTCCCTGCATTTGCCAGACCATCACAGTGGAGGGGAGATACCTAGGTTGGGCTCATTAAAAGAAATAGGCCAGAGATGGTGCTTTGTCGAGCCGACTACCTGGAATGAATAGCAAACGACTGTTCCATGCACCTGACCTGTCAAGACTGAGTTTCCTGGGTTTTGTTCCTTCAAGGTAGTCGAGTCAGTCCTACCAGTTTGGGAATAGCAGATCCTTTTCTTGTAGTGTGTTTGGTTGGAGGAGTGTTGATTTATTCTCTGCTATGAGATGTTTAAGCTTTTTTTTTTAACCCATTCCAGGAAGCAGAATCTGATGACAGGGGATTTAGCTGCAGGAGGTTTTAGGTGCAGGAGACTTGGAGTTTTATCCTGATTTCACTGCTAGGTGTTTGTAGGGCCCCATGGAGTTCTTGTTTCACTAGCGCACATGTATGGAAAGCCTCCTGCGAATGAGGCACCACACACACATTCCCATATGTCATCTGGGATGGCCTCAGAATAGCCCATGATGCAGATGTGTGGGTGGTAAACAGTTTCAGGGAATAACCAACTGAGGTTAGGCAGCAAGTAAAAGGCAGATCCTGGGATTTGTGCTTGGATGTTTACACTCTAGTTTATTTTTCCCATAACCATCACTTTTGGCTTCAGTGTCTTCATCTGTAAAGTATGGAGAATAAAAACACCACCCTATCTTTGTAGCTGCCTTTACAGTTTGCAAAAGAACTTTCGCATACAGTGGTCTCCCTTGAGTCTTACAGCACTCCTGTGAAGTCGACTGACTTCATTGCGCACTTTTCACAGATAGGAAATCCGAGGCACCGGACCTGGACCTGCTGACTCTTTAGCTAAGTCTTTATTGCATAACCCCAGCCGCAGCTCCTGAGCTCCCTCTGCTTTATGTCTTCGTCCGTGAGCTGGACTCTCAGAGGGCACCCATTCCTGGTTCTGCTGCTTATAATGAGGGGGCAGGTGGTAGCTTCCATGAGGTAGAACATGTGCTGCTTTCCTGCAGAGCCGTCTAATGGGCAGTCTGGGGATAGACCGAGCTTCTTCACAGTCATCAGAGACCCGGTGCTGTGCAGCTCCCTGTCCCTGGGGTGGGGCAGGCATTCTCAGGGATAAGCTAGTGCTCAGCTCTGTCTTCCATATTCTAGGTGACAAGGCATATGAGGGGAAGGGGTACAGCCCTCCAGGTTAGGGAGATTCTCCAGAAACCCCACAAAGCGCTTCTGCTCACAGCTCATCGGCCAGGACCTCACTCACACAGGGAGGCTGGGATGTGCAGTCTTTCATATGCACAGCGGGGCACTGCCTGGCCACTGGGGCCTAGTCCCTAAGAAGGATGAGGAGAATGCGAGTGAATACTGGATAGAGAATTAGTAGCTTCTGCTGCAGCAAGATTCCTTCTAACCCTAAAACCTCCACGGTTCTGAGATTTTTCCCTGGCTCCCTGCAGGTCTCCCAGGTATTATGGTGATTAGGGTCTGGGTATCAGTGGGATGAGCTCTTGGGCGCTGTAGGGCTGTGCTCAGTTCAGCTCTGAAGAGCCAGTTTCTCCTTGACGGTCTGTGTAACTGCAGTAACAGAACAGAGCCTAAAGCAGGCTCGTGTTGGCCTTATTTGATGCTAGACAGGGAGTGTCCCTCAGGGCTGTAGAACAGGACTGGGATTACAGAAGCCCTGTTCTATGCCCTGAGGGACACTGAGCATGTCATTCCCCTTCTCGGAGTCTTCATCTTGTCTCTGAAATGAAAATATTGGACCAGGGCTGTGTACCCAAAGTCTTCTCCAGCATTCACATGGGAGGCTGTGGCTCTGTGCTCTGGGTCAAGTCACTCCACCCACGGTCACCATTTTACTCCTCTGTAAGAGAGAGATGTATGTCGTAGGATTTTCGTGAAGCTTAAATGAGAATCTGTATTCACTCAGCACCTGGCATGTGAGCGGTGCCACATCCACAGAGCCGCGTTAGAAGCTTCCACCGTCACGATCTTATGACATGAAAAGTTTAGTGCATTTTTTAAAATCTCTAAATTATATAACAGAGCATGTTGGCTTACAGAGCGCATATGTTCCCAAGCATCTTTTGAATAATTGCTCTCAAAATAATGTCCTTGAAATGTTTTTATATTTAAGTGGGATGTGCAGAAAGGAGTTGACATAAGGCCTGAGGCTGCTATCTTTAGAGGCCTGCTTGCAAGGTGGCCCGTGGCTGGCCTCTGATTTCATGACGGTTCCTGACATTTCTTGGTTGATAAAGTGGCTCATTTTACCTAAACTCAAGCTGTTTGTGTAAACAATGTGCTTTATGCTGAATACCCGCTTTCCTTCTGGGAGTCTGGAATGTTGGCATGTGCCAGGCAGAAGGTGGGCACTGCATCTCTGATGAGCTTTCCTCGCAGCCAGCATTTCACATGTGCCGTCAAATTCCTTGCTGGAGGAATTGAGCGTGTCCTGTGTGACCCGACTGGGAGAGGACCCCTGGAAGTTTGCACCCAGGTTCCACTGGACCTCGCCCCGCATGCCTTTTCCCCTTGCTGCTTTTGCTCTGTATCCTCTTGCTGCAGTCAGTCTTAGCTGTGAGGATGACTGTATGCTGAGTCCTGTGAGTTCTCTTACTGGGACATTGAACCTGGGGTTGGTCTTGGGGCCCCTCAGTAATTTGGGGGTACTCAATAAATACATGTCGACAGGCAGCATGATGACCTGCACAGGGTCCATCTAGAAAGAAGGTGGTCAGGAGAGGGTGGGGAGGGCAGAGGAGAGATGAAATTCAAGAACAGAGTTTAAAAGCAAAAATCCTGCCCAGAGACTGGGAGGGATGGGAAGGAGCAGTTTTTTGGTTGAGTGGAAAGGTTGAGTAGGGAAGCAGTAAGGAGTAGGGATTGGAGTAAAAGGTTGGATGAAAGATAGAAAAAAAAATCTAGAAGGAAATTGATTGAGTTGTTTTTTTGTTTTGTTTTGTTTTGTTTTTTTTGAGACACAGTCTCGCTCTGTCACCCAGGCTGGAGTGCAGTGGCACAATCTCGGCTCACTGCAAGCTCCGCCCCCCGGGTTCACGCCATTCTCCTGCCTCAGCCTCCCGAGTAGCTGGGACTACAGGCGCCCACCACCGCGCCCCGCTAATTTTTTGTATTTTTAGTAGAGACAGGGTTTCACTGTGTTAGCCAGGATGGTCTTGATCTCCTGACCTCGTGATCCGCCCGCCTCAGCCTCCCATAGTGCTGAGATTACAGGCGTGAGCCACCACGCCCAGCCTTGATTGAGATTTTAAAATAGTAGAGTGACGAAACGGTTTCCCTCTTTTGTCTTGTCCGCATTTGTCTTAATTAGCACACATCGCCTCTTTAATGGAAAGAAACTAACATTTGAAAACTCTTTTATTTGCTTTAGAAACAACAGAAACCAGTCCATAATTGTAAGCGGAGAGTCGGGTGCTGGAAAGACAGTGTCAGCTCGCTATGCCATGAGGTACTTCGCCACCGTCAGCAAATCTGGCAGCAACGCTCACGTGGAGGACAAGGTCCTGGCGTCCAATCCCATCACCGAGGTGCGTACCGCTGCGGAAGGCAGCCATGTGTTGATGATGGAAATGGGGGTTGGTTGGGTTCTGTGCTCTCCTGGCTAATTCAAGTTCCCACCCTTTAAAGACTAAAGAAGTGAGGGCAGGAAAGACCCAGGAAGCCTATTTGCTGGTGTGATTTGAAGGAGATGGGGGCAGAATTGCTGCTTTCAAGACTCTCTCCTGCTATACCTCCTGGGCTGGAAGTCTACCATCAGATTCCAGGAGTCCTCTGTTTACATTTACGTCCCAGGGGAAAACCAAACATCACTGGTGCACTGAAATCACTGGTGTTCTCCAACCAGCTGGCATCAGCTTTCATGAGCTGATTGTTAAAATATTCAGGAGTTTTGCAAGCTGATTGATAAACCTTTGGTCGTTTGACGTCAGTCATGGGAGGAAAATTTATACCTTCTGCCTTGGCAAAGGCCACATGTAAAGACTCTTCCTCCTGCCCTCCCCAAGAGCCAGTTCATCAGCACACTGCTGACTGGGACAGGGAGTGGGCAAGACCAACCGTGACAGTGCCCTGGGGTGAGGAGACAGCCCTCAAGGAAGAAGGGGCACCCAAAAGGGACAGAGGAGGGCCCCGCAAGCCAACTCCAGCTGCCCTGCAAAATGGGAAGAGGATTGATTTGAATTTCTTTGGAAGCAAAGCAAATAATTAAGAACATTAGACTCGTAGACCTCTTCTCCCTGTTTTCTCAAATCAAAATCCTCAGTGAATATTTATCAGACCATCTACTCTGTTGAAGCCACTGTGTAGCTAATGTGGGAAGTGATGGAAAAGAATGAGACCCAATCTCCAAGTTAAGATTCTTCTAACCTAACGTAAGAATATTTTAAAATTAAATAGAAACATAAGTGGGGAGGGGGTACTAAGAAACACTGCAAAGCTCATAGTTCAGAGGCATAACCTTCTTAGAAACATAAATTACAATCCAAGATACCAGTAGAAAAGTTATCAAGGCTGGGTGCAGTGGCTCACATCTATAATCCTGCACTTTGGGAGGCTGAGGTGGGTGAATTTCTTGAACTCAGAAGTTCCAGATCAGCCTGGGCAACATGATGAAACCCCATCTCTACCAAAAATACAAAAAATTAGCCAGGTATGGTGGCACATGTCTGTAGTCCCAGCTACTCAAGAGGCTGAGGTAGGTAGATTGAGTCAGGAGGTGGAGGTTGCAGTGAGCCAAGATTGCACCACTGGCACTCCAGCCTGGATGACAGAGCGGGACCCCGTCCCAAAATAAAAGTTATCAAGAGCCAGTGGCAAATTAAATGCCCAGTGGATAATTTTGTGTAAATATTTAGGGTTTGTCTCCCCCACTAGACTGTACACTCCGAAGGCAGGACTATATCTATTGGGTTCACCGAGCGCATGGCACATAGTAGGTGCTCAGTAAATACATGTTGACAGGCAGCATGATGACCTGGGCAGGGTCCATCTAGAAAGAGGGTGCTCAAGAGAGGGTGGGGAGGGGCAGAGGAGAGATGAAATTGAAGAACAGAAGTAAAAAGCAAAAATCCTGCCCAGAGAGTGGGAGGGATGAGAAGGAGCAGTGTTTTGGTTAAGTGGAAAGCTTGAGTAGGGAAGCAGTAAGGAGTAAGGATTGGAATAAAGGTTGGATGAAAGATGTGAACTTTTAATTGAGCATCCTAGGCATTTGGGGCCTGAGTGAGTTGAGGCACCTCATATTCTCTCATTTAACCCTCCCAATTCTGTAAGTGTTCTGGTCAGTCTGGGCTGCTGTTACAATAATAAGTATAATATACTTTAGTATAATATACTTTAGTGTCATCGACCAGGTGGCTTATAAACAACAGAAATTTATTTTTCACAGTTCTGGAGGCTGGAAGTCCAAGATCAGGGTGCTAGCAGGGGTCAGGTTCTGGTGAGGCCTCTCTTCTGGGTGCCTGCCTGCTGTCTTCTCACGGTACCCTTACATGGCAGAAAGAGAGCAAGAGAGGTGTCTGGGATCCCTGTTATATAGGCATTAAAATCCCACTCCCAGGGGCTCTATCCTCGTGACATCATTACTTCCCAAAGGCCCACCTTACCATACCGACACATAGGGTTAGGATTCCAGCATGAGGATTTTGGGAGGACACAAACATTCAGTCCATAACAGTAAGTTGCTTATTATTCTCATATTACAGATAGGGAGATTAAGACCTGGAAAGATGAACTACCTTTTTTGTTTGTTTGTTTTTGAGACAGGGTCTTGCTGAGTTACCCAGGCTGGAGTGCAGTGCTGCAATCATAGCTCACTACAGCCTCCAGCTCCTGGGCTCCAGCAATCCTCCCACCTCAGCTTTCTAAGTAGCTAGGACTACAGGCACATGCCACCATGCCTGGCTAATTTTTTTGTGTTTTGTAGAGATGGGAGTCTCACTGTTTTGCCTCGTCTGGTCTCAGACTTCTGGCCTCAAGTGAATTTCTCGCCTCAGCCTCCTGAAGTGCTGGGATTACAGGCGTGAGCCACCGCACCTAGCCAGTGAACTAACTTGTAAGACATTACACAGATAGCAAAGATAGAACCCAGGGCCCTGAAACATCAGAACCTGTGCTCTTTCTGGTCCTCCCCAGTGTCTGCCAGTGGGACCGAGGAGAGGTTTGAGCAGCAGGCTCGGGACTGGTCATGTTCCCTGCCAGCCTGGGGTTGCTTTCTTTCCCCAGACCTCCCTCTGCCAATCAGACCTTCCCCTCGGGTACGGAATTGCATTTGACTAAAAACTCCTGCAATAACGTTGAGGCAAAAATCTTTTAATGTTGTTATTTCAGAAGAGTTATGTTTTTTTAGGCCGTCGGAAATGCCAAGACCACCCGCAATGACAATAGTAGTCGGTTTGGGAAATACACAGAAATCAGTTTTGATGAACAAAATCAAATTATAGGAGCCAACATGAGAACTTACCTCCTGGAGAAATCCAGAGTTGTCTTTCAAGTAAGTATTAAATTTTTCCCCAACTTTTTGAGCATTATTTACAATTACATTCTTATTATATATACTCAGGCAGGCTACACTATGCTATGAATTGAAGACTAGGGTTTTCTTATCTTTCATTTGCAGTTTGGATTCTTTTTTCTGTTGATTAAAACTTGATGGTGAATAGGTGTAGTATCAGGTGAGTTGTATGACTGTAGGAAGAGGTTATGACTTTTTAATTTGGGGGATTTACAAAATCCTTATAGTTTAAAAATCAAGTATCTCTTTCTAGAGTACAAAAACTGTTTGAAATAGACAAAGCTGACAGACTGGCTTTCCTATCAGAAAGGGAATGGGATCAGAGCTATCGAGGCGGTTTTAAGAGAAAGGCTTTTCTGCCAGTAAAATGGAGAAAATTCTCACCGTTTTGGCCCAGGAGGAGAGCAACAGTAAACCTTGTATTGCAGGAAGTTTCTAAAAATTTCACTAGGATGAGTTATGTCATTCCTATTCCATAGGATATTTTCATTTAATAACACTTTCTCTGGGTTACTCGTTACTTGGAAGGCCATCTCAGGCCACCCGGTTCTCAGTTGAGAGGAAGGGCCTCTTGTGGACTGGCCAGATCACATCCCAGACAGATAATTATCCATCCAGGTTAGACATCTAAGATTCTCTAGTTAAAAACATGGCATTTTTGCTTGTGAGGATTTGGTGTAATTTTGAGGACATTTCTTTATCTTACAGTCGGAAAATGAACGAAATTACCACATTTTCTATCAGCTTTGTGCATCTGCACAGCAGTCGGAATTTAAACATCTTAAATTGGGTATGTGATGGATCGTGTGTGGAAGGGTCTCTCTTTTATGTGGGGGCTTAAATTCTAGGTTAACTTTCTTCTTATACTAATATGTCTTTTTTTTTTTTTTTTTAAGTATTTGCCCAAAGATATAAGATTCTTTGGTTTCAAGGACAGAATTGGTGCATCTAATTAAGGGGCTGGATTAGGGCTGGGGGGATGAGTTTAGAGAGAGAGGGCACTCTTAAGCCTGAGGTTATTTTTAAAGCTCATTGGGCCTGGCGTGGTGGCTCACACCTGTAATCCCAGCACTTTGGGAGGCCAAGGTGGGCGGATCACCTGAGGTCAGGAGTTCAAGACCAGCCTGGCCAATGTGGCAAAACCCTGTCTCTACTAAAAATACAAAAATTAGCCGGGTGTGGTGGCACACACCTGTAGCCCCAGCTACTTGGGAGGCTGAGGCAGAAGAATTGCTTGAACCCGGGAGAGGGAGGTTGCAGTGAGCCGAGATCACACCACTGCACTCCAGCCTAGGCAACAGAGCAAGACTCCATCTCATAAAAAAAAAAAAAAAATAGCTCATTGTGTGTTTGTGCTCCTCCAGCTAGAACCACCTGATTAAGAGCTCCTGACAGCTGGAACATATGGCGTCACCAAACCTTCCATTTTATTTGAACATGCATAGATAGTTGTTTTTCTAACATGTATGACATGTTAACCCATTTTTTAAAACAAACCACCTCTATCATAATTTGATGGCTCAAGGTCATTCATTATTTGTAGTCATAATTGATTATATTCCAGAGATGGCTAAAGCATAGGGCTGTTTGTCCTTCAATACAAAAGGCCCCGAGCCCTGTGCTGTCATGGCTCTCCTGCCTTAGCCATTTGTGCTATGCTGGTAGATGAGAATTGTCGGAGATAACTTCTAGTATGTTGGAGTTGAACTCACACACTCTCTAGTTTTGGAGAAATTGCTTGTGCTCTTAGAATCTAAATTTCTGCAGATTTCACATGAAGGTAATATCCTTGGCCTTGTCTACCAAACAGAATATGAATAGCGAACTTGCAGAAGGGCTTTCTGAAAGATCCTCTACTATTTAAACATTAGGGGTGTGTGTGTGTGTGTGTGTGTATAGTCATCCTGATTGTTCTAATGGTTTTATAAGAGTATATGCATGTCAAAAGTTTATCAAATTGTACGTGTTAAACATGCAGTTTATTGTACATTCAGTAAACTTCAGTAAAGCTACATAAAAATGTTGGGTGCAGGAACAAAAACCATGAGCTTTAGAGTTAGGCCTGCATTTAAATTCTTGCGTGCCATCGGCTATGGGAACTTGAGAAAGTTACTTCACTTTTCTGAGTCTTAGCTTCTGCGTCTGTAATGTAGAATTCTTTTTATGTTGTTTTGTTTTTGTTTTTTTGAGACAGGGTCACCGAGGCTGGGGTGCAGTGGTACCAGCACGGTTCACTGCAGCCTCGAACTCCTGGGCTCAAATGATCCTCCCACGTCAGCCTCCTGAATAGTTGGGACCATTGGCATGTGCCACCATGCCCAGCTAAATTTTTGTAGAGTTGGGGTTTTGCCCTTTTGCCCAGGCTGGTCTTGAACTCCTGGGTTCAAGCAAGCCCCTGCCTCAGGCTCCCAAAGTACTGGGATTATAGGCATGAGCCTCCACACCTGGCTGTAATGCAGAGTTCTAAGGAATAAATAGAATAAACTGTGTAAAGTGCATGACACAGCTTATTAAGTATGAATTTCCCTTCTTCTGATAAATGTGTATGTCCAAATTTCTGTGTTACAGACATAACAAATCTTACTTTTTGATTTCAGGGAGTGCCGAAGAATTTAATTATACGAGAATGGGAGGCAATACTGTCATTGAGGGTGTGAATGATCGAGCTGAAATGGTAGAGACTCAAAAGACCTTCACGCTACTGGGTAAGAGCAAATATCCCATCCGAGGATGTAGCCATTTTCTCTTTAAAAAAAATTAAGGCCAGGCATGGTGGCTCACGCCTGTAATCCTAACACTTTGGGAGGCCGAGGCGGGCGGATCACAAGGTCAGGAGATCAAGACCATTCTGGCCAACATGGTGAAACCAGTCTCTATGAAAAATACAAAAAATTATCCGGGCATGGTGGTGGGCATCTGTAGTCCCAGCTACTCAGGAGGCTGAGGCAGAGGAATCCCTAGAACTCAGGAGGCGGAGGGTTGCATTGAGCCGACATCACACCACTGCACTGCAGCCTGGCGACAGAGCAAGACTCCATCTCAAAAAAAAAATTAAAAGGGGATTCCCAGCATATGTGTGTTCTGAAGGCTCCTAATCAATTCTAATTTTAGGACAAACCATCAGAACGTATTTGGAGACTAAGTGGTCAAGACTGCTTTTCCCTTAAAAGAGCTAGAAATTAACCCTTTTTTTTCCTCAGCCTTCCTGGCTCACTGTCAGAGGCATGGGCTGCAAGCCATGTGACTGCTGTAAGCTCTTCTAGGCTGAATACAAGGATGACTGGTGAAGCCAAGGTCCGATTCGGTTCAGAAGTGGAACGTTGGCCCTCTGTGGCCTTCACAGGTCTCCTGATGATGACAGTAATGACAGCACTTATCTGGAGCTTACAATGTGCTGGGCACCATCCTAAGCACTTCATACCCCTGTGTGAACTCATTCAATCCCTACAACCACCCTAGGAAGTCAGTGCTGCTGTTTCTCCCATTTTATAAGCGGGAAACTAAGGCACAGAGATGGGAAGTGATTTTACCCAACGTTAGGCGGCGGATTCAGAGTAGAACTGGCTTTTGCACTCCAGGGTCTTCAAGCATCTCATTTTGTACAGAAAACCCCATCTTCTGTTGCTCGGATGCCGGCACAGGTGGAGCAGGCACGACTCTCACAGCACAGCCAGTTGCTCCCAGTCCTTCTCGCCTTACTTTTCCCACACAGAGCTCATGTTCAGAAAGGCTGTCTACCAGATGGTGTTTACAGAAACAGGCACTCGCTCTCCCATTCTGTATGAGTCTAGACATCCACATGAAGCTGCCAGTCAAAGCTTTTGATCAGGGTGAGGCCGTTGGCCATTTCTTTCTTTCTCTCTTCTTTTCTTTTTTTTTTTTTGAGACGAAATCTTGCTTTGTCGCCAGGCTGGAGTGCAGTGGCACGACCTCTGCCTCCCCGGTTCAAGCAATTCCCCTGCCTTAGCTTCCCAAGTAGCTGGGATAACAGGCACGCACCACCATGCCTGGGTAATTTTTTGTATTTTAGTAGAGACAGGGTTTCACCGTGTTGGCCAAGATGGTCTCGAGCTCCTGACTTCGTGATCCATCTGCCTCGGCTTCCCAGAGTGCTGGGATTACAGGTGTGAGCCACCGCGCCCAGCCAGTCATTTCTACGTCTTGCTGAAATCTCTCTTGCTGAAATCTCCCACCAATTCATTCTAAGTGCTTTCATTCTTGTAGCCTAGTTGACTGTATCTGAATGTAAAAGGCTAAGAATTTCAGGTTAAATATATCGAAGGAATAGGTAAGACGATCACAGCTGGATAATGGAAAGTGAAAACAAGATGGTTTTCTAAGCAAAATCACCATCAGACTCTGTTCCCTCAAACCTGCTTCAAGGAGAAGGGCAATTTGAACATTTTGTAATAATAAGATAAACACTTTTGGCACTGATTCACATTTTCTGAAAATAATTATAGTCGTCATTTCAATCTCTGTATAATCTACTGCATGGAGAGTGGGCTCGGTGCGTGAGGAGGGGACAGGTGGCCAAACTCTGGCTGGGCTGAAGGATATGCCCTGCCCTGCCCACTGTCATCTCCCTGATCCTTCTACTGTCTCTCACCTCTATCATGTCCTCCTCACAGCAAGATAATGTAGGGCAAATCGAGTAGGCTTTGGGATCAAATGAACGTGAATTCAAATCCTAGTTGGTATGAGTCTAAGTACCACTCTGAGACTTGGTGTCTTTTTTTGAGACGGAGTCTCGCTCTGTCGTCCAGGCTGGAGTGCAATGGTGCAATCTCAGCTCACTGCAACCTCTGCCTCTGGGGCTCAAGCAATTCTCCTGCCTCAGCCTCCTGAGCAGCTGGGATTACAGGCACACGCCACCGCCCCCAGCTAATTTTTGTATTTTTAGTAGAGACGGGGTTTCACCATGTTGCCCAGGCCGATCTTGAACTCCTAACCTCAGGTGATCCACCCGCCTCTGCCTCCCAGAGTGCTGGGATTACAGGCATGAGCCACCGTGCCCAGCCAAGACTTGGTGTCTCGATCTGTGAGTGGCAGCACACCTTACCTTTCGTGACAACTGGCGAGGAAGTGTATGTAAAAGTCCCCAGCACCAGGCCAAGCACGTAGCTGGTGCGTGGTAACTGCTACTCCCTGCCTTCTAGCTCTCTACATTCCCAGTTGTCCAAACCCTCACCATACTCTGAGTAAAACCGTCTCTTCTTCCATGAAACCTTTTCTAATTTTTGGAGATAAGCAATTTGCAGCCATTTGCCCCCGTGTATCACACAACTTAGGTTATGTTTACAGATTTCCATATCACATTCTTCAGTCCCAGGGCCAAGACTGAGACAAGGCGAGAGAGGCACTCACCCTCAGGACCCCGCATGTGCGGGGTTGGCCCTGGACACTTAGCCTGTGCACAGACCTAGATGTTTTAGACAAAGCCCTCTGGAGTTTTGTAGAGAGGTGGAGTACTGTGTCCTCTCACAGCGTTAATGGTGATGGCCGCCTGCTGTGCTGTGTGAAGTGGGCAGGTGGTAAGAGGTTGGGGCCACTGCACCTGTTGCCTGCACCTCTGCCGTCAAATGAGGATACCTCAGCAAGCGACCCTGCTCACACTTTTCCTTCACCTTGCACGAGGTCATCAGGGACTTCTCTGTTTAGACACGCTAGGGTGAAGCTAGATGGCTCATGAATGCTGTGGGTCTTTTCTCATACTGTGGTGGGCACTGGCGTTAAACTGCTTAGATATGCCTTACTCAGTGTGACCTCGGGTGAGTTCCCTAACCTTCCTGTGCCTTAGTTTCCTCTTCTGTGAGATGGGAACAATACTAGGATTCCTTCCTGTGGTTGCAGTGAGCATGAGAGGAGCTGATGGGTGGAAAATACCGAGGACAGTGCCTGAGGCGGTGTTCCGTTCGCCTTCCCCTCGCTTCTGCTGCTGAGGTCCCTCAGCTGGCATTGAGATTACCCCTGGAGAAGTGCGAGAGGATGCATTTTGATTAAAAAGTCCCTCTCCTCTGCTCTTCTGCTGTGTCTTTCTCACGTGATTCATCCACTGATCCCTGCCATTTGAGTGTTGCTATGCCCCTTGCTCTCTGATGGGACGAACACCTTGGAATCAGGCTGTCTCCGGGACCTCAGGCGCTAGGAACTTGACCAGTGAGCTCCCCCTGGAAATCTGATTCAGGCTGGCATTGCTTTTGTGTGACAGGCTCACTAAGGGTGATTACTTAACACAGGTCTTGAATTCTTTCTTTCATATTACTGCTTTGGAGTTGTCATCTCCCTTTTGCGTTTCTGGAAGGCCTGGAGTAGTTGAGGGATTTAGTTGTGGATCACAGAAAGCAGGGAGGAGTGCCAGGATGGAGGCTCCTGCACCTGGCGTTTTTAGTTGCTGCTCGTGGTCACTTGCCTGTCATTACTGTGGTGGAGGCCTAGGGGTATGCTTCTGTTGGACACATCTGTCCTTCAGATGGAGGAGTTACCTCCACATGGAAAGGCAGCAAGTGCCTGGACTCAGCTGGAGCTGGAGTCTTCCCTGTGTTCTTGGATTGAAAGCTTTTGAGACTGATTTTATTTAATCTTTGTAGTACAGGAGACTCTGGGCCAGGTGCAGTGGCTCATGCCTATAATCCCAGCACTTTGGGAGGCCGAGGAGGGTGGACCACTTGAGCCCAGGCATTCAAGACCAGCCTAGACAACATGGCGAAACCCCATCTCTACACAAAGTTAGCTGGGTGTGGTGGCACACATTTGTAGTCCCAGGTACTCAGGAGGTGGAGGTGGGAGGATTACTTGAGCCTAGGAGGTCAAGGCTGCAGTGAGCCATGATCATGCCACTGCACTCCAGGCTGGACAACAGAGTGAGACCTTGTCTAAAAAAAAAAAAAAAAAAAAAGTAGGTTTTGAAATTGTTAAAGAACATGACCTACCTGCTAATGAAAACTCCAGGTATCCTCAAATGAGGGGTCACTGGCTTCCATTCCGGTGTCCATTCCAGGGTGGACCAGGCAGCCTGTCTGGTGTGAATGAGCCTGCCTGCCAGCCCGCGCGCATCTCTCAGCTCCTCAGGTCACCACAGTGTCATTAACACACACTGGGGGGATCCCGACCTGGCATCACCGGGCTCACAGCGTGCAGGTCTACACTGTGATTTGCAGGGTTTGAACACACAGTCCTTTCTAGCAGCTGGTTTGCTTTCTTATTGGCTCCAGGAAATGTGCTAATGCCCTCATGGTGACTGAATATGGTATGTAGTTATAATTTATATTCTACTTACTGCAATCAAAGTCCCAATGGGAAACATGGGGCAGGCTCACAATAGGATACAAGAGGGATTATTTATTATTTACAACTACAAAGTTGTGAGTGGAGTCTAGGGGATCTACTAATACAAGGGGCAGTGGGCACCTGGGGGCAGCAGCAGAACTGTTCACTGCTCTTTCCCATGTGGGCATCCAAGTGTTTCTGGGTTTCTGGAGCCTAGAAGGAGAGTTGGGTAAAGTCAGCCCCAGAGGAGTAGTGACCTCCTGTCATTCGGGCCATGCAGCCAGCTGGAGGCAGCTTCCCAGGGACAGTGGCTGGGGAAGACGCTCTCAGAACCTTCGCTCCTCTCTCTGTTCTCCTGCCGGGGCTCCCCATGAATCAAGCCCAACCAAAGGCCAGAGGGCATGAAAGGCCATCGCCTTGGTTTATACCAAGTCCCCTGGGGCGGAGAGCAGACGAAACGGCATCCCTCCAGCAATCCCACCTAGAAAATAATTCACGGATTCAGAGAGCTTGTGAGCAAAAAGAAAAGTGAAAAACGTTCAAAATCAAGCACAGAATCAAGGCAGGACGACTGTCTGAGGAACCTGAAGTGAAACGGTTACTCGGGTATTAATTTTTGTGTTGAACTTCCTAGCAGGCATGGCACAGGGAAAACCTGTGTATAGACACATATGACGTGTGTCTACAGAGGTCGACTAGAAGGAATAGTGCACCAGAGGCCCCTGGGTCCACTTCACGTTCCTGTCCCAGAGCTTGGCACTGATGCGACCTGCATATCTCGAATGAATCCAGGTGCCCATCTTACTAGTCAGAGAAGAGATGCAGTATTCCTAATCTGGGAAAATGTTTGTTTTCAGGTTTCAAGGAGGATTTTCAGATGGACGTTTTTAAAATCCTGGCAGCCATCCTACATCTGGGCAACGTGCAGATCACCGCGGTGGGCAACGAGAGGTCCTCAGTTAGTGTGAGATGCTCATTTGTTTTACTTTTCCTTTGTCCGAGGGTCATAGTGGAACCGGTTCGCAGCTGGCCTGCCTTTGCTTTTTAGCAGCAGGCATAGACGGCCTCCTGGGTAGACTGGTTTAGCAGGAAGCAGGCAGCAAGGGTTTTTCAGGGGTTGCCTTCAAGGAGTAAAGCCTCCTCCCCTTGCAACAGTAGAGGAGGGGAAATGTGTCTTCTGTGTGTTTTTCTTTTATTCAACAAGTCCGTATGCAGCACCTACTAAGTGCCACGGACAGTCATAGCATCTGGGGAAACAGCAGTGAACGACACAAAGCAAGAAGCCCTTCAGAGAGCTTATGATCAGGGGTAGGGAGGAGACACAACAAGCAAATGTGATCTCCGGCAGCTGGTGACGGCTGGCACAGAGGAAAGTAAAGCAGAGGGGGCATGCGGAGGGGCCGTGCCTTTCATGTGGGGTGGTCAGAGAAAGCCTTTCCGGGAAGGCGGTGGTGGGCAGCGGCCTGAAGGGGATGAAGAAGCAGGTTGTACCTGTGGATGGGGGAAGAACAGCAAGTGCGGAAACTCCCAGGCAGAAGATGTCATTTGAGATACAGCAGGGGTGAGTGACAGGGAGGGTGTGGATGAGACCAGAGGGAGAAGGGGGATGGCAGACCACGTAGGACCTTAAGGACGCTGGGTAGTTTTCAGCAGAAGGACACTCACTACCTCCTTACACCTGCTTGACTCAGACGTCAGTGGTGCTGGCTTCCTGGGAATGTGTTTTAAGTTTTGTGATAGATTTCTTTAATGGACACAAGTTAATTTAATGGGTGTTTCTTCTATGACACATACTATGAGTAGTGATTCTTGGGGGAGGGGTATGTGTTTAATTAGTCTCATCAATGTCCATGTAAAGAAGAAAACAAACACAAGTAAAAAATGTTTCTATGAAACACAGAATCTGCCTACCTTTAAAGCTTTGCATTAACAGTGACATGTCTGTCCTAGTCAACTCAGAATGCCATATCAAAATGCCACAGGCTGACTGGCTTCAACAGTAGACATTTGTTTTCTCACAGTTCTAGAGGCTGGAAGTCTGAGAGCAGAGTGTCAGCCTGCTCGGTTCTGGTGAGGACTTCCTGGCTCCTAGACAGCCACCTTCTCATTGTGTCCTCATGGTGGAGAGAGAGCAGACACTGTGATGCCTCTTACGAGAACACTAATCCCATCATGGCAGGCCTCACCCTCTCGACTTTCGCCAACCCTGATTACCTCCCAAAGGCCCCATCTCCAAATACTGTCACGTTGGGGGTTAGGACTTCAACATCTGAGTTTTGGAGGGACACAAATATTCAGTCCGTAACCATGTCTATTTTCATGTCCCTCAAATAACTGATGGGAATAGTTGATCATTTTGTGTACCCGGTGAGTTCCTGGCTGTCTGCTACCAACGGTTTGGGGAGAGGGCAGAGCTGAGTGGAGCATGAGCTCCTGGGCTCGGCGTTTTAGGCCTGTTACTGTGACCAGGAAGTAGTTCTCCTTCTTCTCCTCCAGCTTTCACCTCAGCACCCCTCCCATCCCCCCGCGGTGTGCAGACCTCCCAGAATGAGTCAGTTCCCCAAGTGGGAAAGCAGGGAGAGAAGTGACGAGAGGCCTGGGGGAGAGTCTGGCGTGTCCGAAGTGGCAGGTCCCTCTGTTTCTTTGCTCAGTTACCTCAGAGAAGCTGGGCTTCTGCCCTTTTTCCCCTAAACCCCCAAAGACTAAAAATGTGGTTTCTGCCCAACAAATGCCACCACACTGAGCCCTCTCCCGTGAAGCTTGTTGTGAAGGTAGCATTTTGGAGGAGGAATTAACATTGACTGGCAGAAAATCCTTTCTGTGTTCTAAGAATATCTGTGGAAAATTCCCAGTCCTATAATTATTGGTCCTAGATTTGGGATCCATTTCCACCCATTTGTATCAGGAACTTGAAACGTTGGACACGTTAAATTTGGACAAAGCCGTCTGACTTTCTGAAAAGCTGCTGCCCTTTGCATTTTTTTCCCATAGCAGCACCTGCAGCTGAATTGTTTTTGACTCAGAAGGTTTCGTTGGTTCTTAGAAGGAAGGAAACCAAATGCCTCTGCCAGTCCCCTCCCTTATGAGGTCAGGCACGTCAAAGCCAGCTCTGTGTTACTGTGATGCTGGTCTGCAGGGGTGTGGGTAGAGCCAGGGAGGGGCAGGGCTGTTTCCATGGCTTCCTCCACTGTGTCCTGAGGCTTTTTAGTGCAATCACGTGGGTGTCCTGGTGGGCTGGAATGGTGCCTGCAGGGGAGCCTGCCTTGGGAGTTTTCCTGACTGACAGAGGAGCTGGGAGTCACATCCTCGCCTGAGGACAGGAGCCCTTTGTCCACACCGGCTGAAGGGAAATGGGAGCACCTCTTCCCTCTTTTCATCTGCTGACCAGCGGGGCAGCTCTCATGCCCGGGCTTGGGGGAGAAGCAAGATTTCACTTTGTGCATGCAGGAAAAGTCCCACCCCAGGCCTCATGTCAGCTGAGGCACTAGCTCAGCCACGGGAACCGCACCAGTTTCTGCCTGGCAGCAACACCCAGGTACCTCCTGGGCCATCATCCAGGCAAACCCCTGGCCACACGAGGTGGGGCAGGGTGAATGCACACTCTTGACAAGTGGCCCAGGATGGTACAAAGGGAAGAGAGAGGGCTGCATCCACATCCACAGGAACAGGGCGGGGTCTAGGGAGGATGACCTCCATGGCCTTAGTCACCGCGGACATTCTTTGGTTAACATGAAAAATCAGTGTGGGATGCAGCCCTGGACTCCCCGGCATTGCTGCAGGGGTGGTCCTCCAAGGGCCAGGTGCAGGACCCGTGCCGGTGCAGCCCTCTCGCTCTACTCCCAGGTCTGTCTCCACCTCCTGAGGCCTGGACATCCTTGTGCCAGCTACTAGTCAGCTCTTGCACAGGCCTGAGTGTGGGCACAGGGGCCTGGGCCGGGTGGGTTTGTGTGGCTTTGGATGGCTGGGCCACCTGACGGGGCTTGTGCTTGTTTTTGAAGGAGGATGACAGTCACCTGAAGGTGTTCTGTGAGCTCCTGGGCCTGGAGAGTGGCAGAGTTGCTCAGTGGCTGTGCAATCGCAAAATCGTCACAAGCTCTGAGACGGTGGTAAAACCCATGACCAGGCCTCAGGCTGTCAATGCCAGGGATGCTCTGGCCAAAAAGATCTATGCTCACCTGTTCGACTTCATTGTGGAGAGAATTAACCAAGCGTTGCAGTTTTCAGGCAAGCAGCACACTTTTATTGGTGTTTTGGACATTTATGGGTAAGATTCTCTTCAGTGAGCCTGTCTTTCCTCCTTTACATGTTGAGAACCATGTGGTTTTTAGATTATTTTGTTCTGGTTCCTTTGTATTTCACATGATTAGAAAGATAACACTCTCTGCTTTTGCCCCTATAGATGCTAAGTACACTCTACTGGGCTATGGTGCCGTTTATTTAAAGTGCATTAAAGAGATGCTGAATTAGTAATGACTGGCGTTAAGAGCTCACTGTGTGCCAGCTCTGAGGCTGCCTGACTTCCCTGAGCTTTCTCACTTCATTCTTAAGCAACCTCATAACTATCCCCATTTTAGAGCTGCAACAACCAAGGCTTAGAAAGACTCAATAACTTGGTCACAGTTGCTCCACTGGTGGGAAAACCCAGCACAGTTGTGAGGCTCCTGCTTCTGCTTTTCCCACCAAAGGCCCCTGTGGTGTGGAGCCCCGGGGTCCCTTCCCATTCAAATCACAGGGGACGACAAGTCACCTAGGCCTGCATCTTGCCCAAGCCCAGCGGCCAGAGGTGGACTGAACCCAGGTCTCTGATCAGCCACCGCCACCCCAATCATTTTCTGTTCTCGGGTGAGAAGGTCTTGGATTTTCCCCAGCCCTCCTCCCGGAGATCTTACCCTTCATCCCATCCTGGAATTGGGTTCTTTTTCATTGTCTCTGCCTGGTCCTCCTTCTCTAAACCCCAGGCCCAGCTCCTGCTGAAACTGCTGGGGAGTAACCAGAGTGGAAGCTGGCATGGAGGGCTCCGCAGAGGTTGTTATCCCTCAGGATTTTCTCAACAGCTGGCCCCAGTGCCCAGCCCTTGCCTCTCTCCTGGGACCCACCCTGGTTTCTTAGCAGGAGAAGGGGGAAGATTGACCCATGAAAGGCATCGTGGAGTGTTCCACCTGGATTGGGGGATCTCCCCCCACACCCTGGCAAAAAGCAGCTCAACCCCATTCCCCATGCAAAGGGGAGAGCCGAGCCCTGGCCTTCATGGCCCTGCTGCTGCCTCCTGGGGAGGAGGGGACAGGGCCACGCCACGCTGTCACGCTGTTGGACTTGCACGCGGGTAGAGAGGCAGCTTTTCCCATAGCTGTCAAATGGGAGACAGTGCCTCAAGGGAGTTGCTTTGTTTAATTTAGATTCTACGTTAATATGTATGGCTCCCAATTCATAGTACATGTCAACAGTTATAAAATGCTTAATACATTACTGGGATAGTCTAGTCAATTATTTACCTTGTCTTGTTCCAAGAAAGTGTTTGAGCAGCCCGTAAAAGCTTAAGTGAACTTTTAAAAATGGATAGTCCTCATTAAAAATAGTCCTGTTTCACTGTGGTGGAAATATGTAATTGTTCTGTTATTCTCTGTTCTTTTGGGTGTTTTAAAAATGTATTTTTAAATGGCAGTCCTTTATTTTAAGAGTGTATTTCTTTTTTTTTTTTTTGAGACAGAGTCTTGCTCTGTCGCCTAGGCTGGAGTACAGTGGCACCATCTCAGCTCACTGCAACCTCCTCCTCCCAGGTTCAAGTGATTCTCCTGCCTCAGCCTCCCTGGTAGTTGGGACTACAGGCACCTGCCACCACACCTGGCTAATTTTTTGTATTTTTAGTAGCTATGGCGTTTCACAGTATTAGCCAGGATGGTCTCGATCTCCTGACCTTGCAATCTGTCCACCTCGGCCTCCCAAAGTGCTGCGATTACAGGCGTGAGCCACCACGCCCGGCCATTATTTCATATTTTTATCTAACAGATATTTATATCCCAGGCACTGTGTTGGAGGCAATGGTTGAACAGCACAGACACACGGCTCTTGCCGCCGTGGGACCGAGACTGGTGAGGGCGGCAGGCCGGCAGTAGAGGTTGGGATGAGTCCTGGGAAGGGAGGAAGGTGTGCTGGAGGTTAGCAGGGGGTGGGGACAGAGCAGGGGCAGCCGTGTGCAAGGAGTAGCAAGCTGGATGTTGGCCCCCAGGCAGGATCCAGGACCACTGTAATAAGGAATCTGAATTTTTCAGCTATGTGGAAAAACCTGAGATGAGTATTTATAAATTCTCAAAGACTTGTTAGAATAAATTATTTTAAGATTCCTCTCAAATATTCTAACAACAGCCTCTTTGCTGCCACCCTTGAGTTCATGAGACGCCTCCAAAAAATCAGTTTTCCTCTAGGCAGCAGGGCTGCAGCCCGGGGCCAAGCCCTTCCCGCCCCCTCCAGCAGCCTCACTTCTAGGCTAACCCTCGCCCAGGCGTACCTGCAACTTTTGAGAAAGCTCATTTTGACTGGGAAATAAGGAAGCTTCAAAGGAACAGTTAGCATCTTTGAAAGCAAGTAAAGCTGAGGCTATGAGCTTCCAGGTCTAAGCTGAGAGCGGACGAAGGCTGGTGACTCCCCGGCCTGTCGTGTTAGGTTCTTTGGACCCAGAGTTGGAAAAGCCTGGGTCTGGGGGTCAGACCCCTCGGAGTGAGCTCCATAGCATGCCAGTTACGTGACCCCAAGAAAGTCACAGAACCTCTCCAAGCCTCAGTTTCTGCATCTACAAGATGGGGCCTCTCTTGCAGGGTGATTTTGAAGACAAGATGGAAGGTATGCAGGTACCTTGAAAACCATAAGCATGGATCCAATGTGAAGTGTTATCATAGTCAATGTGCCTTTAGCATTTTAAGTCACAGATCTAGGTCTTTCCATAGGTCCTAAACTTCAGTTCTTTGTGCCCCCAAATAATGCATTGATATTTGACATTTTGCCAGGTTCTAGAAAGCCCTGCCCTTGGCCCCAACTGTGAGCTGCAGAGCGCAGTGAGACCCTTTTGAATCTCCCCTAGGCCCAGCCCTGGCCTTGCTTCCATGAGCAGACCAGCCTCCAAATCTCTGAGCCACCAAGGCTGCGTGTGGAATGGGGCCGTTCGAGCTGCTATGCGTCACCCTGGAGCTGCCTAGAGGACAGTCCAGGTTCTTACCCTGCCCAGGAATTCCAGATTGAGCCAAACCAGCTGTCAAGTGAGACTCCCAGGGAACCCGTGGTAGGAGCTGGCAGGAACCTCTCAGGATTAGGGTGGTTAAGAACAAAGCTTTAGAGGCACCAAGCACTGGGGTCGAATTGCATTTCTGGCACCACTTGCTGGCTGTTGGTCCTCACCATGGTCACTCCTTCTCTGACCCTCGTGTGACAGTGGAGCCACAGGAGCCCTTCACATAGGGCTGTGTGAGGGTTAAGGGAGGTGACATGCATAAATGCTGACACCTTAAAGCGCTCAGCAAGCTGCCTCCCAGCTGGAGCGCATCTGGCCAGGTGCTAAATTTGGCGCCTCTGTTTTGTTCTGCCCACAGCATGTTTTGCAGAGTGGGATTACTCACTTAAAAGTCCCAGTTTTCTGCCTTTTCTTGAGAACCAGTGAATCTAACATCCTGGCCCACATTCGTCCATGGCTACGGCTGGCAGGAGCTGAGTAGCAGCTGCCCCTTGGACAATCCTGATGGCTCTCCAGCCCCCGCACGGCTCACTGTTGTGCCGTATCTAGTCTGCTTCCCAGGCCTGTCCCCAAGGGCTCCTCTCAGTTCTTGAGCTTGCAACTTCAAAGCAACTGCAGAGGCAACTGATGAAAGTCTGAACATGGAAGCCAGCCGTGTCTGTCTCGTCCCTGACGGAGTGTGCTGGGCTGTAGGATATGAAATGACTTTGTCCTTTTCCTCCAGGAACTCTGAAAGCACCCCTTCGGGAGGCAAAATTGTGCCGCAATTGTGCTGCTCCTGCCCTCAACAGACAAGGAAAGGAGAATAGGAAACCACATTGCCTTCTCACTGAAGGCACAGGCATCACAGTCAGGCAGCTTCGCAGCTAAGTTCTGACACAAGCTGTGTGACCTTTGGCAAGTTTCTTAACCTCTCAGGCTTATTTTTGACCTGTAAAGTCAGAATAACAATTGCCAATATCACTGTTGTTGTGCAGACTACACCATATCGTGACACGCCTATTTTAATGCCTTGCTTGGGGTAGGTGTTTTATACCTACCAGATTCCTTCCAGGGGACAACCAGGAAAAGGGTTACATATAAACTGACTACTAGGATATCATTAAAACCAGAAGCTTTGAGGGGCATTTAAAACTTGTAGAAGATATAGCAAATGTTTAAGCTTCTAAGTGTCAAAAAATATCTATAAACAAATGCATATGTCCTGCTTCAGGTTATATTTTAACTTGTTTAAATTGTATTTCAGTTTTGAAACCTTTGATGTGAACAGCTTTGAACAATTTTGCATCAATTACGCTAATGAAAAACTGCAACAACAGTTTAACATGGTAAGTGACCCTTCTGCCTTCTTGACTAGTTCTCAGCCGTGTGTATGTGTGTGTCTGTGTGTCTGTGTGTCTGTGTGTCTGTGTGTGTGTGTGTGTGATCATGGAAAGAGGCATTCTTCTTCAGGTTTCAAATTTTTATGCAAGGAGCCTCACGCTGGGTTACTGCACCACCTTGTGGCCAAATCTTGAAATCACACCCTCTCATCTATTTGCTCTTTTTTGAATCACCTGCCAATGTGTGAGCCTTACTGCGCCTCTTGGATACAGACCCTCTGTGCAGCCAGGCAAAACTATTTAGTTGGTTGCCTGAGGCCTCCACTTTCTTTCAAGCCTCTCTGTCTTTGCACTTGCTGCTTTCTCTGCCTTAACCCACCTGCTCCTGTTTTTTCCCCATTGCTTTATCTTCACCTGGCCAACTCCAGCTTGTGTTTTGAGATCCAGCTCCCCTGAGAGCCTTCCGCGTTATCTCCTGGCCTCCTCCTATGTGCTTCCTTGTCACAGGCCCGTCACATGGGATTATCATCATTTGCATGCAAGTCTCCAAATAGACTTAGTCACCTGGAGAGTCCAGGACTGGCATTCTTTGTCTCTCTCAGCCCAGTGCTTATCTCGGCACATGCAGCACTAAACAGCAGATGGCCAATGGATTATGGGAATGAGTTTCTCCAGCCTTAATTTAGAACAAGACATATATGGTACCTTCGTAACTACTGATAAGATCAAATGTATCCTCCCATGGAAACAGACAGGAGATGGATTCCAATTTTTTTTCCCACTAGGAAGATTTGTTTATTCAAAAGACATTTTTGAGTGCCTATTGTGTATACCAGGTACCAAGTTAAGTGCTGAGATAGAAAGATGAATAAGACAATTTTAAAAATGTTGACTAAATGCTACTTGTGGCCGTTTTGGCATTTATTATTGCTATGTGTATTGAATACAATTTCGACCTCTTAAATCAGTTCCCTAGATGCAAGAACTTTAGTGAATTCACTTTTGAACTCCCAACAGTACTGATGCCTTTCTGCTCCTAACAGAAATCGATGAAGTTAAAAGTTGATTGGACATCCTTCTACATTGGCTCTACCATGAAACTACTCTCATATTTTTTTAAATAGTTGCCTCCCTCACATTTCTATTTGGCTCTGTTTCTGAAAAGCCATGAAAGTGAAAATGCTTTACTAACTCACATTTTCCTTTTAGCCTACATCCTAAACTTTGGCTACATGTTCATGGGAAGAATTTTGATTCCAGTTCATAATAGAAATCATGTATTAATACCCTAACAGTTACTCCATGGAAAGGTTATACCTTTGTTAGTGTTTAGTCTTATTCTGCCTCAGAACCCCTGAGGAAAAGTCTTGGAGAGCTTGGGCTTTGGCTCAAACTAAATTGGGTTTGAGTCTCAGCTCTACCTCCCTCTGGGACCTGGGGTTCTCTAAGCCTCTGTTTCCTTGTTTTAAAAATGAGTCGTCATTACACATTGTATGCATGTGTCAAAATACCACATGTACCACAAAACTATGTACAACTATTATATATCAATTTTAAAAGAGTCAATAATAGCTGTCTAATGTTGTGAGAAGACCTAACATTGAATCCTACTCAGAAGTTTCTTTTTTTTTTGCCCAGAATTAATTCATGTATAACCATTAAATTTCATTCCATTGTAAATTTCTATTTCTTTAACATTTGCAAGGCTTTCCTGGAAATTTAACATTAATAACTACAGCTGAGGTTTATTCCAAGTGCATATTCAGTATAACTCACCTGAAGTCCAACTCTCTGTGGCTGCTACCCTGTCCCCTGGCTGCAGTGGCGTGCTGCTCCCCAGCATGTCCACCTTACCCTCAAAGTGACACTGATGGCAGATGTCTTGCCAAAAATCACAAATCAGAGGCTGCAATTCTATTTTTTGTTTTTGCTTTTGTTATCCCCTCCTGTTCTTCTTCCTCATCCACTTCCTCCTCCTTCTCTTCCTTTTTCCTCTTCTCCTTTTTCTGAGTCGTCTGTCCATCTGTAGATCCTCCCAGGAGGGGTAGTACCTTCCTTCAGTTGTCGGCACAGGGAGCTTTGGTTAGGACTCTCCTGATCTCCGGTCTCCCTCATCTGGCTGCCACTGGGCCTTGCACCTGATGCCCGCAGGGAGCTCAGCAGTAGCAGGTGTAGAAGTGCAGGTGCCACCTTCCCCTCTCAGCCCACTTACCCTCCACGTGACTTTCTGTGGTCACGTCACACCATGGACCCCGTGTCCTGAGCCTGACGTCCATCCTGACCTCTTCCCTCGTCATCCTCCTCCCCAAGTCGCAGCCACCAAGAGCATCGGGCTGAGTCCTCACTGGTCTCATTGCCTGCGGTCCTTCCCTCCTCTGAGCCATCCTTCAGGTCTCGTCATAATCCCTCCACCCTCCAGTGGGTCCTCACTGCTCCTAGAAAAAGGCCATAGGCCCAGAATTCTCTAGGGAGGGTGTGAAGGTCTCGGGTGATCTGACTCTACCATTCTTTGCCACCACATTGCCTGCTGTCCTCCTGTACTTTCTAACCTGCTTGAGGTGCGTTTCTCAAGCACCCATTGAGCTTTTGTGCGGTTCCCACTGGGATTCCTCCATGGGAGGCTTTTGTTCTTGATGCCCCACCCACCCCACCCCACCTCACCACACCCCACCTCACCACACCTCACTACACCTCACCACCCCTCACCACCCCTCACCACCAACCAGCCCAGCTTTCTTTCATCCTCCATGGTAGGCCTGAGTACATCCTCTGGAAGCCTCCCGGATACCCCTACAGCCCAAATAAGTAGTGCACAAAGATCTCTAAGCAGTGGGCTTCTCTCACTGGCCCGGCAACTAGCATTCTCAGGTAGTTGGCTCCACCCAGCCAGGCTGCATTAGGCCAAAGAGGCTGGATCTGTCCTTGAATAGCTCCTAGCAGGAAGGGGCTGTAGGACCACACTGAGTACCATGTGGTGCTGGTGGTGACACAGGCTGGCCCAAGCCATGTCCTGGGAGGTGGAGACCCACTCAGACTAGGTGGGAGGATGACAGCTAGACCCGCTTTAGGAACTCAGTGGTATTGATCATAGTATGGGCCTTGTCTATACTTCAGGGTCTTCCTGTTTAAACATAAATATTACAGATCAACCATTTATGTTTTCCAAATGCTTACGTCCTGCTCTTTGGAAACACACTTTAATATTCTGTTTTACTTTCTGTATTAACTTTGGATTCCTAGCATGTCTTCAAACTGGAACAAGAAGAATACATGAAGGAAGATATCCCTTGGACGCTGATAGATTTCTATGACAATCAACCGGTTATTGATCTGATTGAAGCAAAAATGGGAATTCTGGAGTTACTGGATGAAGAATGTTTGGTAACTTTTAAGAATAATTGTTTTTTTCAACTTTTAAGTATTAACAGAGGAGCATTTTGCAAAGCAGTTTTTTTGAAGTGTGCTTGTAAAATCCTGGTGTTTACCCAGTTGGTTGGGTGGATATTAATGCTGGGACAGCATCCACAGCAGGGACCCCAGAGGGCCCGCTGGGCCTTTTGCCCTCAGCCTGTGTAGACCACCCTTGGGGAGCTGCACCACCTCTTAGGTAACGTCCAGCACGGAGGCTGACCCAAGGTGTATGTAGAAACATGCATGGAAACAGCAGGTGACTCCACTCAAGCTGTCGGTGACTAATAACAATTGAGTTTTCTTTTATATCCTGGTTCTTGTGAGTCATCAGCTATAGCTGAAAAATCAACATCGTGTGATTCACCGGAAGAGCTCTCTAGGAGTTTTCTTCTTACCTTTCCCTCTGGGAAACCCCGAAGTTGGCCAGCCTGGCAGTGTCTCTTGTGGGGGCACAAGAACAAATAATCCCCAAGAGGGGATTAATAAGGTTTCGGGGTTAAAGGATTTTTTTTTTTTTTTTTTTTGAGATGGAGTCTTGCTCTGTCACCCAGGCTGGAGTGCAGTGGTGTGATCTCAGCTCACTGCAACCTCCACTTCCTGAGTTCAAGCGATTCTCCTGTCTCAGCCTCTGGAGTAGCTGGAATTATAGGCGCCCACCACCAGGCCCAGCTAATTTTTTTTTTTTTTTTGAGACGGAGTCTCACTCTGTTGCCCAGGCTGGAGTGCAGTGGTGTGATCTCGGCTCACTGCAACCTCCACCTCCCAGATTCAAGCGATTCTCCTGCCTCAGCCTCCTGAGTAACTGGGATTACAGGTGCACACCACCACGCCCAGCTAATTTTTGTATTTTTAGTAGAGATGGGGTTTCACCATGTTGGTCAGGCTGGTCTCAAACTCCTGACCTCATGATCCACCCGCCTCAGTCTCCCAAAGTGCTAGGATTACAGGCTTGAGCCACCATGCCCGGCCATGCCTGGTTAATTTTTTCTTTTTTTTTTTTGTTTTTTTTTTTGAGATGGAGTCTCACTGTCTCCCAGGCTGGAGTGCAGTGGTGTATCTTAGCTCACTGCAAGCTCTGCCTCCTGAGTTCATGCCATTCTCCTGCCTCAGCCTCCCAAGTAGCTGGGAGTACAGGTGCCCGCCACGACGCCCAGCTAAATTTTTGTATTTTTAGTAGAGACAAGGTTTCACCATGTTAGCCAGGATGATCTCGATCTCCTGACCTCGTGATCCGCCCACCTCAGCCTCCCAAAGTGCTGGGATTACAGGCGTGAGCCACCGTGCCTGGCCAATTTTTGTGTTTTTAGTAGAGACAGGGTTTCCGTCTCAAAAAAAAAAAATCACGTGTATCAAGAACAAATTTTGCAACTAGCTTAGTACAAGGAGGTATGCTCTTATTTCAAGGAGTGAGTTAATTAGGAAGTAAAATAAGAAAAACTGTTTTCCTGAGGCAAGGGAAGGGGAGGACTGTCTATTCAGGTGCCAGCCTTTTCCCATTCACCCGTGAATAAAGGTCATGTTCATGTAATGGAACCCACACTATTTTTTTCCTGAACCTTTAGACTTCTTTGGGAAGAAATAAAATACCACCCATTTTATAGAAATAAAATTCTTCATTCTAAAGTTATTGTGCGACCATTTCTTTTTAAAGTTTTGTTCTTCTAAAGGGACGTTGATGTATCCATTTAAATATCACCTCAAACACCCCACAACTATATGTAATTGTTATTTGTCAATAATTTTTAAAGTGCCCTAAAGATTAAGATTAAGGACAAATTGATGCCTAAAGTTGCTCTTTTAAAAAAGGCTTTAAGGCCAGGCGCAGTGGCTAATGCCTGTAACCCCAGCACTTTGGGGAGGCCAAGGTGGGTGGATCACCTGAGTTTAGGAGTTGGAGAGCAGCCTGGCCAACATTGTGAAACCCCGTCTCTACTAAAAATACAAAAATTAGCCGCGCGTGGTGGCAGGCACTTGTAATCCCAGCTACTTGGGAGGCTGAGGCAGGAGAATCACTTGAACCCAGGAGGCAGAGGTTGCCGTGGACTGAGATGGCGCCGTTGCACTCCAGCCTGGGTGGAAGAGCCAGACTCCATCTCAAAAATAAATAAATAGGAAGCCTGTAATTGAGAGCAGTTCACTAAAGTGCCAAATCACCTTGGTTTCTTAGAATTAGTGCTTTTCCTCGCCTGTATGAATCTCTAGTTTTCTTACTTGCTAGTTGCTTTATTTTTATTTTCCAGTTACCACATGGAACTGATGAAAACTGGCTTCAAAAGCTGTATAATAATTTTGTCAACAAGAACCCTTTGTTTGAAAAGCCTAGAATGTCGAACACATCCTTTGTCATCCAGCACTTTGCTGATAAGGTACTGCGAAGGTCTCCAGCAATGCCGTCGACCCCAGAACCCACACAGCCTCTAGGAGGAGTAGGCAGGCCGGGAATGTTTCTGGTCAGATTCAAGTCACACTTAACATGTAGCTTTGATAAGTGTGTGTTTAACAGTTCCTGCTTTGTTTTTATGATGACATACATGAGTTTCAACTGTACTACTTTAAAGACGAATGTGTTGTTAAAAGACCTCACTTCTGATTTTGAATTTACTGTGAATTCATTAACCTCTTATCAGTTTATTTTCTGTATGAAAGTGTGATCATCAAGACAGCATAATTCTTTCCTATGATGAAAGCTATATCTTTTTCTGAAGTTCTATTTGATTAAACTGGACTATATTACAATGGCAACATAGGTTAATTCAAGATGTTGATGGGTTATCTTCGTGCTTTTTTTCATCTTTTGCATCTTTTTTCTTCTTTATATGTCTCCTTTTTCTTTTTGCTAAACAGATGTTACTTGTCTGAAATGAAAAATTTTTGTTAAAATTGCATTATAGAAAGCTTAGAAAACAGAAGGAAAAAATTGCCATAACCACCTGTCCTAAATGTACATTCTTATTTGTTTTCCTTCCTTAAGGGAGCTCCTACCTCCTCCCATGTCCTGGTTGGGTGTTGCCTTGGTAGGCTGGCCCAGTGCCAGGGCTCACGGGAATGACTTGTGCTTGTCTGTGTTTATTGCAGAGGCTGGTGCTGTGAGTCAGAGCTGGTCAGTCCCGAGTGACTGATGGTGGAGGGAGGGGACAGCAACCTGGAAAGCTATGATCACCTTTGTGTGCTCACAGAGGACTGTAAAATATTAAAATATAGGATTGGCCGGGTGCAGTGGCTCACACCTGTAATCCCAGCACTTTAGGAGGCTGAGGCGAGTGAATTGCTTGAGGCCAGAAATTCGAGACCAGTCTGGCCAACATGGCAAAACCCCGTCTCTACTAAAAAATACAAAAATTAGCCAGGCGTGGTGGCACGCACCTGTAATCCGAGCTACTCAGGTGATTGAGGCAGGAAAATTGCTGGAACCTGGGAGGTTGCATTGAGCCGAGATCACGCCACTGCACTCCGGCCTGGCCGACAGAGTAAGACCCTGTCTCAAAAAAAAAAAAAAAAAAAGTTAAGTTTTTAGTGCTTAGACTTTTTCAGATAGGCTCCTGAAAAGATGCCTATGAAATGAATGATCATATGCAAAATTATATTTTCTAGCTATTGTCATAATTTCAGGGTCTGGTCCCTGAACCAGAAAGGAAAGGCCAGACTCCATAAAAAGCACATATGGGATTTCTTTCAAGGGTCTCTCTTTATAGGATGTAGTTTCTGTACATGTAAATTCTCTCACCTGCCACTTCCAGGAAGTCTCCCTTCAAAAAACTAGGCAGCGTTTGGGCTGGACTGTGGATTGATTGGTGGGAAGAACCCACACACGCTATGGGGTTAGATTAGGTTTTCGGTCTCATTGGCCAGGGAAATCAGGTCATATTGAATGCAAGGCAGCTGAGCTTAGATGTAGCAACTCAGCACATCTTCCCTTGGTCCCCGAGTCCCCAACAGAGGCATCAGCTGCCTGTGACACTGTCCCCACAGATGCTCGCCCGGACCAGGACAGCTCTATATTTGCCACCTTTGCCTGTCTGTCCTAGTGGCTCACACCACCATTCTGGAACAATTTGTACAACAATCCAGGTACTTCATTCACAAAGAAGTGTTTACAAACAGCCGGTGTTCCTGGATCTTAACCTACCGGCAAGAGTACTTCCTTGCCTGGGGTACAAAGCAGAGGCCATGCCCAGGAACCCTCTGCCTCCAGATTCCAGCACTCTCCCCTGTTTCCTCATTGTCAATTTTTAACATTAATTTTAATATGTTTTTAATTTATGAAAAATATATTATCACATATTAAGATATGCAATCCAGAGGCATGAACTATAGGGAGGTTGAATGTTTAAGCAGCCACCCTGATATGCCATGGTTTGAGGGATTCGAGAAGCGTTACTTATCAGAAAGGGCAGCATGGAGAGTTTTTCTAAGCCAGATTCAAGCAGTGTAAACGTTTACCCACTCTAAACCTGACTGAGGGCTTGGCGGCTCTCGAAGGCCCGGTGGTCAGCTGATCGGTTTTTCTATCCTTTCTACCACATTAATGTTGATTTAGGAAACGATGTCTGTTTGAACCCAGTGAACACCACTAAGCTTTTTCCTCCTCCTGGTGGCTTCAAAGGCAAAGGGAGACCTAAGTCAGGTGTTCTTGTATGAACTGCACATACCGCAGGGAGCAACGGGACCCCTGTGGCCAGAGGGAGCTGACAGGTGAGTGCAGAGTGATCAGCAGGCAGGTGAGAGATCCAGGTGGTAGCAGAGCAGACACATTCCCAGCTGATACATAATGGGGCTGCTGCGGTGGCGCACAGAAAACAGACCTCTTTTTGTAAGATCGCCTCTATAGCCTTTTTATTAATCTTTCTTTAAAAAGAGATGAAACTTGTGCTTAGAGCCTATATTCTTTGGCCTCTTTGGGAATAATTGATTGCTTCCTCTGTATAGGTAGAGTATAAATGTGAAGGTTTCCTGGAGAAAAACAGAGACACCGTCTATGACATGCTGGTCGAAATCCTGAGAGCAAGTAAGGTCTGTAAAGTCCTAGTGGTAACTAAAACTATTATATAATTGACATGGATCTAGATGTATATAAGGAAAGAGTAAGGGGAGAGAGAGCGCGTGTGTGTGTGTAAACTCTCTGGACAGTGGTAACTTGTAGCTCACAGTTACAAAAAGATAACTACTGTAAATCTACTATATGCAAAATCAGAAATCAAACATGCAGATGACGGGAAGGACAGCTAATAGAACCATTAAAGAATCACAATTCCAACCACATGTGGTGGCTCACGCCTGTAATCCCAACACTTTGGGAGGCGGAGGTGGGTGGATTGCTTGAGGCCAGAAGTTTGAGACCAGCCTAGCCAAAAAGGCGAGACCCCATCTCTTCTAAAAATATAAAAACATTAGCAAGGAGTGGTGACATGCCTGTAGTCCCAGGTACTTGGGAGGCTGAGGTTGGGAAGACTGCTTGGCCCTGAGAGGTAGAGGCCGCAGCGAGCCATGATTGCACCACTGCACTCTAGCCTGGGTAACAGAGCAAGACCCTGTCTCAAAACAAAACAAAACAAAACAAAATACGAAATTCACTCTGAGAGAAGATAAGACATTTAAAGAAATAACTGATACAAAGCAGAAGGTAGTAAGTGCTTTAAAAGAGGTACAAATACAAGATGAAGACAGTTCAGAGAAGTCGGGATTCATTCATTCATTGTGAAGGGGGTGGGGCTGGAAAACTTCTTTTTTTTCTTTTTTTTTTGAGACGGAGTCTCGCTCTGTTGCCCAGGCTGGAGTGCAGTGGCGCGATCTCGGCTCACTGCAAGCTCCGCCTCCCGGGTTCACGCCATTCTCCTGCCTCAGCCTCCTGAGTAACTGGGACTACAGGCGCCCGCCACCATCCCCGGCTAGTTTTCTTGTATTTTTTAGTAGTGACAGGGTTTCACCGTGTTAGCCAGGATGGTCTCAATCTCCTGACCTCGTGATCTGCCCGTCTCGGCCTCCCAAAGTGCTGGGATTACAGGCTTGAGCCACCGCGCCCGGCCATGGAAAACATTTTAAGAGATTCATGGGTAGGGTTTGGATTTGCAGGGATGAGAATGTGGAGTAGGAGGGAGGAGATTGCAGGTGGAGACACAGAGTGAGCCAGGCACGGAGGTGAGAATAGTAGATGTTTCCACTTTCTGACACTTAGAGTGATACCCACATACAGACATTGACATACTCTTCTTCTCTGTTCCCATTCCTGGGAAAGAAGCCATGGGCCATCCCTAGGGAAGACGATCCTCTTGTGGAATTGAGATTTGGCTGTAGACGTTGGTGAGGTTGTTCACTGCCCACTAGTTTAGCTGGGTTGTCACCATTTATGTGGCTTGTATGAGTGAGGACTGTGGACAGTTGCTTTTGGACATTGAGATCCTCTCTGTTCCTTCCAGTTTCATCTCTGTGCCAACTTTTTTCAAGAAAATCCAGCTCCTCTTTCTCCTTTTGGTTCAATGATTACAGTTAAATCTGCAAAGCAAGTCATCAAGCCGAACAGCAAGCATTTCCGGACCACGGTTGGGAACAAGGTACTGAGAAGGTGTTTGAGAGTGAGGGTTCTAAAGGCAGGGCCAGGCCCTGGGGAGCCAGGGCACTCAGAGGACCCATATTCCAGGCCTGGACATGGATGGACGCTGGGACTCTTCCAGTCTAACATGCACTCCACTGCAAAAAGTTCATCGTCGTCATACTTCCCCCTCCAAGGCAGCACGCACTGGAGCGAACCACACTTTTGCACAATAACATGGTTTATTCAGTTCTCTGCTGTCTGGGAGTATTAGTGTTCTGTCCAGAACGGTAGGACATGCTGATAAACCACAGTCATGGACTGAAACCTTTCATAAAAGGTGTTTACGCATGAGGTTAACTTTTCTTCCTATTGAGTAACTTAACAAGGTTGGGCTGCGTTTTACCGTGATGTAAGCAGTAAATTATTTCAGAGCCCTGTTTGATCTCTAGCTTTGTTTCCTAGTTCCGCAGCTCTCTGTACTTGCTCATGGAGACCCTCAATGCGACAACGCCCCACTACGTTCGATGCATCAAGCCAAATGATGAGAAGTTACCCTTCGAGTAAGTTCTTATACAACTCACAGTGAAGATGCGGGGAGGCAGTTGCTGCCATAAAGTTGGAGAATTTGCTTCCAGTTGTCTTGAGATTTACCCTGTGTCTGGGTTTTTTTTAGTGATTTAGAACAATGCTGCCCTTTACATAAAATGTTAGCTCAGCCCCTCTGGTTAAACCCCCTCATCTCCAGGGCTCAGTAAAAGGGCTAGATTTGAAAGAATCTTCTACAACTAAAGTTTTTGCAACTGAGCCAGAACCTGTTACTTGATTAAAAGGAGAATGAGTATGCGTGTTTGTAGAAGATCGTGGAAGGTCGGAAGATTTGTCCTCACATGTGATGGCATGAGGCATTATGCTTGTTCTCTGGGACCCCACGGAGGAGACCCAGTGCCTGTGCATATAAGGTGTAACGAGTCCCTTGTAGCTTACTAGAGCTGAAAGAGGTGCCTAAAGGGGGATGAGCTGCCTATGGAGGTGGTGAGTGTGTCCGTGGGTCACCAGATGGGTGAGACCGAAGCTGCAGAGCCACCTGTTAGGTGTTTTATGGAGGAAATTCAAGCATCAGTGGGTGCTTGGGCCAGGCGAGCTAGCACGTTTCTTTCCACTTGGTTGTCGTTTGAAGCTCAACTCAAAGGCCGGTTCCCCCAAGGCCTTCTCCCTGCCACCTCCATCAGAGTCAGCTGCTCCTTTCTCTATATCCCACTGCACCTTTCTGGACTGTTTTGCAGAGGTGCTATTTTTCTTGGTCAGGCAATAGAAACGTACTAAGTATCTGCTGGGTACCTGGCCCAGGGTCACAGTCTAGGCGAGTCTGCTGTGCCTGCTTATGGGCATGTTGAGCAGTTACGTTGGCTTAACACTTGATAATGTTGTCTTTTTTAAGGTTTGACTCCAAAAGAATTGTTCAGCAGCTGCGAGCCTGTGGTGTTTTAGAAACGATTCGCATTAGTGCACAGAGCTACCCTTCCAGGTATGTTGTCCGTCCTTGTTTTGGGGGGAAAAGTAGCCAACTTCAGAGCTATGCTGAGAACCAAGGACATGGCTGCCATGATTTTTGTCACATACTTTTGGCTTCTGTAAAGTGCCCCCAAGATTTTCCCACTGCCCCGTGGAAGTCCAGAGGAGGGTGAGAAATAGGCTTTGTGGGGGACGGAGGCCGCCACCACCTCCTCACCCCATCACTGCATCTCGGCGGCTGGTGGCGACCCCACTGCCTCCCCGGTGTGCTGGGGAAGACGCTGACTGGGAGAAGGAGCACGATTGCTGGGGCAGACAGTTGTGCTCAGGGTGGTCTTGATAGCGTCCCAGGCAGGCGGGGATCAAAGATCAGTGCCTTTATCCTCAGGACAGATTCCACCACCCCCGCCCTGTGACAACAGTGGCAGGTAAGGCAGTGGCATCCCCAGACACAATGCTCTTCCTCTGACACGCCTGGCTTTGATCCCCTTTGATTTTCCAGGTGGACATACATCGAGTTCTACAGTCGCTACGGCATTCTCATGACCAAGCAAGAGCTTTCCTTCAGCGATAAAAAGGAGGTGTGCAAGGCGGTTTTACACAGACTCATTCAGGTCAGTTTCCCCACCTCCTGCGATCGTGGTCTCCTTCCTGGAAGCACGTCTCCCAAACCTGCTGTTTTATCTTTGTCTCGGACGCTCAGGACTGTAATCATGAACGCCTGAGAGGAGAGAAAATGTGCCCGGAGCACTTGTCTGCTGAGGAGACTGTAGCAGAGCGTTCAGTGGGCCATGAGTCCCTGTTAGGGACCCACATCCGAACCCTGGCCTCCCCAATATCCTTGTGTCCTGCTTTGCTCTCCCATGATCTAACCCAGTCCTCTGTGGACCAGGCTTATAGGATATGGTCAACTGGGGTTGTCGCCAAGCCACGTGGGCTCCAGGCATGGTGCCCAGTGTGGACTGACATCATTGCTGCAGTGATGAGTTGTGATGGGAAGGAGATGGGAAGTTACAAGGTCCAGCAAAAGGGATGTTGAAGAGAACCCAAAATGAAGACAGAAAACCAAACTTCCCCAGTTTCTTCTACTCCGATGTAGAGACCACGAGTGAGCGGCTGAGGTTCTCCAGCAGCCCAACTGAGAATCGCCGCAAATGACACCCCTCTCTCACCCACAGAGGGATTCCTCAGCCTAAGTCCCATTTCTCCCTCCAGGGTGACTTGAAACAAACAACTCAAAGTATACATTTCTAGATCATGATGTGAGTTTTTCTGCCTTAAATGTCAAAATCACAATATTTCTGGCACCTTTGAATCCCTAAAGGTCTTTTCCAAATACTGTACTGTAGAAAATCTGAAAGATTTTAATTCTAACTGTATCATTTTTCTCTTCCAGGATTCTAATCAGTACCAGTTTGGTAAAACCAAAATTTTCTTCAGAGCAGGACAAGTGGCTTATTTAGAGAAACTTCGATTGGATAAACTGAGGCAGAGTTGTGTTGTGATACAAAAGCACATTCGTGGCTGGCTCCAGAGGAAAAAATTCCTCCGGGAGAGACGAGCCGCCCTGATAATCCAGCGGTACTTCCGGGGTCAGCAAACCGTGAGGTGTGTTGGAATCAAGGAACACATGTGGAACTGTGGGGCTTTCTGTGCTGATTATCTCCAGGGGGAGGACCCATCAAGGGCAAGGGACCCTTCTCTTGTGACCCAGGGTGCAGACGTGCAGGGGTCCCTTGGTGGTCATGAGCACTGGGGCAAGAAGGGTTCATCTCTCAGGGGCAGTAGTGCTGGCTCTGCCTGGCGTCTATGTGGTGAGCCGACACCAGGGCCCTGCAGGGAGGAAGCCCTGGTGAGAGTGTTACTAAGGAGAGTCAGGGTTCTAGAAGCTCAGGGAGAGGCCCGGGGCCCCTTTCCTGTGGGAACTGAAAATGCCTAAGGCCAGCAAGGCCCTAGTGAAGATCCAAAGGACAGATGTCAAGAATAGCCAGCGATCAGCCTGCCAGCAACAGGTGGGGTGCACCATGGCAGAGGGGGTCCCTGGCAAGGCGTGGCAGCAAACCAATCGCAGAACCCCTGAGCAGGAAGACCACAGCAGCCCCAGCCAAGCCAAGGGCTGAGGGGAGGGCCATCCACCAGCTTTACTGATCCCACCTGGCTTGAGGGGTCCTGAGAGTCCACACGACCCTGCCAGCCCACTGAAGGACCTCGGTCATTTCGGGACTTCCAGGGCTTTGGCGTACCTGCTGGAAAGCACGAGACCGGGGTGCCCCTAGATAAACTGTGTGTTTCTCTCTGCCTGCCCTGCCCCTTCCTTGGGATGCTGTGAGGATGCTTGAGAAGGCCGGTGTTTAGGGTCAGGCTGCATCTGCAAGCCTGACTTCTTCCTGAGCTGGAGGATGACCAGTGGCAGCCTCTGGCCTTCTCTGCATGACCAGCGTGGTGTGGCATGGACACACGGCTGGGCTGGCTCGCCCTCCTGTGCTTCTGGGCCCAGTTGATAACAGCAGTCTCTGGGGAAGGAAACCATAGTTATCTTCCCTGCCAAGGCTATGCTCCCTTCCTATTTGGGGCTCACCAGGGCCTGATCATCCTGCCCTGCTGGCCTCTTGCCTGTCCCACTCATTCCATCCCACTCCTGCCCCCAGTTTAGCTCACAGCATCACCTACCTTGTACTCTGATGGCACCATGCTCCACCTCCCACCTCCTTCCCATCTTCCTACATCAGAGCCTGATTGAGCCACTGCCCTGCACCTGCCTTTAAGGCCCCTGTTTCCTACAGAATAGCATTCAGTCTCTGACGTGATATTCAAAGCCCTCCATAGCGTGGGTGCATTCATAAGAATGGAAGCTCCATGAGGGCAGGGGCCACACTTGTCTGGTCATCCATACCTGGACCTAGCATGGTGGCTGTCATAGAAGGTGTTCAACAAATATGTTTTTAAAATAACAAATGGTGCCCATCTATTTCTCTAACCTCATCGACGTCTAATTTTCTTCATCCATCTTATTCTAGTGATTCCAAACAAACTCCTTTTCTGAATATTTCAGGCACTGCAGGGCCTCCATGCCTTTACTCATGCTGGTCCCTCATCCTGAAAGCCTTTTCCAGCCTTCACTGGGTACAGACATCCTACTCTATCATGGGCTGGTTCACATACCAGCTGTCCCCAAGCAGAATAACTGTTTTTTCCCCTCTCACTTACAGATCTAGTTAGTTGGTATTTTATTTTTCTTTTTTCTTGGCCATTTATTAGTCTTTCTGTACGTGAGGCTGTCAATTCTAAAGGCAAGAACATCATCTTCACCTCTAGTCATTTAGACAGGGACAGCAAACTTTTTCTGTAAAGGACCAGATGATCATTATTTAAGGCGTTGGGGTCTTGCAGTCTTTCCTGCTGCTGAGGCATGAAAGCAGCCATGGGTGATACGTAAATAATAGATGTGGCTGTGTTCCAGTAAAGCTTGATAAGGACAGGTGGTAGCCATCGTTGGCCAGCCCTGATCTGGAGCCTCCAGCACGATTTCTCACATGAATGAATGAGTACATGAATGAGCAAGTGCAGCGCCAGTGCACGGTCTCGTCGTGGTCTCTGTGGGTACCTGAGTGGAGGCGAATCGATTGGCCTGAATGGGAAACGTGTGAAAGTTCCCATGTGGTTCTTCAAGGAGAGGGAACTGGGAACTGGCCTCAAGTAGTCATTAGAATAAAAAACCGCTCACAGAATTTAATATGGAGAGGTGCAAAATATTTGAACCTTCCTTACTAAACACATGCTAGCCAAGCTTGCAGCTGTGTGATGGAAGTTGATGCTCTGTGGATAACAGACTCACTCTTCATCCTTGTTAATCAAGGAAAGCTATTACTGCAGTGGCCTTAAAAGAAGCCTGGGCAGCCATAATCATTCAGAAGCACTGCCGCGGGTATCTTGTTCGCAACCTGTATCAGCTGATTCGCGTGGCCACCATCACCATCCAGGCCTACACCCGAGGATTCCTGGCAAGGAGGAGGTATCGAAAGGTAAGGCCAACCTCTCTCTAGAGGAGGGGAGGGTGTACGGGCCTTCCTTACTGAGAACAAAACAGGGGCCAGGGAAAGACTCCACTGTGGGCAACCTCACTTTGTACAAAGTGTCAGCCAAGCCAGAAAGGAGATTCTCCCAGGTGCTGTGGCTCAGGCCTGTAGTCCCAACTGGACATCAGGGAGCTGAGATGGGAGGATTCCTTGAGCCCAGGAGTTCGAGGCTGCAGTGAGCTATGATCATGCCAGTACACTGCAGCCTGCATGGGCAACAGAGGGAGACCTGGTCTCTCTCTCTCTCTCTCTCTCTCTCACACACACACACACACACACATGCACACACACACACACCAGTTGCACTGTTGGTTTCTCTTTCTCCCAGTTGGCCCCAAAGAGACCACACCAAAGGAAAGTACATTTTAAGCCAATAATGTGCACCTAACAGACCTCACCTAAAGCAGAGACTGGGTGGGGAAAGAAACTTTAAAAGATCAGCACACTGGCCGGGCGTGGTGGCTCATGCCTGTAAATCCCAGCACTTCGGAAGGCCGAGGTGAGCAGATCACAAGGTCAGGAGATCGAGACCATCCTGGCTAACACGGTGAAACCCCATCTCTACTAAAAATACAAAAAATTAGCCTGGCGTGGTGGCGGGCGCCTGTAGTCCCAGCTACTCAGGAGACTGAGGCAGGAGAATGGCGTGAGCCCGGGAGGCGGAGCTTGCAGTGAACTGAGATCCGGCCACTGCACTCCAGCCTGGGTGGCAGAGCGAGACTCCGTCTCAAAAAAAAAAAAAAAAATCAGCACACTGCCACCCCACAGACTGTAGAGAGCTCTCACAGCCAGATGAGATGGCCAGGGTACCCAACTCCAAAGAAACAAATTCAAAGTAATATAAAATTGAACAAGTTTTCCACATACGCTATTCAAGATTTCTCTAGCACTAATACAAAGCACAATGAGATGGCTCTTTTAGAGGCAGCAGCTTTAGACCCAGAAAAGGGTGATGAGATGAGCTTCATATGGCAAAAACGTAATTTTCTTTCTTTCAAGGAGGCAGGAGAGCAATAAGTGTTCACTTCAACATGAGGGGTGCATGATCCATCCTGTGAGTGGATGGGAAAGGGGTTGAGATAGGACAAAAGTTTGGTCTCAGAGATTTCACGGTCTTAATTTGGTCACTTCTGATGAAAAAATAAAGTTGTCCAAAGACACTTTAAAGCCGAAAACCTGAACAGTATATTTTGGGGGTTTCTTTCTGGCTAACTCCTGGAATCACCTTTTTTTTTAAAAAAAAAAAAAGGTATTTATTTTTGAGAGAAGTCTCACTCTATTGCTCAGGCTGGAGTGCAGTGGCACAATCATGGCTCACTGCAGCCTCAGCCTCCCAGGCTCAAGCAATCCTCCCATCTCGGCCTCCTGAGTAGCTGGGACCACAGGCGTGAGCCACCATGCCCAGCTAATTTTTCTTTCTTTTTTTTTTTTTTTTTTTTTTTTTTGGTAGAGAATGAGTCTGTCTGTGTTGCCAAGGCTAGTCTTGAGCTCCTGGGCTAAAGGGATCCTCATGCCTCAGCCTCCTGAGTAGCTAGGACTACAGGTACATGCCACTACACCTGGCTACTTTTTGAAATTTTTTTGTAGAGATAAGGTATTGCTATGTTGCCTAGGCTGGTCTTGAACTCCTGGCCTCAAGTGATCTTCCCTCCTGGGCCTCCCAAAGCACTGGGATTACAGGTGTGAGCCATAAACGTGGCCCTAATGCAACTGTTTTGATGCTGAATATGACAAGTATCTTTTTGAAATAACTAGTCTCTCCAAAAAAGAAAAAAGAAAAAGAAAAGAAAAAAAGAAAGTTATAGCAGAGACCGATTTCTTGGGACATGGATTTCTCATACCATTTTTTACCAACAATAGTAAGACTGTTTTAGAGAAGCAGTTGGGGTCCAGTTTATATTTCACAAAACCTTGTTTTAAAGATGCTGGAGGAACACAAGGCTGTGATCCTGCAGAAATACGCACGGGCGTGGCTGGCCAGACGCAGATTCCAGAGTATCCGACGATTCGTGCTCAATATTCAGCTTACTTACAGGGTCCAGCGTTTGCAGAAAAAACTGGAAGATCAGGTAGGTGCTCATAGTGCATCTTTTACATTTACTTTTTCTTACATGGCTGTAGTTTGTTCTGGAGCAGTTCCTTAGCTGTGCTATTCAAATGTATGCCCATGTTAGGAGGTTCAGTTTACGTGGACCACCTGAGCTAGGAAACAGAGGTACACTGTAAAGGGTTGCTGCCTGTGGTGGTGTAGGTTATATACTGCACAAGTATGCCTACCTCAGAGGGCAGGTGGGGCTGAGTCCAGCCTGGCTCCACTTTCCAAGGCAGGTGTCCCTGTGTGAAGCTGTGTTGCCTTGAGGCAAAGGTACCTCATTTGCTCAAAGATGCTGTCTGCATGCCAAGCGTGCTGCCTCGGGATGACATCAGCTCAGAGGAGCTGCCATTTCTAATTTTCCCACAGGTGCCTTAGGGTCTAGCTGCAGCCCTGCCTAGTTTGGGAAGATTCCCCATACCGTTCCCACTGGTATGAAAAGAAACATCCAAGGCCGGGTGTGGTGACTCACGCCTGTAATCCCAGCACTTTGGGAGGCCATGGCGGACGGATCACCTGAGGTCAGGACTTCGAGACCAGCCTGACCAACATTGCGAAATCCCATCTCTACTAAAAATATAAAATTAGCCAGGTGTGGGGGTGCGTGCCTGTAATCCCAGCTACTCAGGAGGCTGAGGCAGGAGAATCACTTGAACCCGGGAGGTAGAGGTTGCGGTGAGCCAAGATCGCACCACTGCACTCCAGCCTGGGCAACAAGAGCAAAACTCCATCTCAAAAAAAACAAAAGAAATATCCAGCTGGGCGCGGTGGCTCAAGCCCGTAATCCCAGCACTTTGGGAGCCTGAGGCGGGCGGATCACGAGGTCAGGAGATCGAGACCATCCTGGCTAACACGGTGAAACCCTGTCTTTACTAAAAATACAAAAAATTAGCCGGGTGTCGTGGCGGGCACCTGTAGTCCCAGCTACTCGGGAGGCTGAGCCAGGAGAATGGTGTGGACCCGGGAGGTGGAGCTTGCAGTGAGCTGAGATTGTGCCACTGCGCTCCAGCCTGGGCAACAGAGAGTGAGACTCCATCTCAAAAAGCAAACAAAAAAGAAAAGAAAAGAAACATCCGTATGCTGTGGAACACACAGTGTCCAGATCCATAAAACTCACTCGCAGGCCTGTCTCCACTAATCCTGAGGCTCTCCTAAGGTGAGCTTTAAACTTAGCCCTAAGCTGTACCACAGGGGTCCTGAACGAAAGGGTGAGTGGGTGAACAAATAGATTTGGCAGCTGATGGGGTTTCCCTCAGTGTGCTGTTGTGTAACAGGCCTGCCTGCTACACAGCTTGTGCAGAATAACACTTAAAAATAGCTGCGGCCAGCCAGGAGCAGTGCCTGGTGGGAGTACCGATGCTGCCTGTCCTAGGTGTGTTAGTTTGCTAGGACTGTCATAGCAAAGTATCATTGACTGGGTGGCTTAAACAACAGAAATTTACTGTCTTACGGTTTTGGAGGCTGGAGGTCCCATATCAAGGTTTTGGCAGGGTTGGTTTCTTCTGCGGCGTCTCTCCTTAGCTTGTAGATGGCTGCCACCTCTGTCTGTCTTTACATGATCTTCCCTCCATGCCTGTGTCTGTGTCTTAATCCCCTTTTGTTCTAAGGACACCAATCATATTGGACTAGGGCTCACCCCGAGGGCTGGTTTTACCTTAATTCCCTCTCTAAAGACCCTGTCTTCAAAACAGCGATATTCCTAACTTCAGGGGTTAAGACTTCAACAAATGAATTTTGGGGGGCATAGTTCAGCCTGTAACACTAAGGTTGTCCTGGTTCGCCAGAATTGGAAACTTCTCACATTAAAATAGCCACCAGTTTGGGAAGACATGGACCCAGCAAGATCTGCCATACTGTTTCACCACAGAGAAGATGCTAACAAATGTCAGTGCAGTGATAAGTGTGATCAGCGTAAAGCAACCTCTCAAATTTGGATGCCGTGTCAAAGGCTATGAGAATTAAATGGAATAGTGTCTTTGTTTGAATAAACCTCTAAACATCTGAATTTTCTTTTCTGTAGAACAAAGAAAACCATGGGCTGGTGGAGAAGCTGACCAGCCTGGCTGCTCTTCGAGCCGGGGATGTGGAAAAGATTCAGAAGCTGGAAGCAGAGCTAGAAAGAGCAGCCGCCCACAGGCGAAATTATGAGGAGAAGGGGAAGAGATACAGGGATGCTGTGGAAGAGGTCAGCTGCGGGCGTGTGAGACGGGATGGAAACACGTGGACTCTCTGTGGAGAAGATGAGCGCTGCAGGCTTTTCCTATGAAGTGGATTTCTGCAGAGCAAATCAGATTTTGCTATCAGCTTCCATTACCAAAGGGAGCCTACCTTTTAGGAAGAGCGATATCAGAGGATTAGAGTCTAGGGGAAGGGAGGAGGTTAATAAAGAGAGAAATGCAACATAGGTTTTCTCTTTCGAGTTTTGCAAAGTGATGATAGGCCCAAAGAGCCCTGGCTGACTGCTTCCCTTTCTTCCAGGATGACCTCGGTCTCCTCTCACTTGTCCTTAAGGTCTGTGCCCTGGAAACATCTTCCCCTGAACAGCGATGCGAAGCTAGGGTAGGGTTTTCATCTCTGGTGTAGTGAAAACAGCAGTCAGCATAAAAACCAGATGCCCTAGATTCAAATCTTGCCTTTGTCTGGCTGGGCAGCCTTGGCTAAAGTCCCTTACCCTCTCTGAATTTTAGTTTCCTCATATAAAAAAATGAGAATAACAAAAAAGGACTGATAGAATTGTTGTGGGAATAAAATCATCAGATGAAATACTTTAGCCAAATGCCTACCATAATGAATTTTAGTTTCCTCCTGTATAAAATGAGAATAACAAAAAGAGATTGACAGAATTTTGTGAGAATAAAATGGTCAGATGAAATAAGTTAGCCAAATGCCTGTGGTGAGTCCCTGCAAAAGTGTGAGCCAGTGTCTTCTAAGAAGGTGATCTTTATTACCATCCACTCTGCCGCATTTTGGGTTTTTGTTTTTTTTTTTTTTTAGACGGAGTCTCGCTGTCACCCAGGCTGGAGTGCAGTGTAGTGGCACGATTGCAGCCCACTGCAACCTCTGCCTCCCGAGGTCAAGCAATTCTCCTTCCTCAGCCTCCCAAGGAGTAGCTGGGATTACAGGTACACACCACAACACCCGGCTAATTTTTTGTATTTTTAATAGAGGTGGGGTTTCACCATGTTGGCCAGGCTGGTCTCGAACTCCTGACCTCCAGTGATCCACCCCCGCTTGACCTCCCAAAGTGCAGGGATTACAGGCGTGAGCCACTGCACCCGGCCTCTGCTGCATTTTCAAAGTCCTAGCACCCAGGGTTGGTGGATTGGAGTCCCAGAAGACATCCCTTTGCCCTCCCCATGCCCCGGTGCTGGGTGCACCAACACTGCTGCCGTGGGCATCGCCAGCTGCCAGTCACCATCAGTCAGCACCACGGGCCTGCTGCCAGCCCAGCAGACACTTTACCAGGAGAAGCCAAAATGATAGGAATTCTGCTGCGCTCACACATCCTTCCTGAGTCATAACAATTGCAAAGTGTGAATCCCTTTACGCCATCAACTGCGTAATCGTAGCCTATTCGATATATAAAGTCCCCTGGCTATTGAGAAGCTCGGCAAAAGGAAGAGGTATGTCCCTGACATTGAGGAGGTCTTGGATGTGTCCTTGCTCCTTGTTTCAGCCCTTGCTGGCCAGGTCGGGAATAGTGTCACCTTTGAAGTCACGTTGAGCCCTTGCATGTGAAACTAACGGCAGCGTCTTACAGTGGGCTGGTGCTAGCTGTTATCTATGGACAGGAGCTGAGAAAAAATAAACTAATTTAAGAATATACATCTTTTTGCCAAGAAAGGCAATGGTGACAGCTTGAAGTGAGGTTTTCAAAAAAGTTTGTTTTTTCCCCTTCCCTCTGCTAGAAGTTGGCAAAGCTTCAGAAGCATAATTCAGAACTGGAAACACAGAAAGACCAAATACAGCTGAAGCTTCAAGAGAAGACTGAAGAGTTGAAAGGTAAAGCTCGGGGGGGGCACAAATCCAGACATTCACTGATTTAGTCACTCAGTAAACGGTACTGGGGGTGACCAGTTTTAGAACCAGGGGTCTCTGGTGTACACTTAGTTTAGTGAGACAATTTTTGCTCACAAGGAATAGCCATATTTAAGTCGTGGTAACTTTGCCCTACAGATTCGTCTATTTTATTTCCGTCTTTTGCCAGACAGCACAGCAATTCCTCTCTGTGCCTCAGAACTTCCTGGGCCCTTTGCAAAGTGCAGAGGGTCGGACCATGAGCCCGGAGCTTTTGCATCGGGAAATGGGTGTGTGTGTGTCTGTGTGTGCGCATGGGTGTGTAGTGGTGTCAGAGGTGGTTCAGACGTCTAATTTTAGAAAACTTTCATGGTAATCCTGATGTGCAGTCAGAGTAATGCTGTGGTCATGTTTGGTGCTCACCAAAGATTTGCAGAAAAAATTCAGATCTGTCAGAGTTAATTAGCCTAAGTGATACCCATGTCCTCTGCTACTGTCCTGCCCAGAGTGAAGGGCAGACCCTGGAACCAGTAGGTATCACTTCCTTTAGGGGTGTGGAACAGCTATGCTTAGCCTAGCTCTATACATTTGAGCTTTTCAGCTCAAATTCAACTTGACAATACTTGCTTGCTGTATCCCAGAAAAGTCAACAGGCAACAAAGCCTGGCGGTCACTGACCACATAGTTTAAATCACCACTGTCAGTGATCTTGCCTAGGGATCTCTTCCTTGAGCTCCAACGTGGGGGCAGCAGGAGCACGAGGGTTCAGGCCTGGGGATTCTGCACACACCTCCGGCCCAGCAGATGGTGGATATGATGGGAGCCAGAGGAGTGCAGAGCGCTGGGAGTTCAGGGCAGAGAGTGGGAGGAGCGAATGTTAGTGAAGAGGGAGTAAACAACCTGACACCAGGGCACTGGGGCAGGAAAGGCTGTGCCCTCCTGTTCCAGGTAGTGTGTGCCCTCCACCCCGTCTCTGTAGGGCTGATGGTGTGGGCACCGGAGCCATGTGAATGTCAGAGATGAACAGGGGCATGTCAGAGGTCTGGGAGTAAACCTTGAACCTGAGTTAGGAAAGGGTTTCCCCACCTCCACCCTTTTTATTACAGCACACTCCTCTTGGGTGGTGGTTGTGGGTTTTTTCCCCCCTAATTTCAAGTAGAATTTCCCACAAGGGCATTTACATTCTTAGGAATATAACCTGAAAATTATGTTTCTGAGACCATGTCATGTTTGGGTGAGTAATTTTATATCCTCTTCCAAAAAGTCCATGAAAACTTTCAACGTAATATTTATAAACTGCTTATCCTGTGCGCCTCCCCCTTCCTGGCAAACAGTGTTTTGTGAACAGCACCAACCTTTACCTATGCTTGTGACCTAAGACCCAGGGATGCTCTCAAATGCTGTTTCCCCTTTTTGAGATTCTGACTTAACATGGACATAATCCCGTTCCCCTTGAGAAGTAAATCACATTCGAGCAGCTTCTGTAGCCCATCTGCAAATGGCCCAAGATGGTAAGCACTAGAGTTAAAGCCAGTGCTTTTGGTTAATTGAAAATTGAAGTTATATCAAACATGTTGGCTTCTAAATTAAAGTTTGAGCATTTCCCCCAGTATTTCCTGGCTGCCTCACAACGTTCTGAAGCAGTCATTTTGATTCAGAAACATTTGGCACTACGTTAGACAAACTATTAAACCGTTGGCTTAAAAAAAAAAAGTAATTTGGAGAATCGCTATCGAGACTGCACCCCGAGGACTCCTTCTGGGGCGGGGCTCAGAGGTGAGGTAGATCTCAAGGATGAGATGTCAGCTCAGTGCAAACAGGAGCATCGCCGTTTGAGGGGCTGCATTGCCTTTCTCCCATTTTGATGATCCCTGTGGCATACGGGTGTGTTGGGAATGTGGGGTTGTCACAGCCATGGAACGTCCTGCCCCTCGGTCTGCAGACTTTGTGTTTGCAACTCTTGTATTTCAGTGTTAACAGCTGCCTTTTTGTACTTCCTCTTTCCCAGACATTTAATTATTTTCTTGGTTATCACAGATGAGTGGTTCTCAGCTTTGCTGCCGCCTCACCCCCAGACATTTGGCAATGTCTGGAACCAATTTGGGTTGTCACAACTGGAGCAGAGGTGCTACTGGCTTCTAGAGGGTAGAAGCCAGGGATGGGCAGCCCCCTCTCCACAGCAAAGAATTATCCAGCCCATAGTAGCAATAATGCCAAGACTGAGAAACCTTGTCACAAATGGATCATTTTCTTCCCAAATGGTTTCTATTTATTTTTAATGATATTCATTGTCTCAAAGCCAATATATCTATTTTAATAAATAACAGACCAATAAAAGTACTATAAATGAAACTATTTATTGATAATTCCAACCTGACAAATTTGTGAGAATTATTATTTTGAAACCCCCTCATCTGTATTTCTTCTTTATAAAAAATGACCTATGCTCTCATTGTAAGTCCTGTTAATAATAAACATCACATGATTGTCCTGATAGTCTCACTTTCTGAAACATAACATGAAACAATCAAGGCATTGATTTGGCAGACATATCTCAGAAAGCATTCTCTTTTTACAGAAAAAATGGACAACCTCACCAAGCAGCTCTTTGATGATGTACAAAAGGAAGAACGGCAAAGAATGTATGGAATCTAGTTTGCCTTAAAGCTACTTTCTTTCTTCTCTCTGTGCTGTTTTATATTTTCCATCTCAGTTTGCATATAGGAGATCACAGATACAAGAAAGTGGGGTGTGACTATCTGTGATATGGGAGATCACAGATACAAGAAAGTGGGGTGTGCCTATTTTTAGGAAGTGAGATTAGAGATTTATGAGAGCTAAGTTCCACAATGTGTGCTATCAGATGCTGAACACATTCTAGAGTAGTCCATAAAGCTTCTGCTGGGTGGGTACACTGGATCACCAGGAACTAATTACTTTCTTTCTCTTTTTCTCTCTCTCTCTCTTTCCTTCCTTCCTTCCTTCCTTCCTCCCTCCCTCCCTCCCATCCTCCCTCCCTTTCTCTCTTTCTTTCTTTCTTTCCCTCCCTTCCTTCCTTCCTTTCCTTCCTTCCTTCCTCTCCTTCCTCTCCTCCTTTTCTTTTTCTCTTTCTTTCTTTCTTTTTTTTTTGAGACGGAGTCTTGCTCTGTCACCCAGGCTGGAGTGCAGTGGCCGGATCTCAGCTCACTGCAAGCTCTGCCTCCTGGGTTTACGGCATTCTCCTGCCTCGGCCTCCCGAGTAGCTGGGACTACAGGCGCCCGCCACCTCGCCCGGCTAGTTTTTTTGTATTTTTTAGTAGAGACGGGGTTTCACCGTGTTCGCCAGGATGGTCTCGATCTCCTGATCTCGTGATCCGCCTGTCTCGGCCTCCCAAAGTGCTGGGATTACAGGCTTGAGCCACCGTGCCTGGCCTCTTTCTTCCTTTTTTTTACTTTATTGCTAAGACAGTGCAAAATTCAGAGACTACCACCACCTTCAACTTCCACCAAATCCAAGCATTAAGATTCTTGCCTAGGAAATAAACCTCCCTCCCTTCCTTCCCCACCTATTGTACTTGTTAGTTTGTCTTTTATCCCAAGAGATAAGGTAAATAACGCACCTCACAGAAATTAAGGCAGGTGCCTGACCTTGTACTGTACCAGCCCACCTTTCCTATCTCAATAGCAAACCCTTTGCTAACCTCCAAGGACTCCAATCTGGGCTTCCCTTCTCTTAAGTAGTCAAAGGTTTTTAGATCTCAAAGTTGGGGTGCATGGCAGGGTGCTGGAAAGAGATAGAACATTCTTGGCACATCTCTTTTGGGGTCTAGAAAGCTCAGGTCTGCCTGTGGTGGTAGGATACAAAACTTTCCCAAGCGGTGAGCAGGACAGCCTGGGTCTGGGTGAGGAAATAGGATTCTAAAGAGAGGAGGGAATATCCCAGAATTGCTCCAGGAGTTAACAGATATATGAAGTGTTTCATGATCCTCCATCAGTTTTTAAATATGTCTAATTAACTCATTTACCTAGAAAAATATAATTGTCGATGAGTGTTTCATGTGAGGAGAAGAGCTCGGCTCTTGGCATCTGTCCACGTGCAGGGACCACTTGGGAGTGATCATTTCAAGCTGGGGGTTTGGAGAGCCAGGCTGAGGCCGGGTCATTGTGGGCTGTTTGCAGTCCTAACTGGGTCAGGGCAAGGCAGGCCAGTGAAGGGAGTAAAACTCTTCACCGTCTCTAGGCCCGTGTTCTGCCTCCTCGTTAGCACTCGTCTGTAGCTTGGTTTAGCCCTTGGTCAGCCAAGTGGGGAATTCCTGGCCCCTGTCACAATTCTCAGGAGGCTCCAAGAGGCCTGCAGTCTGTGGGCACCCTCCTGACCAGCTCCGTCTGTGGGTCTAAGATTCTTTTCACATAAGACTTCTGGGCCAGGTGTAGTGGCTCATGCCTGTAATCCCAGCACTTTGGGAGGCCGAGGCGGACAGATCACCTGAGGTCAGGAGTTTGAGACCAGCCTGGCCAATGTGGTGAAACCCCATCTCTACTAAAAATACAAAAATTAGCCAGGCGTGGTGGCAGATGCCTGTAATCCCAGCTACACGGGAGGCTGAGGCAGGAGAATTGCTTGAACCCGGGAGGCGGAGGTTGCAGTGAGCTGAGATCGCGCCACTGTACTCCAACCTGGGTGACAGAATGAGACCTTGTCTCCAAAAAAAAAAAAAAAAAAGGAAGACTTCTGGTTGCAGTTTTCTTTTTCAAAGGCATTTTACTGGCCTCTTGGGAGCACTGCAGTTTTTTTAAAAACCTGGAAACAAAGTTTGTTAATATCTATAGAAAAAAGAGGCTATGTGCAGTGGCTCATGCCTCCCAGCACTTTGGGAGGCCAAGGCAGGCGCGGATCACCTGAGGTCAGGATTTTGAGACCAGCCTCGCCAACATGGCAAAACCCCGTCTCTACTAAAAATACAAACATTAGCTGGGTGTAGTGATGGGCACCTTATAATCCCAGCTACTCGGGAGGCTGAGGCAGGAGAATCACTCGAACCTGGGGGGCGGAGGTTGCAGTGAGCTGAGATTGCGCCACTTCACTCCAGCCTGGGTAAGAGAAAACTCCGTCTCAAAAGTAAATAAATAAATAAATAAAATCTATAAAAAAGAAATCAAACAAATTTATTGGGAATGTGGCTCTCTTTCTCAGAGTTTTTCCCTTTGTGCTATAAAAGCGAGTTATAAAAGGAACTGAGATGACAGCTCAGCAAGTAGAATGATTTAATAAACTCATAGAGCTTCTGGCACCGCTTCAGGGCCCCTGTGGGCTGTGTTGGTTATGTATCTCTTTTCAATTATTTTCTTAGTTAATCATCAAATTTTTAATTGAGCAACCTTCTAGAGCAGTTGGATTTACATGCACTTTTGGGCACCTGGATTAGCTGCCGTTTATTCCAGAATTTTTGAAGGGCTAGACCCCTGGACATATCAGATAGCTCTATTGTTTAGGATCAAACAAACTCCCAGCAGGATCCTTGGAACGAGGAAGGAGCCAGGACTTGGCAGAGCACGCCAAGATATTCTCTGAGGGAAAATGGCCCTTCCAGGGGACTGCATGGAACCCCGGGGGATTGGGAATACAGTGTCCCAACAACCAGTGTGTATTTTAAGTTCAGGCTCCCTATCCAGTGTCCCCGGTGCGTGATCATTGTAAAGCTACACCTTTCAGATCAGGAGGTGTAAGAAGTTGCCTTTAACCTAAGAGAAGAGGAAACAGTTTACTAAAAATAAGGCCATTATCTGCTGGAACTGTCACAGTAGGTCCTAATTAACTTGTTTCCTCTTGTTGTTTTCAAAACAATGTATTCTAATTCAAAGTAAAGACTGTAGAGACAATTCTAAATTATTTTCTTCTTTTTTTGAGGGAGTGGGGGGAGTTGTGGGGAGGGTCTCGCTCTGTCACCCAGGTTGAAGTGCAGTGGCATGATCTCAGCTCACTGCAGCCTGGACCTCCTGGGCTCAAGCGATTCACCCACCTCAGCCTCCTGGGTAGCTGGGACTACAGGCGTGCGCCACCACACCTGGCTAATTTTTGTATTTTTAGTGGAGACGAGGGGGTCTCTCTTGTTGCCCAGGCTGGTCTCGAACTCCTGGGCTCAAGGGATCCGCCTGCCTTGGCCTCCCAAAGTGCTGGGATTACAGGTTTGAGCCACCACACTCAGCTCTAAATTATTTTCTTCTTTTGCTGCCTAGGCTTCTTGAAAAAAGTTTTGAACTGAAAACACAAGACTATGAGAAGCAGATTCAGTCTTTGAAAGAAGAAATTAAAGCTCTCAAGGATGAGAAGACGCAACTCCAACAGCTGGTAGAGGAGGAGCACGTCACTTCTGATGGCTTGAAGGCAGAAGTGGCCCGCCTGAGCAAGCAGGCCAAGGTAGAGCTGCTCTCACGTTCAGCCCTGCCCTCTGGTTAAGTCATTTGATTGCAATTCCAAGTTCCCACAGATTAGACAGCTAAAAGCATCTGTGTAAAGGCCACAGGCAAATAGAGCCTGATTCCTTCAGTCCTTCCAACTGTGAACCTCCAGGCTGCCTTTGATTTAGCAATCATTGTATTCCATATTTTAAAAGTCAACTTTCTAACTTTTTTGAAATTACATTTATGTAAAGTTATTTAAATATGTTGATGTAGAGAATACTTCCAAATTAGACTGTAAATTGAGGTGAATCCTTATTATATAATCCATCACTATAAATCTATAAACATCTGCATTAAAGTTAAGTTACCTTATTATCAAAATACTTCATTTAAACCGTTACTAGAAAATTTACAAAAACAATTATCCAATGCAGAGTGTGGTGAATGTAGTTAATAAGAGCATATTGTACATTCAAAATTGCTATGAATAAATCTTAAATGTTCTCACCACAAAAAATGACAAGTATTTGAGGTGATAACATCTTAATCAGCTGAATTATTCCACATTATATTCATAAATTATAACATCAATAAAGCTATAAATTGTCAATGGTAGAAATTTTAAAGTAAATTTTTATAAACCTGAGAGGGAAAAATCACATAGAATTTTTAAAACTGCATAATCATACATAAAAATATTGTTACCTGTATTTATCATTAAAAATATATAAATATTCCTGGGCAATTTAATAAAAAGCTCTTGAGAAAAATGAATGAATAGATGAAGTAATGATCCATGCTTGGACAATCAAGGCTTAAGTGAATTGTTTCCCTACCAGAAAACTTAAACCTGAGTGTACCTGTGTTCTTAAATGTAAGACATTTCATCATTAAGTTGGAAAGCTTTTAAGCTTCTACTAAATATGTGAAATACATATTATCAGAGCAGGATTATGCAAATATTCTTTGTAATTGTCATGAACTAGCCATGTGTGGTTTAGAAGAGCTTTTGGGATTGCATCCGGGTGGACACTGAATTCCATAGCTGAAGTATGTGTCTTCTTTGGGCCCCGTCCCCTATTGTTTAAAAGTAGGAGGTCAGACCACATGATCAGGAAGGGTCACTTTCATTCCTGTGACTGCTTCACTCTTAGCAGCCACATGAGCCTGATGTCAGTCTGTGGGAGTCCTGTCATCTGGCTGAAGTCTGAGGTCTGTATCTTAAATGTAGGAAATTGTGAGACTGCGCTTGCAGAGAGGTACCAGTAGGTGTCACTCACTTTCTCTTTGGTAGCTAAGACTGGGTAACTCTCCAGTGTGATCTCTTAAGATTACTCTGGGCTGGGCGTGGTGGCTCACGCCTGTAATCCCAGCACTTTGGGAGGCCAAGGCGGGCAGATCACGAGGTAAGGAGATGGAGACCATCCTGGCCAACACGGTGAAACCCCGTCTCTACTAGAAATACAAAAAAAAAAAAAAAAATTAGCCAGGCAAGGTGGCACGTGCCTGTAGTCCCAGATACTCGGGAGGCTGAAGCAGGAGAATTGCTTGAACCTGGAAGGTAGAGGTTACAGTGAGCTGAGATCACACCATTGGACTCCAGCCTGGGTGACAGAGCAAGACTCCGTCTCAAAAAAAAAAAATTACTCTGGGTTTTTGATTTTTGTTTTTTGGGGTTTTTTTGAGACAGAGTTTTGCTCTTGTCACCCAGGCTGGAGTGCAATGGCAGCATCTTGGCTCACTGCAACCCCACCTCCCAGGTTCAAGCAATTCTCGTGCCTCAGCCTCCCAAGTAGCTGGGATTACAGGCATCTGCCACCACGCCCGGCTAATTTTTGTATTTTTAGTAGAGACAGGGTTTTACCTTGTTGGTCGGGCTGGTCTCAAACTCCTGACCTCAGGTGATCCACCCGTCTCAGCCTCCCAAAGTGCTGGGATTACAGGTGTGAGCCACTGCGCCCGGCCCAGGGAAGTTAATTCTACTGATACAACCCAGTAGGTCTGGCATGTTGAGTAGTTAAGCATGCCTCAAGGCCAAGCTGTGTGGGCAGTGATGGTTTAACAAGATCTTAGCTAAGAAAGAAACTGCAGTGAGGATGTCTTGTGTAGACAGGCGACGCCGTAATTGTGTTCCCTTTGTCTCATATAAAGCATAATTGCTGTTTTTTTCTTTACCTGATTCTGTCGTTGCTGTGATTCAGACAATCTCTGAGTTCGAAAAAGAGATACAGCTACTTCAGGCACAGAAGATAGATGTGGAGAAACATGTGCAGTCACAAAAACGGGAAATGAGAGGTAATAAAAATATGAGTCTCTTAGTCCATGGGTGTAGACTGAATTTATCATAGCTGTGTCACTGCTAAGGAAACGTATCCTTTGGTATGAATTTGGTTGGACATATGGTAGATTGCTTAGTTGGTAGGCTGAATAGCTAGTTGGTTGAATACCTAGAAGATTCGTTAGTTGGTTGATTGGATAGCTGGTGAGTTATTTAGCTGGAGACTGTGAAGCTAGAAAACTGGGCCCTGGAAAGGGAATGGGAAAAGATAAATCATCCACAAATGTAATGTATACAACTCTGCCTTTTCCTTTCAGAAAAGATGTCAGAGATCACCAAACAACTTCTCGAAAGCTATGACATTGAAGATGTAAGAAGCAGGTAATCATTTTTGCATTATCAAACATTTTAAGACATGTAAAACGTGAGAGAGATGATAGATTTTATCTTCCTTATTTTGCAGGCTCTCTATGGAAGATTTAGAACATTTAAATGAGGATGGAGAACTTTGGTTTGCTTATGAAGGACTGAAGAAAGCAACACGGTTAGAAATTCTCCTCAGGGTTCTTCTTTATTTTTCAGAGATAATAAATAGACGATTGGAAAGTCCAAAGTGTACCTTACATAGATTGATACACAAATTCCTTATAGTAGAATGACCAAATAACCACTAGAAATATTTCTCTGAGAAGTAAGTAATTAGCTTATTCATGAAGAGCAATCTTTTCATGGGATAAAATGCCTAGTAAAAAACCCCATAACCCATACAGTGAAAACTGATTATCAAATAAGTTAGTTAGTGTTGCCAAAGAGATGTAGATACGTTTAAATTTAAGTCATGTGTTGCATGTATTTAAATTAATAAATTTTATTTTTTACAGCAGTTTTAGGTTCACATCAGTTGAGCAGAAATACAGAGAGTTCCCATATACCCATCACCACACGCACACAACCTCCTCCACGATCAGCTTCCCAAACCGCAGTGGTGTGTTTACTATGACTGATGAACCAACACTGACACGCCACTGTCACCCAAAGTCTATGGTTTACATTAGAGTTCACTCTTGGTATACATTCTGTAGGTTTTGACAAATGTATAATGATTCGTATCCACAACTGTAGTATCATACAGAACATGTTTCCGTTTTGTTTTTGAGGTGGAGTCTCACCTGTTGCCCAGGCTGGAGGCAGTGGCAAGTGATCTCGCCCCCTCACTCAAGCACCTCCACCTCCCCGGGTTTCCAAGCTTTATTTTCGTGCTCTCTAGCCTCCTGAGTAGCTGGAACCAGGCATGCCAACACCCGCTAATTTTTGTATTTTTTGAGGCAGAGTCTCTGTCGCTTCAGGTTGGAGGCAGTGGCTTGGATCTCCGCCACTGCAAGCCCGGCCCCGGTTCCTGCCATTCTCCTGCCTCAGCCTCCCGGTAGTTGGGATTACAGAGCCGGGCCACTCACGTCTGCTAATTTTTTTTTGTATTTTTTTAGTAGAGACGTGGGGTTTCACTAGTTAGCTATGATGGCCCCTGACTGACTCCGTGATCCGCCTGCCTCGGCCTCCCAAAGTGCTGGCATTACAGGTTTGTTTCTCACCACTACCGCCTAATTTTTGTATTTTTAGTAGAGACGGGGTTTCTTACTCATGCTGTCTAGGCTGGTCTCAAAACTCCTGACCTCGCGATCCACCCACCTCGGCCTCCCAAAGTGTTGGGATTACAGGCGGAGCCAGTGCGTCCGGCCAAAATTTTTTAACTATTAAGAGTGTAAAAATACAATAACCTCTAAAATTTTCTTCATTGTTAACTACATGTTAACCCCCACATAATGCTTCCTAACTAGCTAGAAGATTTTATAATTAGGCATTCCTGATTCTGTAGCCTGTAACTGTGAGTGCATAAGTAAACTTGATGTACTTTGTGCACGGCTCTCGTGGGTCTTCATAACTGCCTCCCAGCCGTCCGTACAGCAGAATAAAGGCCATGCAGTTTATTTCCTGACCCTTCCTTTAATAGTGTTTTGGAGAGCCATTTCCAGTCTCAGAAGGAGTGCTACGAAAAGGAGATTGAAGCTTTGAATTTCAAAGTGGTGCATCTAAGTCAAGAAATCAACCACCTGCAGAAGTTATTCAGAGAAGAAAATGACATCAATGAAAGCATCCGTCTTGAAGTGACCAGGCTAACATCAGAGAATATGGTATGGTCTCAGCCAGGGGCCCCAGTCGTGGCCATCATACTAGAGATGTTCTTTGTCAATGGAGTCAAATTCAGTTTCTTGGCAGTAAAAGAGTGGATATAAATTACTTTTTCCAGAAGTGAAATAACTCAGTCTGGTGATTAAACTATAAAATGACTGCAGACCAGAGAGCACTCTGATACAAGAGTGTGTGTGTTCACCACAGGATGGGTGCAGGTGCTGTGATTGTGTGTGTGTGCGTAAGTGTGTATGTTTTAAAGTCTGTATTTAAATCCAGCCTTAACCCCTTGGAAAGTGACCACAAAATTGAAGGGTAGCTCTTGAAACAGGAGTGTGTCAGAAGGCCAGTCCTGCTCATGCTTCAAATCTCATTTTTTTTTTTTTTTTTTTGAGACAGAGTCTCACTCTGTCACCCAGGCTGGAGTGCAGTGGTGCAATTGCAGCTCACTGCAACCTCCACCTCCCGGGTTCAAGCAATTCTCCTACCTCAGCCTCCCAAGTAGCTGGGATTACAGGCACCCACTACCACGCCCAGCTAATTTTGCATTTTTAGTAGAGACAGGGTTTCACTATGTGGGCAAGGCTAGTCTTGAACTCCTGACCTCGTGATCCGCCCACCTCGGCCTCCCAAAGTGGCATAAACCACCGTGCCTGGCCTTCAAATCTCACCTTTTCAAGGGCTTCCTCTTCCATGACATGCATTCCTAACCACTGCATTTGTCTCATTCTTTCTTCCAACTCATGCCTACTGGCCTGAAGAAATGCTTTAGGAATCTCCTCACTCAAAAAGCCATCTCTGTCTTAACCCCACACTCCTGTGGCCATCACCCATTTCTTTGGTGAGTTAGTCAGACTTACGAAGACCCTCTAGGCATACTCCCTTCACACACCTCCCATTCACTGCCCACCACCCCATTCTGTCGTGTGCCCCCACCACTGGCTGACTCTGCCTGCACAGAGCTGAGCACTAAGAGTTCCTTTGCACCCTCATCTTACTGTGTCTCAGCAGCCCCCGGCGATGCTAATCTTGCCCTCTCCGCCTTGTTCTCTTGGCTTCCAGGATGCCCAGCTCTCCCAGCATTCTTGTCCTACCTCACTGGCTGCTGCTCCCCTACTTCCTTACTACCCTCTCCTCTCCCTAAACTGGGAGTGTTAGGAAATCCCGGGGCTGTAGCAGCAGTTGAGGACCAGGGGTGGACACAGGGAACAGTAGTGGGGGACCTTTACACCTTTGTTTTTTCCTTGGATGAAATTTCAATGAGGAATTTGCAATGAGACACAATTGCACAGTCAAACAAGTACAGATGCTCCTCAGCTTACCATGGGGCTATGTCCCAATAAACCCATCGTTTGTTGGAAGTATTGTATTGTAAGTTGAGAATGCATATAATACACCTAACCTACCAGGCATCGTAGCTTAGCCCAGCCTGCTTTAAACGTGCTCGGAATGCTTACATTCGCTTGCGCTTGGGCAAAATCATCTAACACAAAGCCTATTTTTATAATAAAGTGTTGAATATCTCATGTAATTTATCAAATACTATACTGTGAAAGTGAAACACAGAATGGTTGAATGGCTGCTTGAAGTATGGTTTCTACTAAATGCGTATCACTTTCACACCATCACAAACTCAAAAAATAGTAAGTTGAGCCATCGTAAATCAGTGGCTGTCTGTATTCTTCATTTAGACTTCGGAGGCCTGGATCTCAGCCACTCAGTTTTAAAATGAGCATGTTTATAAACTTGGGGAAGGAAAAAAAAAAACAACCCTGTTTAACCTAACTGCAGGTAGAGGCAATAGACGTGTAAGGAAATATACAGATAGGGACAAAGGATTGAGAAACTTACTGGGTGATTTCAGACCTCTACTAACAGAGCAGTGCGTGTCCTGGAATTCAAAAGTTGCAGTGGGACCCTTTGAGATGGCTTTCCCTGTTCCTAGATGAGGAGATGATGGCTCTGGGCTTGGACCAAAGAGGCTGGCTGCCATTTCTTCACCCAATTCCTCCCTCAACTCAACATAGGATTTCTATACATGTACACATCCTTCTCTTGCTATCGTAGCTGTATGAGAACTGCTTCCTCTGAGCACACTGGTGTTTCCCGAGACTATATAGATTTTGAGGTTAAAAAAAAAAAGAATGTTAATCCAGTCTAATGTCGTGGCCAGCTCTTTTACACAATTATATGTTCCGCAGGCTGAATGCCAAGACAGTTTAGTTTGCTTCTGATATTTTAAAGTTCATAGATCAAAGTATTTTATATTCTGATATTTCTAATTCTTCTCTAAAGATGATCCCAGACTTTAAACAGCAAATTTCAGAATTGGAGAAGCAGAAGCAAGATCTTGAAATCCGCCTGAATGAACAAACTGAGAAAATGAAAGGTAACTGAAACCATCATGAACCTGCTTGTAGAAGATGGTTTCCCGTACCCAGGAAGTGACACTGAAATGTCCTCGTACTCGGGGGTTTTAAACTCTGGTTCTCCAGGGGGCTGGGCAGGTAACAAATGTGAGAAGGGGGCTAGTTGAAACATATGGGAAGGTATGTAGGACATTTAAAGGAGGTGCAGGCTGAGTGCAGTGGCTCACACCTGTAATCCCAGCACTTTGGGAAGCAGAGACGGGTGGATCATTTAAAGCCAGGAGTTCGAGTTTGAGACCAGTCTGCCAGTCTGGGCAATATGATGAAACCTCATCTCTACAAACTTTTTTTTTTTCTTTTTGAGACTGAGTTTCACTCTTGTCGCCCAGGCTAGAGTGCAATGGTGCGATCTCTGCTTACTGGAGCCTCCGCCTCCCAGGATCAAGCGATTCTCCTGCCTCAGCTTCCTGAGTATATGGGATTACAGGCACCCACCACCACACCCAGCTAATTTTTTTTTTTTTTTTTTTTTGTATTTTTAGCAGAGATGGGGTTTCGCCGTTGGCCGGGTTGGTCTTGAGCTCCTGGCTTCAGGTGATCCACCTACCTTGGCCTCCCAAAGTGCTGGGATTATAGCCAAGAGCTACTGAACCCAGCCCAAAAAATTTTAAAACATAAGTCAGGCATGGCAGTATGTTCCTGTAGTCCCAGCTGTGTGGGAGACTGAAGTGCAAGGACCACTTGAGCCCGGGAGGTGATGGCTGAAGCGAGCCATGATTGCGCCACTGCACTCCAGCCTGGGTGACACAGTGAGATCCTGTCTCTGAAAAAAATACAGTAAAATAAAGAGGCTTCTGCCTCCAAGCTCCAGTGATTGTTGCCCAGTGGGAATATGAGCCCAGTATTGCTAGAGATTCCTATTTTTAAAGAAAACCCAGGAATCCAGATTTTTATGTGAAATATTATAATTTTTAAATGATGGTTTAAAAATGTTTAAACATTGTTCAGACCAAATAAAAGTTAATCTCTGCCTGGATACAGTTTAAGACAAGCTTGTTCAAGCCACAGCCCATGGGCCACATGCAGCGCAGGACAGCTTTCAAGGAGGCCCAACACAAATTCGTAAACTTTCTGAAAACGAGATTTTTTTTGCAATTTTTTTTTCAGCTCATCAGCTATTGTTACTGTTAGTGTATTTTATATGTGGCCCAAGACAATTCTTATTCCAATATGGGCCAGAGAAGCCAAAAGATTGGACACCCCTGGTTTAGGACTTTTAAAAATTGAAAATAATACCAAACCCAAATCAGAATGCAGTGATATGCCCCCCCACCCCCCACAAAGTATTGACAGTTCTTCTTATTATAGGAAAACTAGAAGAATTGTCTAATCAGTTAAATCGCAGTCAAGAGGAGGAAGGAACACAAAGAAAGTAAGTGTAAATATGTGTGTACCTCAAGTTCATGCTCATGTAATGCTTTTCTGAAACTGTAGAATATACCAAGATGTGTTACTAATGCCAAAAAGCCAGATGGTAATTAATATATGTGATATATTGCCATTCCAATGGGAAGGAAAAAATATGTGTATGTACAGCACACTCAGCAGCAGCAGCAGCTGCAGCATCTCTGGGAGATGGTTAAGGAACAATACATTGGTTGCCTCCAGGCAGTTGCCTTCAGGCTTGGTGACTGATGCACAGAGGAGGGGAGGACCCGTACTTTTCACTGTATATGTACACTTTTGTACCCTTGAAATGCTATACCATGCATTTGAATAATCTGTTCAAACAACGGATAAGAGTCTGTGAGAGAGAACGGTTTCTATTAGCAGACTATTTAGGGTAAGAATTAAAAACCCATGTCGATGGAAAATCTTCATTGCTAATCCCCCCAAATTTCCATCCTGACCAACAAAGGGCCTCATGCCCTGGCAGAGCCTTGTGGGGAGAATGTTCTGTTTTTTTGCCAACTTGTTGAGACAGTTATTTTTCCAAAATAATAAATGGACACTTGACATCCCCAAGAGCATCTTTAGTCATGTGACTTTATCAGTAGGATGAGGACCCAAAGTAGTGGAAAAGGAGCAAGGCACCATTTTGGAACTCTTCTCATGGTCTCCCCTCCTCTCTTCTATCTGATCCCTGGCTTTGTGAGTGTCTGGTCCCCAGGCTGGTCACAAAGGGGATGACTGCTGAGCTGTCACAGGGTATGGTGGGCGTGGATGTCTCATGGGAACAGTGAGTGGGGCTGGGGTTGGGTGGAGAATGGAACCTCTTATTGGGTGAAGGAGACTAGAGCAGTCCATGGACAATTTTCTGTCCCAGCCAGTCCTGGTCTCTTTTCCTTCCCCCAGAAGGACGCCCCTATTCAAGTACTATTTGCTTTACACAGAAATTGGCCACGGTGTTCTCCCATCTTTGGAAATATCACCACTTGCTATGACAGTGAGTGACTTCTCCATGACGGTCATACTGATACTAGCCATTCCTCCCTCCCTTTCTCAGGGCCATGGAAGCCCAGAATGAAATACATACCAAAGAGAAGGAGAAGCTGATTGATAAGATTCAAGAAATGCAGGAGGCCAGTGACCACTTGAAGAAACAATTTGAAACTGAAAGTGAAGTCAAGAGTAACTTCTGGCAGGAAGCATCTCGGCTCACTTTGGAAAACAGGGTGAGAAGTCTTCTAACTTGGTGATAGAGACTGTCTGTGTGCAAATGATGCTGAAAGGGGGGACGTGCCGCCTAAAGCATATAATTAACATCTATAGACCAAAGGTCCTTCTATCAGAACCGTCTGTTTTCTTATCCCAAAAGACACGTGGTCTCTGAGGTTGGCTTTGGGAAGGCGTTGGGGACTTACAGGCCTCAGAGACTTACAGGCCAGCCTGGGGAGGGTGAAGGAGGAGAGACAGTGAGGTGCAGGCCGTGGTTCCCCAGCACTATCAGTGGACGGCACCATCCAGGATGGAGTCACCATGCTCTGGAACACACTGAGGCTAGCAAGGCCTACGTGTGAGTGCTTTACCCAGCAAAACTCACTCCATGTAAGTGCCCATGCTTTCTTCTCAGGGGGTGGCCTTCCCACAATTTTAAGAGTCAAAATGTTCTTCTATGAAACGATCATGATGTCGATGGAAGGCTTAGAAACTTTTTAAAAGTGGTTAAGGTCTTTTCTGAGTTTTAAATGCCCTTACCAAAATGAAATTGGGTAACTGTACGTCAAGTCCCAGCAATGATTTTGAAATTGTGATGCTGTATGGAAGCCGGAAGACTGAGAAGTGCTGAAGTGACAGGTAGGCCACTTTCCTAGGAGCTGAGACCCTCTTGGGCCCCTTCGAGACCTGAGAGCTTCCAAGAGGGTGACCCAGGAGGGCTGACGAGTCCAGTGGGTCAGTGTGGACATGCCCACGTGCCCTTCTCCCCGCTGACAGGGCCCCTATTTCCAATCTCACAGGAAAAGCCTGATAGAGGAAAAACACATTTTGGGTGTCAGGGTTTAACTCTGAAGAATGGTTACATCCAAAAAGAGACATTCCAGGAGTTTAACATTTAATAGGAAGTAACAAATTCCAATCAGTGGCACCTACATGATGGCTGTCTTTTCTGAGGTGGATATAACTTTCTCGGAGACTAGAATCCTCATATTACACCAGAGAAGCAACCGCCTGCTGTCCATGTGTGTGAGGCTGCCTTGCCTTGCCTTCTGTGGGCCCCTGGGATCTCAGTGGAGCCAGTGGTCAGGGAGAAGCTACATGGGTGGGTCATGCGTGTGCTGCGCATGTCATCCCACTTGATCCTTTACTCTGACTGTCCCAGTGCATTGTGATTTATGAGTTCGTTCCTGGTGCCCCAGAGCACAGCCCGGTCCTGGTGCCCTCTTCTGGAGCTCCTCTGAGTGTCTGGCTTTGCTCCCCACAGGTGCGCTGAGCTGGGGAGCCGACAGGCCTGACGTGTTCATTTCCATAGCTCTTTCTGAACCTGGAGTAGCCTCACTGTTACATATAAGCAGAGGGACATACAACAAGAGTATCATCTCTATACATTAGCCGGCGGATTCTACCCACAGATGAGACCTGATCTGTATTAGTTTGCCAGGGCTGCCGTGACAAATGACCACAAACCAGGTGCCTTAAAACAACAGAAATGTGTTCTCTCCATTATGGAGGTCAGAAGTCTGAAGTCAAGGTGTCAGCAGGGCACACTCCTCCGAAGTCTCTAAGCAAAACCCGTCCTTGCCTCTCCCAGCTTCTAGAGGGCTCCAGGTCTTCCTTGGTTTGGGGCAGTGTGACTCCAGCCTCTGCCTCACTGCACCTGGCCTTCTCCCTGTCTGTCTCTGTGTTCTTTTCTGTCGGTTATAAGGACATCTGCATTGGATTTACAGCCCACCCTAAATTGTAGTGGCCATCTCTCATATTGACTCTCAGCTTACCACAGCTGCAAGGATCCTATTTCCATATAAAGTCACCACATTCTGGAGTTTGAGTTGGACATGAATTTCAGGGTGACACTGTTCAAGCCACTATGTGATGCTTTGAGTCAAAGAAAAATTTTTTTTGCCGGGCGCAGTGGCTCAAGCCTGTAATCCCAGCACTTTGGGAGGCCAAGACGGGCGGATCACGAGGTCAGGAGATCGAGACCATCCTGGCTAACACGGTGAAACCCCGTCTCTACTAAAAAATACAAAAAAACTAGCTGGGCGAGGTGGCGGGCGCCTGTAATCCCAGCTACAGGGGAGGCTGAGGCAGGAGAATGGCGTAAACCTGGGAGGCGGAGCTTGCGGTGAGCTGAGATCCGGCCACTGCACTCCAGCCCGGGCGACAGAGCAAGACTTCGTCTCAAAAAAAAGAAAAAAGAAAAATTTTTTTTTCCAGACTCTTTTGTCACTGAAAAGGAAATTCTTATTAAGAGATTTAAAAAAAAAAAAAAAAAAAACTTTTAGTAATAATTTCACTATTTATCAAAGAAATTCAAAATTAAAACTAGGTATTATTTTTGCCTGTCAAATTAGCAGAGATCTGGGCCTAGCACAGTGGCTCATACCTGTAATCCCAGCACTTTAAGATGTCATGGCAGAAGTATGACTTGAGGCCAGGAGTTCAACCAGCCAGGGCAATGTAGCAAGACCCCATCTCTACAAGGAAAACTTTTTTTTTTTTTAACTAGCCAAGTGTGGTGGTGCATGCCTATAGTTCTAGCTACTCAGGAGGCTGAGGCAAGAGGACTGCTTGAGCCCAGGAGGTTGAGGCTACAGTAAGCTATGATCACACTACTGCACTCCAGCCTGGGTGACAGAGCAAAACCCTATCTCTAAAAATACTACTACTACTAATAATAATAATTAATAGAGATGCTCCTGGAGAGAACATCTTGAAATGGGCACTGTCATACATGGTTGCTGGGAATATAAATTGGTATAAACTTTCTTGAGGGCTTATTTGAAGGTATGGCTCATGAACCTTTGGAAAGTACATTCCCTTTGACTCAGTAACACAACTTGTAAGGTTCTATCCTAAGTAAATACTTGAACATGTGGACCAAGATTTTTGTTCAGAGTGATCATCATAGTGTTAATAATCAGAGAGGAAAAAAAAGCAACCCAAAGGAATCAAATGCATATCTAACAATAGAGCAAAGGTTAAATTGTTGTATGATATAGTATGACTTGGCTGTTAAAATGATGGTTTGGGTATATTATCAATGACATGGGAAAATGTCTGCAGTATAACTAGAGAAAAATGTAGGATTTGAAATTTTGCATGTAATATGATCCCAATTTTATAAAATGTACATTTACCATGTTGGGAAAAAAGGAATGAAATCAATATGTTAAGAGTGGTTTTTTTCCTGAGTTATGGGTTGATGGGTGACCCATTTTATTAGATATATTATAAGATGGGCTTGAATTGGAGGGAAGAAGCTCTACTGACACCTCCACTTCTAAAGTCAACAGAGTTCCTAACATGTCTAGCCAGGGACACAGAATGGTGGCAGGGAGAGAGGTGGCCGCACAGAGTAGAAACAGCACAATGTCCCTTGGCCCCAAGAGTCCCTAGAGGGCACACAGCTGCAGTGACCCTGCATGGTGGGTCTTTCTGGGTCAGAGAAGCCTGAGTTCTATATGTGTCAAAGGCTCAGATCTGGAAGAACTTAAACACTGTATGTCCTTTATAGGAAGTATTTCTAGGTATCCAAGGACTCTCCTGGTTCTGGAACCAAATTCAGCATGGGCAAGGCCACCTCCTTATCAGGAAGGAAAGGTAAAACCAGGCCCAAATCTCTGAACATTTCTCTGGCTCCAGCTTCTGACATCTAGAAAGCCCATTTTCTCACATTCATATTTTTAAATTCTCTATGATGGGCATTCCTATGTAATAAGAGCAAGATAAATGTAGTGCATGCATACAATAGGATATTATTCAGCCATAAGAATATGTGAAATGCTGATACTTGCTACGGCATGGATGAATTTTGAAAACCTTATGCTAAGCGAAAGAAGCCAGACATACAAAAAACCTATTCTATGAATTTATTTATATGAGATGCCCAGAATAGGCAAATCCGTAGAGACAGAAAGTAGACGAGTGGTTGCTAGGTGCTGGAAGGGTATGAGGAACTAGAGAGTGACACTAAAGGTTAGTTTTCTTTTTGGAGTAACAAAATGTTCTGGAATTAAATAATGGTGATCGTAGCACAACTCTTGACTACCCTAAAAAACCTTTGAGTTTACAATTTAAGTGGGTGAGTTGTACAGTATGTGAACAGTATTGTAGCTCAATAAAGCTGTTACCAAAAAAGAAAAAAAATAGATTAAAGTGCTTCTAAGCTAAATCCTGGTTTCTTTTTATTGCTGTAGGATCTTGAAGAAGAATTAGACATGAAGGACAGAGTGATTAAAAAGCTACAAGATCAAGTCAAGACACTAAGCAAGACAGCTGGAAAAGGTAAGAAACAATACTTGTTTTCTTATTCTTTTGAGCTAAGGCTAACATGCACTCGTTTATTTTCTCTCTGGTCCAAAGCTTATGAAACCCAAAGGAATGATTCTCAAGTGGTGAGGTTTGGGACCTAGTGCTGGGCTAACGAAAAGATCCTTTGGGACAAGAAGACAGCTCCCTCCCGCTCAGATGATACCAGATACGTTGATGTACCTGCAAGAGACATCCTATAATTAATACATTAACCTCTTCCTCTGTTAGCTCCCTTTTTTAAAAAATGAAATTGTGAACAAGTTTTCAATTAACTGCTTGAAATTCACCTTCTCTCCTTGTTACATATGTAGGATTAGTTAGTATCCAAATTTCTATTAGAAAAGTAGAGAGCTAAGAAGCAGACATCCTGAACATGGACTGCACTGCACACATAAAGCATCCTTGTGAGCCTCTGTGAAAGGGACCCTCAGCCCTTCATCCCTCCTTCTGTTTCCATCACTGAACTTTGCCTGTGTTCAGCTCCTGCTCACATTTCTCACTCTTTCATTCCTTATTACTTTTTCCTCTTCCTCCCAGCCTTATTGCCAAGGCTGTGTCTTGTTTGTTCCTTTTTCTATATTCATCTCTTTGAAGAGCGGCTTTAATTCTTACTTACCCAACTCTCACCTCAAATTTGAAATGTCCACAAGCAAACTCAGGATCCTTTTCCTTCAGTAATAAATGACAAATGGCAGTCTGCCCCATGAGAGCAGGGCCCAGGTCTGTGCTTCCAGCCCCCGCTGCATCCCCACTATTGTGATGAATGAACCACCATTCACCACCCTGGCTCACCTTTCAGACTTCTGACCTCCAGAGCTGTACGAGTAAACATTTGTGTTGTTTTAAGCCTCTGTGTTTGCAGTAACTTTTTACAGCAGCCATGGGAAACTAATACAGCCCTCTCAGTAAGGATCATGCACATTGGTACTTTGCACACCAAATGTTTCACGAGTCTTCTTTCACAGTAGCATCAGCATCTTGAAGACAAGGCAATATCTAGGATTTCTTTCCTGTTACCATGTGCTGGATACATATCAGGCACTCATAAGGCTCTTCAAAGGATAACTGGGCCTTTTCAGCAGCAGCTGTACTCACTCATATACTCACAAAGAGGAATCACTACTTGGAGAAATTCTTCAGGATACAATACAGTACAGTTTTAATGTATCTGAAAGCCACAGACATTTACGTGCAAACCAGCCAGAATGGGGTAGGAGAGTAGTCACATTATGAGACCTGTGAAAGCTGCTTTTGTGTATTCAGCTGATTGTTTGCCTCTGTCTACAGCCAATGATGTGCACTCATCCTCAGGACCTAAGGAGTACCTTGGAATGCTGCAATACAAGAGAGAAGACGAGGCCAAGCTCATTCAGAACCTCATTCTTGGTACTGAAACCTGGAACTCTGGATTTTTGCTTTCTCTTTGAGAATCTGCACATCAGTCAGTGCCAAAGTCCTGGGCAGGGGTGGTCCTTTTTCTACTTTCTTCTTCCACTGCTTCTTACCCCAGCCCAGAGTTTCTCAACCTCAGCACTGTTGACCTGTTAACTCTGCGAATGGTGAGTAACAAAGGATGGAGCAGCATCCTTGACTTCTACTCGCTAGAAGCCAGCAGCAACCCCTAGTGATGACAATAAAAGATGTCTCCAGGTATTGCCGAATGTCCTGTGGGGGCCAAAACTGTCCTCAGTTGAGAACCGTTGCCCTGACCTTTTCCAAATTGTAGGACCAGGGTAGAAAAGAAACATCACCTCATTTTTGGGTCTCAGCACAGAAGCCATCATGGAAGTAATTGTGGCTCTGAGCTCCATTTGACTTCCGAGAAATTTCTCTGCAGCAATGTGATGGGGCTTCCCAGCCATGCCTCAAGTTACAGGAATGTCCCATGTGCATGCTCAGGATCTGGTGGTCATAGAAACAATCTTACTGCACTGTCTTCACTGTGACCTTCCACGTGGTTTTCTGGCATCGGGAGAAAAATCTGCCTCCCTGTCAGCTGGCCCCAAGATCTCAAAACACAAAGCCAGCATGTAGCCTTCCTTCCTCTTCTGCGAGTGAAACCCCTCAGCTCATGTGAGCACCCCCACCCTTTTCTTTCCCCCCATCACTGGCGTCATACAGTGTGAACCTCTTCTTTGTGCTTCTGTCTTCATGCAGCCAGGGGGACGTCCTTGTTTGCTTATCTTAACTTTTTTTGTAAGATTTATCTCTCCCCTTCATCCCCACTGTGCGTCTCCACCGCTCTCTTCTCCCCAAGGCCAGCTAGACATCCTGTGCTGCACTGGTGTGTGCCTGCTTTCCCTATTCAAGGCAGCTTCATGTGATTGCAGACACTGTACTCCATTCTCATCAGAGAGCTTGGAGTAGGGGTGCATGGAACTGGAGTTCCTTTCTTACAATGGGGGTCTGAAATCCAGAGTTTCCACACCAGGGAAAAATAAAGATTCTGTCTCTTATTCAACCTTTTAAGAAAGAGAAAGTCCTTCGTAAACAAGAAGAGGAACAAGTGGCACCTGTGTATTTTGTGACAAGAAAGGAGCCAGATGGAATTCCTCAAAGAGGAAATAAATCCATATACATTCAGGCACTGCATCAAGCACAGAAAAGCAAACAAGCCCCTGCCCCTAGTCACAGGTTCCTTAGGAGAAGAGCTGACCTGTCAGCTGTAATCCTCATTGGCTCTCTCTGCTTCAGACTTGAAGCCCCGTGGCGTGGTGGTGAACATGATCCCCGGGCTGCCGGCTCATATCCTGTTCATGTGTGTGCGCTACGCAGACTCTCTGAATGATGCCAACATGCTGAAGTCCCTCATGAACAGCACCATTAATGGCATCAAGCAGGTGGTTAAGGTAGGAAGTGCCTTTGACATTGGCCCTTGGTATCACATCTATGGGAATGACCAGATGCCCAGTATTTGCCCCTCCTGAGCCTCCCGTGTGTGGTGAGATGCCTGATTCCTCCCTCCCCACTATTGAAGGGAGCCACACTGTTAGGGAAAGATAAATGGATGAGCAACTGCCATAGCCCTCAAAGCCTTACTGGCGAGACTGCAACCTGGTAGCCACTGCCCCCACCACTGCTATCCCCTTAGGGTGTGAACTTATCAGCTGTGAAGGGTATATGTTCTATCTCTGTAACAAGGGTAAATCATGAGAAATGAAAAGGAATGAAAAATTACTTCTCTCTTCCCTTGGCAATTATATAATTCTTCTTCCTAAAAGCACATTGTGTATTTTTATTCCTAGTCCACAAATGAAGATGAACTGTGTATTAGTTAGGTTAGTTACTTAGTAAAGTTAAGCTATTGTAGCTATAAGACACCTGCCACCTCCCTTTGCCCAATATACAGTTTCTTAAAGAAGATGGGGAGGATTGTTCTTTGCTGATAGCAGTTCCATAATGAGCCATCTAGGTTGGAAGGTGGCTCTGTTCTATATGATCATGCAGGGACCCAGGTTCCTTCCAACTTGCTGTTGTCCATTCCCTAAGTCAGTGTCCTTATTGGAATGACTGAACAAGCAGGCAGCCAGCAGTTTACCACTGGGCGAGAGGGAACCTACCATAGGACATAGACCATGTGTGTATGGTGTACGTATCAGAAGTCACCAACTGAACTCTTATGAGCAATCATCTCTTCATGGTGTGACAAGTGGATAATGATCAAAAATGACAATGACAAAGGGTGGGATTTTGTGAAGGCTAACTTAACAGTAACACAAAGTTTATTGCTAATTTCCTTTCCAACTGAAACATAATCCTAAAATCATTCTTAGCATGCTGATTATTTTTCCTGGAAACTCCATAAATGATCAATGAGTAAATAACTGTATCTAAGCGTTGAAGATTTTTGTAAACAGACCTGGATCCTTGCTTACAGGGATAGTTACTTTGTAGAAAGAGTTCTCTGGTAATGCTTAGCGCATGCTGGAATCTTGGGTGTGGGTAGGGTGGTTGACTTAGTTCTAAGCCAGACCTGATGCTACCCTGAGTGTGGAAATTCCATTTGCCATAGTGGAGTTAGTACAAAAATCTTCTCTCTTTCTCTCTTTCTAGGAAATGACCAGTTTACAGTTATGTTAAAAAGTACTCGTTTCTGGGAATTACAATGTAATTGTAGAAGGGGGCAAGAAGACATAAGTAACACTAAAATAACTGTTTTTCATGCCCCTCCAAAAGAGAAGTGATGTTCGATATTAGGATATATGTGAATTTTTAATTAGGGAGATCCTAACTTATTTTTAGTAAAATATGTGTTCTAAAGAGTAATGAGGAATTAAATTCTTTTAAATACTCTAGGGAAGGTCAGGTGTGGTGGCTCACACCTGTAATCCCAGCACTTTGGGAGGCTGAGGCAGGTAGATCACTTGAGCTCACGAGTTCAAGACCAGCCTGGGCAACATGATGAAACCTTGTCTCTACGAAAAAGACAAAAATTGGCTAGGTGTGGTGGTGTGTGCCTGTAGTCCCAGCTACTCAGGAAGCTGAGGTGGGAAGAACACTTGAGCCCGGCAGGCAGAGGTTACAGTAAGCCAAGATCACACCACTGCACTCCAGCCTGGGTGATAGAGCCAGACCTTGTCTCATAAATAAATAAATAAATAAATAAACTCTAGGAAGAAAGAAACATAAAAACTAGATTTGTGAGATGTCATAGTATAGTAATTCTCCTCTGCTTCCAAAAAGTATCATGAATTCATTATTTATCTGGAGTTAGGAATAGAAAATTCACATTTGTTTGGTGCTGGATACTTTATAGTCACTGTCTTCACAGGAGCCACCAAAGTGTTTTTGGAAGGGGCTCCCATAAATTGATGTTTTCCTCCTGTCCATATTTGTATAAATTGGCTTTTCTTAAGACAAGCTGGTATTGTGTTCCAGCACAGGACACAGAGTATTTGCCTCCTCTTGATGCTCTGGGGTGTTTAGCCAAATATTCATAAACCAAGAGACGCATGGCATGAGGACTGTAAGACCCCTTTCTCACCAGCATCTTCAGTCTCAACTTCTCCGTGGCCCCCTCCCACTGCCTTTGCATGTGCCCAGGACCTGCCCCTCCCCACCTCCAGCACACAGCAGTTACAGCGATGTGCCCACATACCCTCTTTAGCCACTGTTCCTTTCCCTCCACTCCGGACTGCCAAAGTGCTTAAACTATTGGTCTCCACCAGTTCTCTTTGTCACTCCTTGCAGTCTGGCTTCTAACCCATCACTCTACAGATAGATCACCAGTAATTCCTCTTACTAAAACCAGTGGTGTTTCTTTACTTTTTATTCTCTTTAAATTGACCAAAGCATTAGCACCATCTCCTTGAAAGCTTCCTCCCTTGTCTTTTAAATCCCAGGATTTTCTCTGCTTTCCTCTTCCCCCTCTGATCACTGTACCTCTGCCTTCGCTGCTTGTTCCTCTTCTTCCTGCCCTGTAAGTGGAGGCCTTCTCCCCAGCAGTCCTAGTCCTGAGCTCTTGTCTCTCCACCCATTTCCCTCAAGGGCTAGACCTCCTGCCTCTCTGAGGTTTCCTCAGCTGCTCTGCCTCCCCATCCTCTCTCTCCATCCCCTGAGCTTTGTAGCACAGTCTACAACCATTGTGTGGGTACTTGACCACCTACTAAACTCTGTCCTATCTATCTTCCCAGTGAGAATGTGAACTTAGGAGAGCAAGAAGTGAAACTTACACTGCTCATGCATTCCTTCAAGGCCGCTTCAACTTCATAATGAGCGACACAACCTGTACAGAAACATGTTACAAACTGTGACCTAAATAAATATAAGCTCTTATCATTATAGTATGAATTAGATAAAGGCTTTAGTGAATAAAAGAAAAATTAATTTTGGTCAAAAGCTACAAATAACCAAACAGGTAAGATGCTCAGAGGTACAAATAATAATTAAGTCCAATTCTGTCTTTTCTTATTTTTCTAAGGAACATTTAGAAGACTTTGAAATGCTGTCCTTTTGGCTTTCCAACACTTGCCATTTTCTCAATTGCCTGAAGCAGTACAGCGGAGAAGAGGTAGGGGGCGCTCACCTGCTTGTTTTGTGCTGACAGCCAGTCTAGAACCGCCTGAGCCAGAGCTCAATAGAGCCTCTATTCTCTTCACCCAGGAGGCCAACAGCACATTATCTGTTGGACTCTTGGGTATACACCACAGGCAAGAGACTTCTGGAAGCAGCTTAGATTTTGGGCACGGTACTAGGCCTCCTAGGTTTCCATTACTTTTAAATCAATAGGTAGATAAGACGAATTTTAAGTTTCCTCCTGGTTGTAAGACGTTTAGCATTATGACTCCAAAATACAGCCCTTGGTTTAAAATGCCTGGTTCTTCACAGCTGTTCTCTCTACAGGACCCTGACTGTTCCTCCATAATCTATAAATATGTTTCCTTTGCCACTCCGACTCTGCTTCCAGGAGGCTGATGTCATAAAAGAGTTCTCCACCTTCAAGTACTTGCAGAGAAAAATTTCATTGAACTAAAATAACAAAGTGGCTTTCAGGGTTTTCAGTGCTCTCTAAAATGGCTGTACCATTTCACAGCCCCACCGGCAGTGTATGATGTTTCCAGTGTCTCATACCTTCACCAACACTTGGTATTGACAGACATTCTTATCCTTTACCAGTGTCAGGGTATAAAATTATATCCTGTTGACTTAAATTGCATTTATTTGGTCACTAGCAAAGTCAAGCATAATTTTATATGTTTATTGGTCATTTGGGTTTCCTTTTGAATTGCCTAGTCACATCCTTTCTTTCTTTTTCTTAGGGTTGGTGTTTTTGTTATTGATTTGTAGGAGGTCTTTATATCATATGGATAGACTGTAGCTTCACTTCTAATTTTCTTTATGAAGTCCCTTGTCACACAGTTTTTGAATTTCGATATGCTTAACTCTGTCAAACCTGTTCTTTTATGATTTGTGTCTTGTTCAGAAATTCTTCCCCGCCCTGAGATCATGAAGATACTCTCTTCTAAACTTTTGTAGTTCACCTTTAGAGTTGACAATTATGTTTTTACCTATCCAAAATTGATATGTAAGGTAATGATCTAATATCCTCTTCCATATAGATAAACAGTTGTCCCAATGGAAAGAAGGTAAAATAAAATATAACAGTAATCTGACTAGTACTATAGAACAAAAGGAGAAGTAAAGAAAATCCAACCTCTGACTAAAAAGAATACCAAAACAGGAGGAGGCACAGACTAGTCCATTTACAGCAAACTGGTATCTGTCAGACATTAGTGGAAGAATGCCTTATTCAGCACTGTTTTATGATCCTTTCTTTGCCCCCTTCAGCCATGTATAGAATGTTCTTTTCCCTGTCTGACTGCTTTTTCAGTTACCATATTTTTATTTCTAAAATCTCTCTTGTTCCTTTTCACCTCTGCCTCTTACCACAATGTCCTATTCTTTCTTTTCTCTCTTTCTTTTTTGAGATGGGGTCTCACTCTCTCACCTAGGCTGGAGTGCAGTGGCATGATCTTGGATCACTGCAACCTTCGCCTCCCATGTTCAAGCAATTCTCCTACCTTAGCCTCCTGAGTAGCTGTGGCTACAGGCATGCACTACCATGCCCAGCTAATTTTTGTATCTTTAATAGAGATGGGGTTTTACTATGTTGGCCAGGCTGGTCTTGAACTCCTGACCTCAAGTGATCCGCCTGCCTCGGCCTCCCAAAGTGCTGGGATTACAGGCGTGAGCCACCATGCCCAGCCCCATAATGTCCTATTCTTAATTTTTTCTTTTTCTTTAGTCTCTTTGAACATGTTAAACATATTCCATTAGTTCACTTAGGCTACTATAACGAAATACCGCAGGCTGGGTGGCTTAAACAAGAGACTTATTTCCTCAGAGTTCTGGAGGCCAAACATCTGAGATCAGGGTGCCAGCATGGTCACTTCCTGGTGAGGGCTCTCTTCCTGGCTTGCTAACAGCCACTTTCTCCATCCCTGTGTCCTCACAGGACCTTTTCTGGGTGCATGGGTCAGAGAGAGGGAGAGAGAGGGCAAGCTCTCTCTGGTGTCTCTTCTTATGAGGACACCAATCTTATTAGATCACGCCACTATCCTCATGACCTCATTTAACCTCATTACCTCCCTAAAGGCCCCATCTCCAAATACAGCCACACTAGGGGGTTAGGGCTTCAATGTATGATTTTTAGGAGGACACATTCAATCCATAACACACACTTTAAAATATTTCAACTTTGTACTCTATAATTATCAGGTTATGAATCTCATTTATTGTATCCACTTACCTCTTCGTAGCAGTGTGTTTCCTTGGATGCTCTGCAGTTTTGTTTCATTTTCCTATACGCTTCCATGGGCTTTCTATGAGCTTTTCCACTTAGTCTGTAGGTTCCAGGGACAATGTTTGTAGGGAAGTGGGTAGGACAATGATAGTGTGACAGCCTGGGATCATATAGGAAATCAGTGCAATTTTTCTCTTATAGAAGGTACATGCTACCCAAGCATCATGAACTCATTTGATATAAATCAGACATTAAGTTTTAAGGTAAAAGAGTTATAGTAGCTGATTATTAATTTCCTACATGTTTGTATTATTCTAATACTTTATGTTTAAAATTACTTTTAGGAATTCATGAAGCATAATAGTCCACATCAGAATAAGAATTGCTTGAACAATTTTGACCTTTCAGAATACAGACAGATTCTCAGTGATGTGGCTATACGAATATATCATCAATTTATTATCATAATGGAAAAGAATATCCAACCAATAATAGGTAAGAAGAGAATTGATCACCAAAAAATATTTATAGTAACATTAAGACTTTTTAAAACATAAACTTGGTATGTGTAATGTGTGATTATGTGTAACATTGTTTAAAAAGTCAAGGAAATATAATCATGTATCTACCTTTTAATTCTTTGCTTGCTTAAAATGATTCCATAAATAATAGTACACTGTTGGTAACTTTCTTTCTATAAGGATGATTTATCCTGAAGGAAAAAACTTGGGGAAATTTCTACTACTGCTATTATATGTGGTACTTCTACTTCTTGGCTTAGCCAAGTATTTTTGAAATCCTAAAGCCCCATTCGAATTCTTGTATACTTTCCTTAATTTCCTGAAATTTAAATACTTTAGGCTTTAATGCCCAGGCCATGAGTTGTCACGCTAACCGCCTTTCTTTCCTGTGAGGCTGAAAAACGTGCTGCTTCAAACCTAGAAGACAAGCTGCAGCCCCGCTGGAAACAGCCGTCCATTCCTACCCCCGACACACACCCTGCTGTCCCAAACCCTTGATTCTTTTGCTTTCTCTATCACAAGTACATTCACTGACTCTTGTAGAAAAATGTCCCATCTCGGCCGGGGGCGGTGGCTCAAGCCTGTAATCCCAGCACTTTGGGAGGCCGAGACGGGCAGATCACGAGGTCAGGAGATCAAGATCATCCTGGCTAACACGGTGAAACCCGGTCTCTACTAAAAAATACAAAAAACTACCTGGGCAAGGTGGCGGGCGCCTGTAGTCCCAGCTACTCGGGAGGCTGAGGCAGGAGAATGGCGGGAACCTGGGAGGCGGAGCTTGCAGTGAGCTAAGATCCGGCCACTGCACTCCAGCCTGGGCGACAGAGCGAGACTCCGTCTCAAAAAAAAAAAAAGAAAAGAAAAGAAATATGTTCCATCTCCTGAAACAAACAGAAGAGCGTCGGGAACGTTCCGTGTGTGTCTCCTGGCGTATCAGCACAGCCTCCCCATCTCTCCGCAGTGCCAGGCATGCTGGAGTACGAGAGCCTGCAGGGCATTTCCGGCCTGAAGCCCACAGGCTTCCGGAAGCGCTCCTCCAGCGTAGACGACACGGACGCCTACACCATGACCTCCGTCCTGCAACAGCTGAGTTACTTCTACACCACCATGTGCCAGAACGGCCTGGACCCCGAGCTTGTGAGGCAGGCGGTGAAGCAGCTCTTCTTCTTGATCGGGGCGGTCACGCTGAACAGCCTCTTCCTGCGCAAGGACATGTGCTCCTGCAGAAAAGGGATGCAGATCAGGTAAAACTCATAAACCGCCACTCACGCAGAGAGGCCGGCAGAAAAGATACTCTTAAAGACCGAGGCCACACACGCCTAACCCTCCTTGCTGTGGCGTCAAACCCCTGTTTAGGCCCTACTGCTGTAGGGATATTCGAGTCACCCTAAGAACCCCGGGATGCTGGCGCCCAGGGCCTACTCCCCTCGCGCCACACCCTGCCAATTTGATGCACTGGCCTAGCCGCTTTAACCGAGAACCAGTAAATGTGTATCTTAAATTCTGGCCCTCTAGGGTGGTCATGCACTCAACCAGTAGTGACCACCTTCTCTGAATAGCACTGCCAGGTGGAGAACACAGGAAACAAGGAAAAGTCGATATGATCCCTGCCTTTGAGAAGCTTCTGAATAGCTAAATAATAATTAAAGGCAACTATGATTAAATCACAAACAAGTGGTGCAGGAAATGTATCAGAGAGGAGAGAGATTACAGATGGAACAGTTGGGGAAGCCAGAGAGTTGTGCCTTGAGTGATAAAGGAAACGGAGAAGAACGTTCCAAGCAGGAGTAATGGTCAGAGGCATTGTGGGGAGTGACTGAGAACCCCTGCTCAGGCTGCTTGTGGAGTAAGCAGAGGCTGGTGTGGGGAGCAGCAGGACCAAGGTAAAGAGGTAGGTTGAATCTACACTGGGAGGGTCTGGAATGCCAGGCTAAGGCATTTGGAGTTCATCCCGAAGACTTGGTAATCTAGTTTTGAGGTGTGACTACTATCTCTTAATTGAGAGACCATGGTCCCTGAGCTACTATTTGAATTAACACTGATCAAGTGATTGGAAAACATGTAATATAGGATAGATATTTAAGTTTCTTATGGTGTGTGCAGAAATTTGATACCTGTATCTGTTACGAGAACCTGGGGTAGTGATGATGGTAATGATGTAAGGGAAGGTGACAAAGAAAGTATCTATCATTATGCTACGTGAAATAAGCCAGGCACAGAAAGACAAACATCAGATGTTCTCACTTATTTTGTGGGAGCTAGAAATTAAAACAATTGAATTCATAAAGATGGAAAGTAGAAGGATGGTTACCAGAGGCTGGGAAGAGTAGTAGGGGGCTGGGGAGAGGTGGAAATGGTTAATGGTTACAAAAAAGATAGAAATAATGAATAAGACCTACTATTTGATAGCACAACTGGGTGACCGTAGTCAATAATAACTTAATTGTATATTTTTAAATAACTTAGAGGCTGGGCGGAGTGGCTCACGCCTGTAATCCCAGCACTTTGGGAGACCGAGGTGGGTGGATCACCTGAGGTCAGGAGTTTGAGACCAGCCTGGCCAACATGGTGAAACCCCTCTCTACTAAAATTACAAAAATTAGCTGGGCGTGGTGGCACGTGCCTATAATGCCAGCTACTCAGGAGGCTGAGGCAGGAGAATTACTTGAACCCCGGAGGCAGAGGTTGCAGTGAGCCGAGGTTTCAGTGAGTTGAGATCACACCATTGCACTCCAACCTGTGTGACAGAGCAAGACTCTGCTCTATCTTGCTCTAAAATAAATAAATAATTAAAAAGATAAAATAACTTGGAGTGTCATGGATTGTTTGTAACTCAAAGAATAAATGCTTGAGGAAACAGATACCTTATTCTCCATGATGTGCTTATTTCACATTGCATGCCTGTATCAAAACTTTTCATGGGCCAGGCACAGTGGCTCACGCCTGTAATCCCAGGACTTTGGGAGGCTGAGATAGGCGGATCATTTGGGGTCAGGAGTTCGAGACCAGCCTGAGCAACATGGTGAAACCTCCATCTCTACTAAGAATACAAAAAAATTAGCTAGACCTGGTGTTGTACACCTGTAATCTCAGCTACCCATGAGGCTGAGGCAAGAGAATCACTTGAACTGGGGAGGCAGACATCGCAGTGAGCTGAGATCACACCTCTGCACTCCAGCCTGGGGAACAAAGCGAAACTCCATCTCAAAAAAAAAAAAAAAAAATTCATGTACCCCATAAATATATATACCTACTATGTACCCACAAAAATTTTTTAAAAATTTAAGTATCTTAAGTCAAAAACTAAATGTGAGAGGCATCCCTTACACCTTTTTAGCATTAGTGAAACTTTGGAGTTGGAGTCAGTCCCCATAGACCATTCCCACAAATTCCCATGACAGCAGGGCATGGTTTTCAGATAGGAAGGGGTATTCAGAAGGACTAGTCTTTGCAGATCTTTATGTCTTCATTAAGAAATGAAAGAGTTATGTTTATTTCACAAGCTCCAAACAGATATCCTGTAGCCCTCTGTAGCTGGTTTCAGCCCTAAAGTAAAGCCACATCAGAGCCTTTCTTAAACTCAGTTCTCACTCCATCAGTGGATCCCCCAAGACTGAGTAGAGACACGAATGAAAAGGATCATGAGGGAGATCCATGACTCTAGGTCTTAGAACAACTTCTTTGAGGATAAACACCTGCCCCCCAGGTACCCAGTACTTTTTCCCTTCCACCAGGTGGAAGTGGCCATCAGAGAAGTAATGCTTTGATAGTGTTTTGCTCTGAGGAGCACGTGCATTTTAGTGGCTTTCCTTTAGTCATTTGGATATTTGTTAATTGCCCACCACAGCAAGACCTACAAAGAATTTGCAGTGGCTTTACAGTGAAAACATAAGCAATAAAATAATAAAATACGAACACAAGTAGAAAACTAGAACCGGCCAAGCACAGTGGCTAATGCCTGTAATCGCAGCACTTTGGGAGGCTGAGGCGGGCGGATCACAAGGTCAGGAGATCGAGACCATCCTGGCTAACACGGTGAAACCCCATCTCTACTAAAACTACGAAAACATTAGCCAGGCGTGGTTGTGGGCACCTGTAGTCCCAGCTACTCGGGAGGCTAAGGCAGGAGAATGGCGTGAACCCGGGAGGCGGAGCTTGCAGTGAGCCAAGATTGCACCACTGCACTCCAGCCTGGGTGACAGAACGAGACTCGGTCTCAAAAATAAAAAAGAAAAGAACCCTAGAACCAAAGAAAATTAAAATGTAAATAGCAGGCAGAGTAGCTTGAAAACTGGCTCTGGGCTTCCTGGCTGCCAGGACAAAAAGCAAAACATGATCAGCTCTTTAGTTTTATTGGGTATCATGAAGCAGAGTGATTCCTGGGAGATACAAAGATTTTTTCCTAGTACCTAATTATTTTTTGTTCCTAGTCACAAATTACAAAACTAATGCCTCACATGGAACATTATCTCATAATCACTGCACTAACATTTTTACAGCAATTTCCATTGTGGCTGTTTTGCCCAGTGTCTCATGGAGACAGTTCTGTTAAAAACTAGAATAATGCAGGCTGAGGAGATCTGGGAGAATAGGAAAGGCAAGGATTTGAGTCTTGAAGAACAAGTCAACAGACCAAGAATTATAGAAATGAGCACATGATGAAATGATGGAAAACTGAAGGCAGAATATGAACAGCCCCTTTGAATGAAGCATGCCAGGAATGATGGAAAAATTGGTTAGAAAGAGAGTGGAATGCGAGGGTGAGAAATGCATGGTTTATTTTTATTGTTTGTTTCTTTGCTTGTTTTGAGATGGAGTCTCACTCTGTGGGTGAGTGCAGTGATGCAGACTCCGCCTCCAAGGCTTAAGTGATTCTCCCACCTCAACCTCCCAAGTAGCTGGACCCACAGGCGAGTGCCATACCTGGCTAATTTTTTGTATTTTTGCCTAAGACAGATTTTTGCCATGTTGCCCAGGCTGGTCTTGAACTCCTGAGCTCAAGCCATCTGCCTGCCTTGGCCTCCCAAAGTGCTGGGATTGTAGGCGTGAGCCACCGCACCCAGCCGAGAAGTGCATCAGCAGAAGCTGCCACTACAGATTTTTTTCTTCAACAGGTTTGAGTTATGAATTCAATTGCTTTAATAGCTGTAGGACTCTTCAGGTTATATATTTGATCTTAGGTGAGTTTTGGTAGTTTGGGATTTTCAAAGAATTGGTCCATTTCATCTGATTTGTTGAGTTTACCTGCATAGAACTGTTTATAATATTTCCTTGTCATCCTTTTAGTTTCTGCAGGATTGGTAGTGATATTTGTCTTTCATTCCTGATACTGGTAATTTGTGTCTTCTGTTTTTCTATTGGTCAGATTTGCTAGAGGCTTATTAATTGTATTGATTTTTTTCAAAGAACCAGTTTTTTATTTCATTGATTTTTCTTTTCTTTTTTTGAGGTGGGGGTGGTCTCACTATGTTTCTCAGGCTGGTCTCAAACTCCTGGGCTCACGTAATCCTCCAGCCTCAGCCTCCAAAGGAGCTGAGACTACAGGCATGTGCCACCACACCTGGCTAATTTTTAGAGATGCAGTGTCTGTATATTGCTCAGGCTGGTCTTGAACTCCTGCCCTCAAGTGATTCTCCCACCTCAGCCTCCTGAGTAATTGGGATAACTGGCATGAGCCACCACACCCAGAATTTTTTTGTTTTTAATTTAGTTAATTTCTGAGATTGTCTTTGTCATTTCATTGCTTCCGCTTAGTTTGGATTTATTTTGCTCCTCTTTTTCTAGTTTCTAAAGGGAGAAGCTTTGATTATTGACTTCGAGAACTTTATTTTTTTCTAAGCATTTAATGCTATACATTTTTCTCTTAGCACTATCTTAGCTCCATCCTACAAATTTTGATGTTTTCTTTCCATTTTTGTTCAGTCCTAAATATTTTCTAATTTTCCTTGAGGCTTACTGTTTGGCCCATGGATTATTTAGAAGTATGTTAGCTTCTAAGTGCTTGGAGACTCTCTTGTTATCTTTGTTTTTGATTTTTGGTTTAATTCCATTATGGCCATAGAACATACTTTTTCAGTAAAACTCTTAGAAACAGAAAGGGGAATGGTGGTTAGGGGATTTGGGAAGTGAGAAAAGGAAGTAGCTGTTCAATGAGTACAGAGTTTCGGTTTTATGAGTTGAAAGAGTTCTATAGATCTACTGTATAACAATGTACATATAGTTAATATTACTGTACTATAACAATGGATAAGATGGCAAATTTTATGTTATACCATTTTTACCGCAATTAGAAAAAAATCTCAATGTGCATACAGGTTGAAATGTACCATAGATTTTGATACTGAAATGGAACCTGTATGGACTTACCATTCCACCTTGCCTGGGACTTTCCCAGTTTTACTTTAAAAATAACAATCTCTAAATATTTTTACGTTTTTTAAAAAAGAACATACTTTAAGGCCGGGCGTGGTGGCTCACGCCTATAATCCCAGCACTTTGGGAGGCTGAGGCAGGCGGATCACGAGGTCAGGAGTTCGAGACACGTCTGGCCAACATAGTGAAACCCTGTCTTTTCTAAAAATACAAAAAAAAAAAAATTAGCCAGGCGTGGTGGTGTGTGCCTGTAATCCCAGCTACTCAAGAGGCTGAGGCAGGAGAATTGCTTGAACCCAGCAGGTGGAGGTTGCAGTGAGCCGAGATCGCACCACTGCACTTCAGCCTGGACTACAGAACGAGACTCTGTCTCAAAAAAAAAAAAAAAAAGAACATATTTTTTATTATTTAAACTCTTTTAACAGTTGTGAAGATTTGCTTTTATGACCAAGAATATGATGTTTTTGTGAACATTATACATGCAGTTGAAAAGAATATGTAGTCTACCCTTGTTGGCTGGAAGGTTCTGTAAACATCAATTAGACTCAGTTTGTTGATGATACTGTTCTACTAGTTCTATTAATTACTATGAGGAGTGTTGAAGTTTCCAACTGTAATTATGAATTTTTCTGTTTCTTTTCTCAATCTGTCAGTTTTTGCTTCATGTATGTTAAAGCTCTCCTGTTTGGTACATACACTTTAAGAATTGTTATGTCTTCTTGGTGAGTGTATTTCTCCTATCATTATGTAGTGTCCTTCTTTATCCCTCTCTGGTAATTTTCTTTTTCTTTTTACTTTTTTTTTTTTTTTTTTTTTTTTTTTTGAGGCAGTCTCACTCTGTCACCCATGCTAGAGTGTAGTGGCGCAATCTAGGCTCACTGCAACCTCCACTTCCCAGGTTCAAGTGATTCTCCTGCCTCAGCCTCCCCAAGTAGCTGGACTACAGATGCACACCACCATGCCCAGCTAATTTTTGTATTTTTAGTAGAGACGGGGTTTCATCATATTAGCCAAGACGGTCTCAGTCTCTTGACCTCATGATCTGCCTGCCTCGGCCTCCCAAAGTACTGGGATTACAGGCATGAGCCACTGCGTCCGGCCTCTCTGGTAATTTTCTCTGCCTGCCCCAAAGTCTGCTTTGTCTGAAATTAATATAACCACTATAATTTTCTTTTAATTAGTGTTTCCTTAGTATATATCTTTGCCTATCCTTTTACTTTTAACCTACCTATATCATGTTTGAAGTGAATTTCTTGTAGGCAGCAGATATTTGCATCTACTTTTTTTTTTTTTTTTTTTTTTTGAGACGGAGTCTCACTCTGTCTCTCAGGCTGGAGTGCAGTGGCATGATCTCCACTCACTGCAAGCTCCGTTGCCTCCCAGGTTCAAGCTGTTCTCCTGCCTCAGCCTCCTGAGAAGCTGGGACTACAGGCGCCCGCCATCACGCCCGGCTAATTTTTTTGTATTTTTAGTAGAGATGGGGTTTCACCATGTTCGCCAGGATGGTCTCAATCTCCTGACCTCGTGATCCTCCCACCTCGGCCTCCCAAAGTGCTGGGATTACAGGCGTGAGCCACCACGCCCGGCCGCATCTACTTTTTTAAAATCCAACCTGACAATCTACGCTGCTGCTTCTTTGTTTTGTTTTTGGAGTCAGGGTCTCACTTTGTCACTCAGGCTGGAGTCCAGTGGCATGATCATGGCTTACTGCAACCTTGACCTCCTGGGTTCAAGTGATCCTCCCTCCTCAGCCCCACAAGTAGCTGGTACTGCAGGCATATGCCATTTTTGTAGAAACAGAGTCTCACTATGTTGCTCAGGCTGGAATCTATGCTTCTGAACTGTGACGTTTAGATCATTTTAATGTAATATAATGCTTATATTTAGGACTACCATTTTATTAATTTCTGCTTGTTCCTTCTGGTTTTCACTTCTCCATTTTCTTTATCTGCTTCTTCTGGGTTATTTGAAATTTTTTACTATCCCTTTCTAAATTATCTGTTTTTTGTTTGTTTGTTTGTTTTTGTTTTTAGTATTATCCCTTTGATCTTTTTTTTTAGTTGTTGCTCTAGAGATTCCAGTACATATACTTAACTTTTCACAGTCTATTTAGAATCCATATCTTACCACATCAAGTGGAATGTAGAAATCTTACCATCATGTAGGTCCCTTTAGCCTCCCTACTTTATGTTGCAGTGATCTTATATATTAGATCTACATACATCAAAAACTATACCATACAATATTATAACTTTAGTTTTCAACCATCAAACATATTTTAAAGAATTCAGTAAGAGAAGAATAGTCTATTATACTCAACCAGGTATTTACCATTTCTGTTGTTTCTTCATTCCTAATGTTCCAAGTCTCATTTTTTTCCAAGTCTCATTTTGATGTAATTTTCCTTCTACCTGAGGAAAGTATTTTAGTGTACCTTTTAGAGTTTCATTGGCAATAAATTCTTAGTTTTCTTTCAGTTGAAAATGTCTTCACTTTACCTTTATTCCTAAAGGATATGTTTGTAGGATGTAGAATTCTGGATTGACAGTTGTTTTCTTTCACCATTTTAAAAATGTTTTACTTTTTTTCTAGCTACTGTGGTTTCAGATAAGAAATCCATAGTCATTTGAACTATTCCCCATAAATAATGCATCATTTTTCTCTGATTGCTTTTAATATTTTTTCTTTGTCTTTAGTTTTCCACAGTTTGTGATGCGTCTGGGTGTGGATTTCTTTGGGTTTAGCCTGTTTGGAATTTCCCGAGCTTCTTGAATCTGGCCATTCACCAAATTTGGTACATTTTCAGCCACCATTTTTTCAGATATTTTGTCTGCATCATACTCTTCATCTTCTCTTTCCGGAACTTCAGTGAACCAACTGTTAAAGACTTTTCATTATTGTCCCACAAGTCCATAAAATTCTGCTCCTTTTTGTTAGTTCTTTTCTTCTGTTCTGTTCAGATTGGATAATCTCTGTTAATCCTTTCAAGTTCACTGACTCTCCTCTGTCATCTCTATTCTGCTAGTAAGCCCATTCAGTGAGTTCTTTTATTTCTATTATTGTATTTTTCAATTCTAAAATTTCCATTTGTTTTTTCTTTATATCTTCTGTTTCTTTTCTGAGACTTTATATCTTTTGATTCATTACAAGAGAGTTTGGCTTTACTTTTTGGAGCATTTTTATGATGACTTCTTTAAAGTCTTGGTCAGATAATTTGAATATCTGTGTCATCTCAGTGTTGACTTCTATTAGTTGTTTTGTTTAATGTGAGTTGAGATCTTTCTGGTTCTTCATATGCCAATTTTGAATTGTACATTGGATATTTTTAAGTACTGTATAATGAGACTCTAGGTCTTATTTTTTAGTTTTTATTGGGGTTTGTTTTTGTTTTTGTTTTTTGTTTTTTTGAGACTGAGTCTTGCTCTGTCACCCAGGCTTGAGTGCAGCGGCCCAATCTTGGCTCACTGAAACCTCCATCTGGGTTCAAGCAATTCTTGTGCCTCAGCCTCCCGAGTTGCTAGGATTACAAGTGCGCACCACCATGCCTGGCTAATTTGTGTATTTCTAGTAGAGACAGGGTTTCACCATGTTGGCCAAGCTGGTCTCAAACTCCTGATCTCAAGTGATCTACCTGCCTCAGCCTCCCAAAGTGCTGGTATTACAGATGTGAGCCACCATCCCTGGCCAAGACTCTAAGTCTTTAAATCATATGGAGAATTATCAAGGGAACCCGCCCCCGATGGTTAACATGGGTTCTTTTCTATTTCCTATGCGTCTTGGCTGGTTTGAGAAGTAAAGGGAAAGAGCACAAGAGAGAGAAATTTAAAGCTGGGTGTCCAAGGGAGACGTCACATGTTGGCAGGTTCCGTGATGTTCCCCGAGCTGTAAAACCAGTAAGTTTTTATTAGCAATTTTCAAAAGGAGAGGGAGTGCACGAATAGGGTGTGGGTCACAGAGATCACATACTTCACAAGGTAATAAAATATCACAAAGCAAATGG